>NC_062966.1:11416416-11583283 GCF_023119035.1 Salvia hispanica
AATTGTGTAAAGCAAAATCGTGCCACCGTTTTAGGGAATAGGAATTGACTTTTTCAACTATTATTATAATTATTATATTCATTTAAATTTAACACTTTTATTTATTTCTATCTTCTTCCTCGTCTCACTCTATGCCGCTGCCATTATTCAAAGAAGTTTTCTCTGTAATTTTATTTTTCAGCCCCTCCTTCCCATTAAATCTCCTTCTCATTAAACCCCAAAGATATTAACTTGGGAAGGGCTAAAGATAGTTTATAAGAATGTTGAAAATTTTTATAGTAGAATCTTATTAAAAAAAAGTTTGGGAGGGGCTTAAGCCCCTCACCCCCTCTACTCCATGTCTCCATTGAAATCCGAATTCAAAAGCTGCAAAATATGATAGAGATGGAAAAAAGAAAAGAATGAGATCTAGAGCATCAATTTTGTAAAGAGAAATGGTAGAGATGAGAGAGAAATAATGAAGTTAGAGTATGAGAAAGAAAGATGGGCGATGGAATGTGGAGGAGGGAGAAATCACAATCACAATATTTGCTTAAATCAAGCCTTCCATAAATATACATACAATTTCCCTAAATAATTAATTCTTAAATATAAATAAATATTTTATATGCATAAGGGTAGTATGGTATATGTATAAAACATAAATTTAAATAAAAATATAAAATGACTATTTTAGCCTCAATATGGCATTATGGCTTGGAGACATTATGTCTCTAAAACATTTTCCTTTTTTAATTGCTATGCAGTTTCCATATCAGTGGTTCGCTATGAAGATTATATTTTTAGTTCTACATATATACTAGATCTACTTATGAGTATAAACATTAATTACTAAATCTCCATGTCATAAGTTGATCGTAGATTCTAAAAACTTTAGTCAAAATCAAAACAGTATTACCTATGCTGGAAATATTTGTAAATAAGATATAAAAACAAATAAATAAATAAACCAAACAAAAATTGTAGTTACAATATTCTAGTGGTCTGACTCCCATTTTAAGACGAAGAAAAGATGCATATAACTGTCCAAATTTGACCTTTTATAAAGAAACAGCAAAAAAGTCTATCCTTGAGACTTGGATTTTTTATGAAAATTCCAAATTGTTTTGGGAGAATTTGATCACTAAACTCGAACTGTAGCTTTCACCTATGAGAACATGAAGACCCTTTAGCTATAATACTAAACTTTCCACGTCTCCTTTTTATTGTTTTAGTTTTAACAAATGGTTCAATATACTCCCTCCGTTCCATAGTAACGGGGGCGTTTCTTTTCGGAAAGGAGATTAAGAAAAATTGTGTTAGGTGAGTTAAGTAAATGGAGAATAAAGTGGAAAATGAAAAAGATAGAAAGATGAAAAGAGAAAAAAATAAGAGAGAGTAAAATAGGTGTGGAAAAATGTTCTGACTTTTACTAAAAAGGGAAATGACTCTATTACTATGGAACGTACCAAAATGCCAAAATGACTCTATTACTATGGAACGGAGGGAGTAATTCTTAGTATATCCCAAATCCCAATATACGGAGTACTTCACCAAGCAATACAAATTTCAATATGTAAATTAAGTGTTTTAGGGTTCAAATATATAAAAATAAATACTTCATTTGTCCCATTAGAAATGAAATGTTTTTCTTTTTAGTCAGTCCCATTAAAAATTAAACGTTTCTAAAAATGGTAACAATACTCTCTCTACTTTATCTTCTCTCTTACTTTACACTCTTTTCACTAACTCACAAAACAACACTACATAAAATCTCGTGCCAAAAAGCAAATGTTGTATATTTAATGGGACGGGGGGAGTACTTTAGAGCTTTAACTTGGATTATAATGATAGATTTTATAATCTTGATGTTAAAATTGGAGGTTGAATTGCTGACTGATAACAGAGTTAGATTTCAAACTTGAAATATTCACCCATTCCATATTTCCAAGTATACAATATGAAACTTCATCATTGAGAGGCAGTGATTGATTGATAGTTTTAACTTTTAAGCAATAAAGGAAGGTTATATAGTTCACACACAGAAGATGACGAAAAGTACACACAGTGAGTGTGTGAAAAACACTCAACCAAACAATGGTCCCTCCCTCACTCATACAATCTTCTACCATACCATGTGTTGGACGAAATGACAATGAGATAATGGAAATAGAAGAAGAATAATGGTAAAGGAAAGGTCCAAGTGTATGAACAAATTTAAAGGAATTTTGATTCATAAATATAAAAGGCCAATTCTATCCCACACCTATTTGTCGTCTTTAAATTTTACTCCATTTTCGCATTCACACTGTCAAACATTGCCAACGAATGCCACACAATGGAATTGACCATAGATACTTGAAGCTATTTTTTGCGAGAATGAATAAACGGAAGAGTGTATTTTTCAAACTAATTAGCATAATTTGAAAATGATGTGGCCGCATCACAATTACACAACACTATACTACACTTTCAATGCGTAACAAATTGCAATATTCATACTTGCATTTAATTCGAGTTTTCTCGTCAGAAAATTTATAAGAATATTACGTGTGAGAATGAAATAATCGAACGTGGATCCCTGCTGTTTTGCCAAAAAATGACACTAATCGTCAATACTCTTAATTGTTAAAGATTGAAATAAAATTAAATGTTGAGTGAATAAGCATAATTAGATTTGCACGGAAGACTCGCTGCTCAGAAAATGAGAGTGTAGTGTGGACACATTAAATGAAAGCATGCATTTTGGTTCCCATCACCCAACGGCCAACAATAATAAAACAATTTTTAATTACAAATTTTATATTAATATAGGGAGTATTCAATTTCTCTTTCTTTTTTTTTTATTTAACACATCAAATAATACTACGTTTATCCAAAAGCCTTGGTAATCAGAGTAGGTCTGTGTTTATTTTCCAGGCTGGGTCGTGGTTTGCAACTTTGTTCAAATTTACCCTGTGGTCGATGATTCGCCTTTATTTTGTGCAATATAATTTACTCGTATACTCCATAACATTAATTATTTCAATAGATATAATTGGGATATAATTTATAGGTGCATGATTATGGAACATATTTTCAAAAATTGCCCCTCTATTTCAATTTTTTTTTTATGTTAATTATTACTACCATTTAGGGAGACGGTGTCAATTACTACATGCTACACTAATTAAGTCAATTAATAATTTACTATACTTAAGTAAGTTAAGTTCTGTAGTTTAAATAATTCAGCTTTTTTTAAAAAATATCTTGATCTTTTTTAGATACTTTGAATATAAACTTATTTTTTGAAAGGGTAGTACATATGTGTATGATCTCAAAACATTTTTGGCTCTGTTATTTAGAGAATGCGCGCGTATAATTAAATCCATTTTATGAAAGACCAACTAAATAGTTTTAGTAACCGACGAATGTAAGAATTTTTATCAAATTCACACAGTTAGATAAATTATGTTCTTAATTAAATTACAAAAGCTTATCAAATTGTGTTATTTGAGAGTATGTCAAAATTCTTATTCAACTATAAACAACATCCAACAAACTTGGTACGTAATTGAAAAAAATTGTTAATGAGTGAAAAAGGAAGAATGAATCAAGTTTACAGAAAGTGGGTAGAGTCAATACCCGAACCAGCAGCATTGTGCCGCACCACCACGGTTCGTTCTTGACTCATCCCCTCAATCACACAATCGAACAACTCACTAATACAACACGTTAAAATGTAGTACTACTCTCAAAAGAAAAGCGAAAAATTGAAATCATCAGCTCTCGCATTGGAGGGCGGCCTTGATCTTTTGAACGGTGCACGTGATTAGGTTATTCACCGTTTCCACCGACTCCACCGTCAGCTTTGCCGTCGGGAGGCTGTTCACTAAAATCTGGAACGCCACCGTCAGCAGCGACCCGCTTACACCATCGGGTACGATCGCGAATCCCGACGGCAGCAGCGCCACGTATGCCGAATCTCCGCCGTTCATCACCACGTGCATCGCTGGGATGTCCACCGGCGCGTACACCACAAGCGAACCCGCCGCGTCGATGCACGTTTCCTGCACTATCAGCATACTGCTCTGGTTCGTGTTCACCGCCTGCCAACAACATACGTCATTGTAAAAAGTTCATGTCACTGTCAACGCATAAATTCACAATTCCAAGATTCACAAGTCAAATATAAATATTTTGACTTTTACTCGATCATAATAACTAGATGCTGAAAAATAGGACAAATTGTCCCACCTAATCATACCCTTTTCTATAAAACACAGTCCTGATTCGCCATGATCTCATGGGTACATGCGTCATTTTACCTATTTCGGGCTCTCTATTATTTTCACCTACGCATTATGCATACAACAAACACATTGGACCACTACATGAAATGTGTTTTGTCCTACTACTTAAATCGATTAATAAAAAAAACAGGACTTACACTAGCACGTAGCAGCGAGACACAATTGCCATGGTCTTGGCCCTTGGCAATGTGAGCCATCTCCTGCATGGGCCCACCGTTGGAGAGTATATCCCACTCGCTCCTCAGTTGCTCATCGCGGAGGAAGTCGAACAGCCTCTGAGGAGACACGGGCAGCCACACGGAGGTGGCCGCGCTGAGCACGATCCCGGGTGGCTCCCCAGGGTCGTCAATGCTCTTGCGGGTCATGACCTGCACGTCCTCGTCCACGTTCTCCGTCTGCAGCTTGTTCCACTTATGCACCGACGACGCGCACACGCCAGCGCAGAAGTTGTTGGTCATGCGCTGGGCCAGCTTCAGCATGCTCCGCCTGCCGCCTGCCGTGATCGCAGCTGCATGCCACAGAGATCAACTCATTTGAAACATATTTTTATATAAAAATGCATGCATAATTACAAAGATATGGAGGGGCGTCTACATGAATGATCCCGGGCGGGCACTGTGGAGGACATGAGGATGGCGAGGCACTCGCACTGGCGTTGGAGGGTGGCAACCCACCGTTGGGCACCGAAGCCCATGCCGGAGCTGACCAGTGGCCGGTAGAGCTGGTGGACAACGCTCTCATCATACTCGATATGCTCCACCCATGTGACCTAGTATATGTCAAAGTTCAAGGCTCCATGTTCAAAACAAAATGTAACCCCACAAAATAATTTTTTGCTTGCAAGTATAATAATTAGAGACAAATAGGAGTAGTTACTAGTATAGCAGTATTAGTTACTCCCTATAGTCCCCATTAAATTTCTCATATTTGACCGGTGTGGATTTAAAAAATTGTTTGACTTTGTGAAGAAAAACGGGTAGAAAATATTTAGTGAAATGTGGACATACTACTATTAGTTTCATAATAAATTGGGGTTTAGATTATTGGACTATAGGTCTAGATTAGATGCTACGTGTCACATGCAAACAAGAATATGAGTGTTGAAATTTGACTAAATAGTGGCCATGTAGAAAAATGAAGACATGATGAGGCTGGAACCGAGTAATATATAGTCTTATCGTATCTAATAATATTAGTATTATTATTAATAATAATATACAGTAGTTAAAAGATGGCGGGGATCGAGACAGCATCTGAAATCGTAATTAGAAACATCAAATGCTTAGTTTTATTCTACCAACCTTTGATCACACGCATTTACTGCTAAAATCATAAGAAAATTAATGTGTCCCAAGGCGCAAAAAGAGGCTTCCATCCATTATTTTAAGCACCCTCGACTGCCTCATACTATTAGTCTCACGAGAAGCATCTTGTCTACCATTATTTTATCACACTTTAGGAAGGTTCCTTATCGAATTCAAGTCATTACATTTTCTACACTCTTAAACAAACAAACAAATAAGCTTAGATTCTTCAACAATTCACACACAATGTGTGTGTAGGTGGTGGTGTTGGTTGAATGTATTGAAGTAAGTTGCTCCAAGCCTCCAACAAATATCACACATTATGCACCAACTCTTGAGAGACTCAATAAATGTGCAAGATTTAATTTTAAAACAAGCACGGAGTTATGTAAATTGCAATAAGTGACAAGGAGCAAAATAATGGGGGAGAGAGCAAAAAAAGTGGAGTACTATTCACCTTGGAATAGCCATTAGGCATATCTTGCACCAAGCAGCCAGAGGGGAGCCTCCGGCAGCTGGGGAACGCGTGAGCCTCCCGGATGTTGTCGACTGACACGTCCACGACAGCCCAAACGCCCTCCGCATGCTGCTTGCAGAACCGGAGGAAGTTCACCTCCCTCACCGGCACCAACGGCGACAGAACTTGAAGTGCAGCATTCATCTAAACAACATACATAGTTTTACATATATAAGGCCTAATGTGGATTTGATTAATTAAATAAATGACGTGTGATTGATTTTATGTAGTTATCAATTACCAGTTGAAGTGCACCATTCCTTGTTCCACCCACGCCACTAGAGATGACTTGTGTAGTTGAGGTTCTTGCAATTAAACAAGGAAACATCTCGGCCCATTTGTTCTGTCAAAAAACACACAAAATGAAATCAAACCAAGGCTCAATCAGATTGATCAAGATTCAATTTTTATTTGACTCACAGAGTCCATCAATGTCTCAACGAGAGCTAAGCTGTTGATGATGACCATCCCGATCTCCCGAGAGGCCTCGGTGACGAAGCCGCTGGGCTTCATGCCGATGCAGGGAGAGGAAGCTCTCAAGTACTCTTCTTGATTCAACATCTCTCTCCCACCATCCAATCCCCTAATCCAAAGCGGCTCCTCACTTTGAGCCATCTTCACCAACTCATCCATTGCTGCCAACGCCAGCTCCAAGTACATGGACTTCTCCACCGGATTCACGGGCTTGGGCAGCGGGCTGGGGATGACCCCGAGGTCCAAGGTGGAGTTGGGCATGGGGCGGCCAAGGAACTTCCCGGCGAGGGCGCAGACGCGGTCGAGCTCGTCCTTGAGGCGGGCATTCTCGATCCTGATGTGCTGCTCCTCCAGGGAAACATCGCCGATCACGGCGGGGCCGCCGCAGCTGGTGCACATGGGGTTGCGCATCGCCTCCCTAATCGACATGTTTTCTGCTCGGAGCTTGTCGTTTTCTTGCCGGAGAATCGAGTTCTCGTGCCGCTCGAGTTGCGTCTGCAATGAGCGCATTGGCCTCAAATTCTCTTCTCCCTCAAAAAAAGCAAAAAAACACAGACACACAGTGAGATGACTACCTTCATCTGGGTTCTTCGATTTTGGAACCAGAACTTGACCTGTTTGATATCGAGAGAGAGGCGTTTGCTAAGCTCCAATCTTTGCTTTTCGTCAGGGTGAGGGCACTCCTTGAACAGTCTAAAAACAAGGAATCATCAAAACCAAATCCAAAAAAAAAAAAAAAAAAAAAAAAAAAAAAAGGAAACGTACGACTCGAGCTGTTGGATTTGTTGAGGAGTGTGTCGGTGGTATCTCTTCTTCCTCAGCGGTTTGTCGGCGGCGTCTTGATCATCACCAGATGCGTCGCTGCCAGATCTGCTCTCGGGCTCTTCGTCTCTGCTCCTTCTCCCACCAACATTGTTCGCAATCTCTCCTTGCCCCTCCATGCTCGTCTGCTGCCATCACCACATAAGCATAAGCATGCTAGAGAAAGAGAGAGATAAATAGAGAGGTTACAACTTACTAGGGCTAGAGAGAGGCCGGGAGAGTTGAACATGGGCTTGGCAGAGAGAGACTGAGTGAGGATTGCGCCGCCGGGCATGTTGTTGTTATTACTAAAAGCAACAATTCTTGCCCCGCCGCCACTACAAGAATTGTTATCGAGAAAATCCCCAAAATTCATTAAATCAAAATCCCTCTTTTGATTTGTTTCAAGAAATAGTATAAAATGTTTTGCAGAAAGTCGGAGAAAAAGAAGAAAGAAAAGAGGTAGAAGAGACACAAGGCCACAAATCCAAATGTCTCTTGCTGCCTCTCTGTGTGGTGTTCTTAGTGAGAGAAAGAAAGAGAAAGAAGGCAAGCCAAGAAAAACTCTTGTGTTTTTGCTGCTTTGCTCTTCCTTCTCTATCCCTCTCTCTCCTCCCCTATATCTCGCTTAATAAAAACTCGATCTTTTTCGAATGTGAAGACGAATAATCAATAGAAATTGGGGAAGAAAGAAAAATAAACACGTTGACAGGAAAACCTATAGTTTTCACAAGGAGCTTTTCTTGGTGTTCAAAGTTATCTCAATATCTGCATGCTTGACTTGAAAAAAGCTCCAACAAAAGCAAGAGATGGAGAGAGAGAAATAGTGAGAAAAGGGCTCAAAAAGGCTTTTGTATTTTTGGGGTCAGAAAGATAGAGTAGCTGGGAAGAAAATAACAAGAGATGGCAATCAGAGAAAGGAAGCGAAGTTAATATCCCAATTCTATGTGGATGCTTTGATGCCCACATATATATATACGCGCAGAAGTGGTAGGCCCTTCACCATTTAGACCATCCACGGAGGTTTGAAAATCGGCGTCCGTCCTTCGTGCCAGCGGCACGAACGAGCTCATCTACCACTGCAAGCTTTCCGTTCATGCTAGCGGTACAGCGCTGCTCTTAGCTAAGAGCACGTCCGTGCTGCTGAGCACCCTTATGTGGCGCTTTCTGATTGGCCAATGACTTAGCCGTTGGCATATTCAATTTTTTTAAAAAAATTCAAAATTAATTCGTTTTCTACCCACTTTTAATTTATTTTTTAATTTTTTCCCACAAAATTCACATTTTCATCTATAAATACCCTCACTTCAACACAAAAAAATCACATTCTCATCTATTCTATCATCTACATTCTCTCATTTTTTTCTCATATTCTCTCATCTAAATTTCCACCACATTACACAATGTCCGGCTCCGGCGATCACCCCTCCGGCAATCGCGGTTGAAACCACGATTGGTTCAACTCCGACTCATTCCCTAGTCCGGAAACGCAATTTACGGCCCCTCCTCAAATCCAAGGTTCGCAAGTTACGGGTTGCTACCGCCCTTACCCGGTGGACGACGAAAATGCCTCCGGGTTCGGGTGGGTGGACACCCGAACCCGGATCAAGAGGGAGCAGCAGCTCTACTTCTATTCCTACTTCTATTCCTACTTCTACTCCTCCTACTCGTGGCACCCACAACCCGTACAAACCGGGTGAGATGATGGCGATGTTCAAAGCCTACTTGGCAGTCTCCGAAGATCCGGACGTTGGCACGAACCAAACCGGGAAAACATATTGGTGGCGCATCACTTGGCTTTACAATGAAACCTAGCCGGGGGGAACCATCTATCACAATGATAGTATGGTGCGTAATTGCATCTTTAGATGCAACAACGCAATTGGTATGTTCCAGGGGTACTTCCAACAGGAAGAGCGGGCGGCGGGGAGCGGCAAGAGCAAGCTCGACATCATTAGTGCCGTCTTAGCGACCTACCAAAGCTTGGAGTTCAAAGCGTTCAAGTACCTCGCTTGTTGGTAAGAGGGGCGCCTTCATCCGAAGTATAGGGGCGGCGTAGTAGCATCCTCCTCCAGCTCCTCTAGCAAACGGTCGAGGTCGATAGCCCTATCCGACGGCGCCTCCGATGATGTGGCTACCCAGCTTGCCGGAACTAACTTGGGTAGCCCCGACGCTGGCCCGAGCAGTTCCCGCCGGCCGCAAGGAAGGAAGAATGCGACGGCCGCCCGCCGTCGCGTCCCGACTCCATCCGCCCCCGCCCCCGCCCCCGCCCCCGCTCCCTTCTCCTCCACCCTCGAACAACTCGTTGTGGGCCCTCTTGGGTCAACTCTATATGAACGATACGTTGAAAATGACTCCGGAGCAACTTGCAACACATGAGCAAATGATCCGGGGTCTCCCGGGGTCTCAAGAGAACATTGGGGATAGATGACTAGTCTTCCACCGGGGTATTTTTTAGTCTTTAATTATGTAATTTTTAATTTGTAGGATTTTTATTATGAATTTTTTTATTTTATGGGATTTTAATTATGTATTTTTATTTTTTAGGATTTTAATTATGTAATTTTTATTTTTTAATATATTTTTATAATGTAGAAATGTTTTAGTAATTGAAGTATTTAAATTGAATAATAGAATGGTAGGATCATTGAGCTTGTCCTTGCGGAAGAGCACGGATATAGGTGTTGTGCTCTTAGTTAGGGACAAGAAGTAATAGTGAGTCCGGATCCACTTCCACGCTCTTAGCTAAGAGCACGGATAGAGATGCTCTTACATTATATGCATCCAAATCCTCTTAATAAAACATCTCTTCCCTTACTTATTATGACTTCAGAATACATTTTATTTCAATTTTTTATTCAATTATAGTAGGAGTAATATTCATGACTCAAACATTCCTATAAGTCTCACCTTTTTATCTTGAATGAATTACATTTTTAAGGCTCTATACTTTTAGACGAACATTTACGGCCCCTATACTTGCAAAATATCATTTGTTGTTTCTATATTATACTAATTACTCGTTTCAAGTGCTTTTTCACTTTTTGACCAAATTTTTGGACAAAAACACTCCCAAAAGTTTAAAAGACATTTTTGTACACTCACTATCAATAAGTAGGTACACTTATTTTGATATTTATATTAATTTAGATACTTTAACTATGATTTATATTTTATTCGAATAATTTTTGTTTGGATTGATTATAATATAAAAAATACGCATAGTTTTAATCCTGGGTTTAAACTTAAATAAAGACGATTTATTATAAAGCACACATTCTATTTCAGATAAATCAATTGAAATGATGATTTATAAAAAGGGGGGGGGAGAGTTTCATATTTTAAAAATATTTAGAAATCACTAAAATATAGTGGCTTTTAAGCACAAATAATTTAATATTTTAATATTTTTCAAAAGTATAGAATTAATAGCAATTAAAAAAAACAGTATATTGCTATTATTTCATTTTTATTGCCAACTAGGTTGCTTCTTCCTGGCGCTCTCAAAAATCATTTTTAATCTCTGTAAGTTTATACTCTCACATATTCATTCCTTCTTATTCATTCAACGATGACCATTTACTTTTTTGCAGAATTTCTACAACGGCTAAACATAATTTGTAAAAATTTAGAAAAATTCTGAAGAAGAAAACTGGAAAAAAAAAAAAATTGGGTAGATGCTTAAGCCACACCCTTCCTTTTACCAGTTCCGCCCATAACCAATCCAAACAAAAATTATTCGAATAAAACACAAATCATAATTAAAGTACTCAAATTAACATAAATATCAAAATTAATTACCAACTTTTAGAGTATAAGTGTACAAAAATGCCCTTTAGGCTTTTGGGGGCGTTTTTATCCAAAAATGTGGTCAAAAAGTGTAAAAGCACTTGAAACGAGCAAGTTATATAATATAATGACCGCAAATGATATTTTGCAAGTATAGAGACCGCAAATGTTCGTCGCTGAAAGTATAGAGCCTAAAAATATGATTCACTCTTTTATCTTTTTCAATTTCTTTTGATGAGCATTTTAATAAGAATACATAATTTATTAAAATCCTTAAATTACATTTAAGTCAAAAAAATACATAATTAAAATACGAAGATTGATAGAATATTTAATTTACTTCTAATTAATACATTAAAAAATATTATTGATATTTCAAATTTCACAAAATTTATAAAAATCAAAACTCGGTTTGCTTATTTTCTCTATAATTTTAAATAAATTAATAAAATTACAAATCAAGCTTTAATTTTTTTGTGAATTTTATTAAACTAATTTTTTTAATGTATTATAATCAAAATGAACAATGTTAAACGTACGCCAAACAAGAATAGTGTTCACATAAATATATAACATATCCTTCATTTAAACATAATCATATTACTTACTTAAGGACATTAAAATTGTGGATCGTTGTCATGTAAAAGAAAATAAGGTCGTCCATAACTCATCGCTATAAATCTGAAATCTATTTCTTAAATAAATTATTCCTGAATCTCACTCTATTTTCCGCCTAATATCTTATTACTTATTTTTTAATTATTCATGAGGCCTTTCTTAATTTTCTATTCATTTTTTATTTTTATTTATTTATTTATATATCTTACTATTAATTTTTTTTAATCTAATTAAGATACGAGGTTCAATAACGAATATTCATAATTTAATTAAAGTTAAATTTATTAAAATATTAATTTAGTTAAACAAAATAATAATAATATTTTTATATTCAAAAATAAAAATAAATAAAAAAAGATAAAGGAAATCACAATAATAAAAACGTAATTAAAAAATAAAAACAAATATTAGAATAAATGAAATAAAAAACATAAAATAACAATAAAAAAATTCTAAAAGACGTCGGATGTGTGACCGACGAGGGAACGGATGCCTGCAACACGTCCATACAGCGTCAATCCCTCCCCGACGGGACAAAATTTGCTGATGGCCTGAAGAAAGAAGTTAAATATGGAGTAGTATTTTTCTTATAGTAACAGTAGATTATAGAAAGATTGAGATATAAATTTATATATTAATCCCTTCATTGATGTCAAGGTTGTGGATCTTTGTCATGTCATAGGAACATATAAAATTTATCTCTGTAATATTATTAGTTATTAGTAAATGCATATATACAACTAATTAAAAAATTCCAACAAATACTAAGAATTTAATGAAAAGTTATCATAATTATACTTCAATTGTTGAAATAGAATATTTATTAAGAAGAAAAAAGTTAAATGGATGCTTATTTAGAAAAAGGGTGTAGAATTTCAGAGTAGATCACCTTATTCAAATAATACACCATTTCATACCACCCTAATAAAACAATAACATGTGGATATTTTTTAAATTAACAAAATAAAAGACTAAAAGATTAATTATCATCATACATATACTCGTACACCAACATTTTAGATTAATTTTATCGTACATATCCTTCATCATCCGGCTTCTTGTTCGCCTCGTTTTGGGCAACGATGCCATGTTTTTCACCCAATTCATCTTCAATCCTGTGCCTCCCATCGTCAACTATTGATCCTTCCACGAAAGAAGCACCTCCAGCCTCTGCTTCGACAGAAGGTTTCTCGTGATCCTCGGATTTAGGGGAGCTTAGCTCGCCAACATTACCCCCTTTCCATCGTTTTGGTGCTTCACATCTTCATCCCCTGCCATATATTATTTGAAAAGACAGTTCAACTCAAAATCAAGGATAACCACAACACACACATTATCTTAAACTAATTGCTTGAATCTTACTTTGTGAGTTCCATAGGAAATTACAAATAGGGGAAAAGGGGAAAAGATATCATTTTTTCCATTCAACAATCCTTGGAATTCAGCCCTTCACCAATCATCAGAAACCTCACAAACAAAGCTTAGCAACTACGCTAGGAATCCACTTCCAATTATTGCACAAGACACAAACACAAGGAACAATAAAACAGGTAGCTGATGTAATAATGATGCTTAACAAAAATTTTGCAAGAACATACGCACACAATAAGAAACCATTGAACTACACACATTAGATTAGTAAAGAAGCAATTTTGAAAAGATTTTCGAGCAGTAAAAGCAAAGAGTTACGAACCGTGAGTGTGAGCAAGAGCAGAATCAGAGTGATTGTTGGACTGATTTTGATTTTCCTTCTTCTTGGCAGATTTTCGCTTCTTCGCACCTGATGGCATAATGATCGGATTAGATGAAATCTACCAGCCGAATAATGACATTTTATAATTTCCAAGTATAGCTTTGCTAACGCTGTGTGTTGCTATGGTTTTGATCTGAGAAAGTTGAATAATGATGACAGTAAACAAGACAAGGTTGGAGAATATATGGGAGAGAACAAACTGTTGGGGATGATGCATTTTGGGGGTGATTCTGATCATATTGGTTGGATATAACGTAGCCCGATTCATGAACTGGTTGTTGTATCTGAATCTTACTAGCATTTTGATCACCTGATTTCAGTTCAGCTTGATTTATTAACTAAAATGTTGGTATATGAGGATATGTATGATGATAATTAATCTTTTAGTCTTTTATTTTGTTAATTTAAAAAATATCCACATGTCATTATTTTATTAGTGTAGTATGAAACGGTGTATTATTTGAATGAGGTGATCCGCTCCGGTATAATTTATAGGTTAATCTATCCGGCGGATATCATATATATAATACCCTCATTTACTTGTCCAATGTTAAACCTTCTCAACATTAAACAATTGGTCAAGTGTTATCACCGGCAGGTAATGCACGTTAATTAATCAAGGTTGTTTAGTAAAATAATCTATCTGCAAAGTACAAATTAACTCCATAGTGTGACTCTTTCATCATAGATTTGCAAACTTCATTTAAAATTATGAAATGGTTGTCAAATTTGTAAAATACTACTATTATTTACACTATTTATCTGAAATCGATGAATTAAAATGGGGTCTAAATTATTGATGTGCAAATTCGATGATTGCGTTAGCAATTTTAATGATGATGGCTATATTGCTACTCATATATCACTAGAGTCTGAAGACTAAGATTAACAATAGTAAACTACTCTGAAGTGAAATTCAGTATTTCAACATACAAGAGGTGAAAATGTATTTATAGATTTAAGAGTAAAGGCCAAAATTGGTCCCGAACATATGGTCATTTTATGATTTTGGTCCTAAATTTTATCTTTTGAATTTTTTGGTCCTGTACATTTCAAATCGGATCACAATTGGTCCTCCGTTTACAATTCCATTAATTTTATAACGGTCGACGGATTTAACTCAATTTTGGCCGATTAAAGCTCTTAATTATAATTTTTAACTCACTAATTATTTCATTAATTATTATTCTAATTTATTACTCCTAAGCATCTCTCTCCACCTCATCCCAGCTGAATCGCCACCCCAACAACGGCGGTAGTGACATAAGAACCGCCTCCGCCAGCCCCGCCACTCCCGACACCTCGCACACCCCCGAGAACTCCGCCGCGCCCTTCCCCGCAAAACCCCCCCTCAGCTGGAACGCCTCAGCGGCGGCCTTCCTGAGGTCCTTGGCGTCTTTCGTCAAGGGGACGGAGCCCCGTGCGGTATTTCACATTCACATTTCACAATTCAATTACACACAACAAAAAGTACAATTTCCATTTTTTTACGGCGCTTCAATCGCAATTTGGAATTCAGCAAAAAGGAATTGAAATTACAAGAAGCAAAAAACACTGAATCAAAAGAAAGAAAAAAACAAAATCCTACTAATTCCTAAACTATTGGATTCAATTATTTAGTTTTTCTTTGTTGTTGACACTCCAGGCTGAGGAAATCCTGATCGTTATCTGATTTCTGTTGCTTAGCCGAATTGGGAGTAGATACCTCATCGGCATGAACAAATTGTGCTTGGTTATGGAGTTTCACCTTTATAGCGTCGGATTTGGGGGTAGGGCTGCCCACGCTTCCCGCCGTACCAACAGGCGGCCGCCACTTCTCGGAAGTGTTCCGCTTGAGGACTCCAGAAGGCGTGCTCGGCAGCGTTGGCGTTACACCGTCGTTGGACTTGGATTTACCCTCCTGTCATCAAATTCAATTTAATTTTAACAGAAAATAATTTTGATTATTAAATAATTAAAATGCTTAAATCGGTCAAAATTGAGTTAAATCCGTTGACCGTTATAAAATTAACGGAATTGTAAACAAAGGACCAATTATGATTCGATTTGAAATGTACAGGACCAAAAAATCCAAAAGATAAAATTTAGGATCAAAATCGTAAAATGGTCATATGTTCAGGATCGGTTTTAGCCTTTACTCTAGGTTTAATAAGACATATATTATCGCTGATAAATTATGTAGAAGATGACTCAATTTCATTTTTATAGCATCTTAATCAATAACTATCCGTTTATAGATGTAGCCTCATCAATATGTTGGAATGGACGCTGCTATGTCACGCCATTAGGTAGACATGGTGAAAATGATTTAAATGTTATTAATTACAATTTATTAGTTATAAATTAATACACTAATCATTTCAAGGTGCTATACAATATCTATGTCCCATTTGAATTATGGTTTAATCAGGAAGGATTAATTTAACTACTTATTCAGAACTATCTACTATAGTATTATGGCGCAGATGTAATACCTCTTTTCAAATCAATGCCATTCATGAAACTCTTTAAAGAGCCATTAAAATGAGGAAATGGATTATTTTATACGCATTTAAATTTCCCAATTTAATGGTAACTTTAAGTTGTAAAACCAGTACCCTATTATTGCCACTAATTTTGATCAGAGTGGTTCACAAAAGTGACATCCCATCATTTCCACCGTATAACATTAAAGTAGAAAATCAAACCGATAATCCAATTTCTTAAAATCAGATAAATTACCTTAGATAAACAATATTGTTTGTCAATGAAATGACCTTATATTTGTTGAGTGACAGGAATGAATGAAGCTTCTCCTAGAAAAGCTTGATATTGTAGATCTCAACACAAGAAAATTGATCCTTTTCACACTTTTGACAAAAAAAAATTTCCAATTTCAGGGCTTGAAGATTCTCACAAGGAGGTAATAGTACTTATTCAAGTCTGCTTATTTCGTAAATCGAAGCGAGTTCAAAGCTGGATTAATCAAAATGAAGTCGAGAATAACACGAGTTTTTATTTTACTATTGATCTGTAGGCGATGACGATCATGATCATAATCACCCAGGCCATACCATCAAAGTGGAATCATAATGAAGCTACGATGCAAATTTTAAGAAAACATTAAAAAAAATTATTAGTAGTAGTAGCATGTTTCGAAATCCCAAGCAAGCAAAGTATAGGTCGAAGTTGAATTAAATGTAGGTCATAGTCTGGGCAGAGGAGCCTACCATGGAGGTGGGGGCTGTTTCATTTCAATGAGAAAGAGATAACTTGAGATTTAAATAAATAGCTTTAATAAGTTATCATTAAATATGCAGTTCATCTAAGATAGATCTGCCTACTCTTATTCTAAACTCAAATATCAAACTTCAATCTTTATATTTCAAATAAACCAACAGAAATTTAATCTAATTTTCAACAAAATATGAACAATGTTGTCAAACATAAACAAACTCTATATATTTTGACTAAAATGGTGCAAATTCATTATATTGATCTAAACATGTAGTAACAAAATGGGATTGTTATGAGGTTATCCTAGGAAGCAACCTTGTCAAGTTCCATAAACAAACTAGGGACCCCCACCTCTCTCTCTCTCTCTCTCACACACACACACAAACACACACTCCAATAATGTTTTTAACAAGTAGTCAAGTGTAATCACATATTGACTCTAGTGTTGACATCATATGATGCAAGAGAGCTTTAAAATAGTCAATCCAAGCAAAATAAAAATATCTAAATTTTTCCATCTATATCTACAAGATCTAACTAGCCTCATCTAGCTCAATAATATATAGGACCAGTAGTAGCAAAGGCAAAATGGTTCAGAATGTGGAGTAGCATTTTATGTAAATGAGTGTACCATTGAACAACAAATATCTTGAATTGACTATCAATCTATCATCATACATTTAAAGCCATCTAGGCAATCTGCAGTCGCAATGTAATGAGACATAAATTTGAAATTCCAACTATTAACAGACTTCCTAATGTAAAAGGGCCATCATAGACATTCGTATTTTACATTTTGCATCGTTCTATAGGTGCAAGTGAAATATGTGAGAGCATCAAAAAAGTCCTTGCCAAGAATAGTCATTGTAATGTATTTTTGGAACCAAAGCTGCACAAGAGTACCTACCTTACAATGGGACTAGCACGGTTTTAGCTTCACTGGGATCCAGAAGGTAACTTCCACAATTTCTTCGTTGCTACCAGGACTTTCTCCCTCTGAAGTGAGTCGGGTTCTTTGTCGTGTATGGAGGCCCTCCATCTTATGGCACGAGAAATCCATTCAATTTTGTCAATCACTTCAGGTGAATCTCTAATGATAACCGTGCCTTCAGGACGCAGCATTCTATCAATTTCCACCATCAGATCGACAAGGTTACACCTGCAAATACGATGATGGTGGGGATCAAATGTTATGGATGGAACAGGTTTTAATAAAATTGTTGGTCGTGTGTGAATGGAATAAGATTCCCACTTAATATGTGTGGTAATGGTGGTGAGTCGTGTGGATCCTTTTACTGTAAATGGAAAGTGGAGATTTTGTGGACTGAGCGAAAAGGAAATTGTGGCAAACTTTTCGTGGATGGGGGAAGTTTTATTCAACTCAAACTTCGAGCCAAGCAACTCAATTGCATTATAGATACTTAAACAGATGAGTTCCTCAAAAACAATGGAGCGGCTTGAATGGTCACAAGTTTGACAGAAATAAGAACAAAAAATAGTATACCTGTTTTTTCCCGAACTGGGATCTTTAACAAGAGACTCGATATCAGCAACATGTATCAAATCGTAAGTACGAGGATATGTTGAGAAAGGCTCACACCTACAAGCATCAGAAAGAAAATATATCCAATATCAATTAAATACATAATACTTTGGGACATATAATAAGGATATGGAGAATCTGAACTAAATCACAAGCCACATTGAACACTAGATAAACAAATGTATAAGCACAAGTTCTATGCAAAAAGACTGCACATAGGATAAATGCTAAAGAAATAATGAGTAAAGGGAGCATGTAACTTCCACGCACCAATCATGGAAAACTCCTATTAGTCCTCGGTCATAAATGACATCAAGGGTTGACGGCTTGCGAGCGGGAACGACATTCATTACCCAAACAGGATCAGATATTATGGCCGCTGCAAAACCTCCGAAGAATGCATTCATATCCATGACATTTCGGATGGATGGAGTTCCCAGTTTTATGTTTAAAGAATTCTTGTAGTAAGCAACCCTCCTTGCCCATCTTCGCTTGTCAGCTTCAAACACATCGATTCCATTTTTAATAATACTAACCCTCGAAGGAGCTATTGTCAATCTCTCAGGCCACTTTGGAATTGCTCCGAGTGCGTATTCTCCCTTAACAGAGGATGTCCTGCTAATACATTTCTTCAACTTGGTGTACCTGCAAATTAATAATATTAAATCCTTTTCTCAACGAGAATGCAACAATAATATAGTCACTGAGTCCACCTTGGAATACATGTTATAAGTTTATACCAAAATATGATCAAAGGTGATGCAAGATATGAACAAACAGCTTCTGATGCATATTTACCACGAAAAACTAGGATCATCAGACTCATCGCACAAGTTGAGCCCAAATTCATTAAGGTTGGGATGGCATGAATCCCCAATCGGCTTCTTCCAGATGGCAGTGTTCCCATCTACGACAATCAGCTCGTAACACAAAGATCTGGCAACGGCCTGGAGCTCAGCCCATTCCTTATCTTGTTTAGGCCACTGTACAGGAGGTCCAGATATGACTAGGTAGCCTCCTGGCCGAAGTAACCGATCAACTTCAAGAAAATATGTAGCATCTGCACAGGTATAATACGCGTTAGGAACAGTATTATATACTTACGAGGTAGTGGTAAACTATTTGGAAGAGGACTTACTATATGCAGCGAAAGGTATCAGACATCGAGAACAGTGGACCAAATCGAAAGAAAACCCAGAAAACGGAAGTCTACGTGTGCCAAGCATGGCAACAAAGGTCGGTACTCCTCTCTCCAGAGCGAACTGTATCTGAGCTTTATGTGAATCTCTTGGGGCAAAGGAAAGAGTTAATATGCCTTCAGAGAGCATGTATCCACCGAAACTAGCAACCTAGAAAATGAGATAGAGATTTTTCAAGACCTGTATTCAGTAATAGCTGTTACAAGGAAACAGGGAAGGAATCCCTACCCCGCATCCCATATCGAGAGCTGTCCTCAAAGCTCCCCCAGCTATAGGAATATACTGTTTAAGCTTTTCGATATATTGTTCAGCTCCATCTGGGAACATTGTACCACCACCAGGAAATATGAAATACGGACCTTCTCTCTTCATCCATCCCTGGTGGCCTTTCCTATCTGCTATTTTATTATAAGGCATGTTATCATGCCATATCTGCAGTAGAAAACACAAAACTAATGATCATTTGAGACGAATCAAGCTTTCAATTGCTTATAGCAGACTGAGTTGTAAAGATATTCCTCAATAGTTTGAAAACATAGTACATACTATTAAAGTACTTCATTACCAAAAAAAAGGCAGCAGTCGCTGCAGAATACCTTTGGCACTAGATGCAAAAATGCATATACTAATCAACGCTATATAGAAGCACCAATCAAAACAATTAAGAGAATTGCATATATATACAACAATTCAGATTGCAGATTCCCAACAAGCAAGACCAAAGATTCAACTTCAATTTGTTCCAACAACTACTAAACAAACATTCTGTCCATAAGTAGAACCTCAAACACATAGGTTCACAGCCACATATTCAAATCTTCAAGCTAAAGTAAACTTGTAAAACCAATGCCAACACGTCCAAACTAATTAAGAAGAGAAAAATAGTAAGAATGAAACTGAGTTGACCTTATGCAAACTGTCGGGCCAGGGCACGGGAACCTTGTAGCCGTCCGGCGGCGGGATCAAACAGAGAGGCGTGTCGTCGGGGCGAGGGCAATGCCTCTCCCTGTAGAAATTCATATCCCTGCTGAGCTGGCTGTTAATTCTGGGATCCTCACAGGGCATGTGATCCACCATATCGGCGGGGCAAGCGTCGATGGCCACCGCCTGACGCCCCTGCTCCACCAGCGCCACCAGACGCCCCCGGTGCCGCGGATCCGAGCGGAGCAGCGTCTGCCGCCCCGATGCCGCCAGCGAGTCGCCCAGTGGAGTGAAGACGAGGAGGAAGAAGAGCAGAACCGCCGCGAAGAAGCACCCCATAATAGCATCCAGCACCCGCCATTGGCGCGCGTGCCGGTTCTTGGAAGACGGAAGATTCAACAGCCCCATTTTCTCTCCCAACTTCAAGATCTCATTTTTACACTCAGCGACAGTGTTGAGCTTCAAGATCTGAGTTTAAGATTGCACTACTGTTTAATTAGCTAATTAGAATGGATATGGTACAAGCTGTGCTGCTTAATGTACAACGCCATAATTAACTAGGAAGGTCGGTGTGAATGTGACATTGAAGCTAAAGTAAATGGCCTCAGTTACTTAGTCCACTTGCGTGGACTACGTGTTCCAGATTCAGTTATCTATCTCCAAGAGCATTTAACAAATAATGTTTCCATAATATTTAATAAATATAAACTAAAATTATGTTATTCACGGCATAATCATAGTCTCACTTACTATAATTTGTTTTCTTCTGTAGCTATTACAAAGTTATGCATACATCATTGTTTCATCATCTGGTCCAATAAGTAAAGAAACAGATAAATAAAGGGGTGTGAAAGAGGGAATATATGTAAAAGGTATACATCATTGTTTCATATTCTATTCCATTAACAATAATAAGCCGGGTCACAGTAAAAACGAAGACTACTTTTTTGAATGGAAATTTCAGATTATTGTTTATATAGTAGTACCACCTAACCATGATTTAAATATTTTTGCACCAAGTAGCCTGGAAGAAAAGGACAAAGCAACATTTCAGACTATGAACAAGAATCTACAGGGATTACAAATCAAAGGCTCTGAACTTGAAGTTGAAAATCTTCAAGAATCATTTTGATTTGCATTTTTTGCTGACAAGCTCCCATGGCCTTTTCATTCCCCTTATCCAAAAGCTTAACTTGATTGAAGCAATAACCAGCTACAGAAGATTCAACGCTGTCAACACTCCTCTTCCATAGCCTGTTAATCTTCCAGACTTTGAATTTTCATTCCACCAAAGTAGCAATATTTTTCATACACACCAACCCCCCACTTAATGTTTCCGTGCTGCCTTAAGGTTGTAATCATGTTTGATGAGATTTGCTCTCAAAAGCATTCCTCTGAGTTCACGATCAAATTCATTGCCAGTCTGCAAGACGCGCTGGAACGTCCCATTCCTCTGATCAGCATGCCGGGCATAAAGAATCTTGTTATGGGAGTCAATTCGAGCCTGCAGGATCATCCCATTAGTTACATGTTATCCCGAGTGTATTTACACAAGCAGCGGATGCAAATGATTACCTGTATTTGGTCATTAGTGATCAGGGCTTCAAGTTCTTTCTCCAGGCCTGTAACACTTGTATTAAAAGCATTTGCCATCATATTAAGGTCTACAGATACGAACGGAAGTGTGTACTGGATCAGAGCCTTGCTGCGTATTTGCTCGTATAGAGTTTCCACATGATCATGTAAATGGATATCAAGCAACAAGTTTGTCTTGAGATTTCCTAGATATTCCAGGCAAGAAGCATAATGGCTGCATAGTAAAACATACTATCTCAAGTCAATTAAGGAACTGGAGATGCAAGTTTAGGCGGATTATTCTTTCTATTTGGTTCTTTCATTATGAATCAGCACAGAGCTGGGGGATTTTTCAAAATTGATTTGTAGTAGTAGTTAATTCTTTTAAACTTTCTGGCTCGGCTTTCTTATCAAAAGAGTTCTAGAGTGGTAAGAGTGGTTAATGCCCGAGGCCAAAGGCCTCGAGTTCGAGTCCATCGTGACACGGCCTTTAACAATTTCTGTTTATTTATCCATAAAAGAGAGTGTTCTATCTACTTGTCTATGGCGGTAATCACTATGTAAGAGAATCTAGTATATAGTTCTCATAGCGTGAAGTGAACAACATAAACTCAGTTACCTGGTATGGAAATCATTAATGAGTTCCCTTATCTCAGGTACCAATTCTAAGAAGTTTCGGAAATTAGTGTTATCGATGACTTTGCTCTGGAAAATTGAAACAATTCAAAGGGTAAGAATTTACAAGGTCATAAAATCCCTGAATCATAGAAAATGACCATTTAAGAACAATATAAACAAGGTAAGGGTTTGCCTTCAGTTCTGAACGGTCAAAGCTTGCGAGTGCACAGAGACTGCCATATGTTGCAACATCTTGGGGTGAAATTACTTCAGTGTAGTTGTTCCCAAGTTCTGGGCCAACTTCCAGGAACTGCAAATATCAATATAAAAAGTCAAGGGAAAATATATGAAGCAAAGACAATAAAAATCTTACATCTCAAGCACCATAGAGGGTGTATATATCAATGAACTTGTTAAGATATGAATTTCAATCATGCATGATATATTATACTCACATTGCGACCACCCATGGTAAGTCTCTGTAAACTATAAAGCATTCTACCTTTAAAAAAGTCTGTATATACCACCCAAAAGCATCAGAACTATAAGAGCAGTCCTATACATGTATAAAATTTCAGCAGCCAACTCCAATTTTCTGCTCTTTCTACATGGCATGCTTAACCACAACAAACAATATATTCTCTGGCAGGCAATTACTTTATGAGGAAAGGATTTTCTAGACAAACCTTTCGAGCAGCAAGCTTATATTTTTTCCCTTCAAGGTGAGACAATCCAGCAGCACAACGCAGTTTTGCAATTGTAACAGGTTCCAAGCCGTCTGCAGTTTGCTCAGCCTTGCCAACGTAACTTGTAACATGAGTAAATTGACCCATCTCAATGCTAAGAAGAATTGCATTTAGACACATATGAATTATATGCTTCGAGGTTGTGCAGTAGTCACGTGTGCGGACATAATTTTTAAATGCTTCACCAAGCTGACCATGTGCATAGTAGAAATCCCCAAAATCATTGTACCCCATCCGAATGCTCTCTTTGATCAAATTTGTCTGCAAAAGATAGTATTAAAGTGAGGGTGCTAAGTAGAACAAGAAAAAGACAGCCAAATATTAAGCTACTAAGAGTTGGAAATTTTGAGATCATGCTCATTGGATTTTACTATCAAGAGTTTCAGGAAATCGAATATTTAAGTGTTACAACCAACACCAACCAAATTAATTGTTATAATTAATTCACACTGCATAATTTAATAATCAATGAATCAGAAACATGCGGCAATAACAAGAGTTGGGAGCAGTTTCTGCAGGCCTAACACAGATCTCTCAACTTCATGCAAAATAAACTAGTGAAGAATTCAAAGAATGGATCTATTTAATAAGAAGCGACTTAACAGATTCTTCGTCTAACAGACACACAAGGTATTACCTTATAGTATATGTTGAGAAGATGAACAAAATAACAACAATCGTTAGCAAATTCCATATTCCTAAGCCAGACAATGTTACCTTTTCTTTTTTATCTTTTCAAATTTCCTTATAACCAGTTTTCCAACAAGTGGCCAAGAACCGACCCTAAATCCTACTCTCCCATCCCCAAACAATAGTCTTTTTTTTTTCATTTGGTTTATCCCAAATTAGTCCACTTCTTTGGCAAAGTTTTCTCTCTATGAGGTCTCATTCTCCACTGACAAAACTCTAATCAATTTTTTTCTTTCTACTCACCAATTTCGCATTAAAACTCATGTTGTCCCCAAAGTCCCTATTTTTATGGGTCGGAGGGAGCATAAATCCTTATTCTACAGTTCCCAAATAAAACCAGCGTTCACAACTTATAGCTTAAAATCATGGTAGACTTCACACAAGACTATGAAATTCAACTGACATTTCAGTAAAAATAAAAGTATAATAGAGTGTATAGAGGGGAAACACCATACCCTGTAAGCATTGAGTTCATTTTCAAGCTTCTCCTTTCTCAACTCGGCCCGTCGATCCACAGCATCGGCCCAGGCATTATCCAGGTCGTAATTGGGGCCCAATCGGCCATTGATCTTCCCGACAACCTCTCTGAAGAGCTGCGTGTTCTCGCCCTTCTTGATCTCGTCGTACGCCATCCGCAGAGCCTCCAGCTCCATGGAAGGGGCGCCGCATTTATCGGCGATGAAAAGGAGGCGCGTAGTCCTCGTGCGACCAGTGTAGAGTGCGGCGTAGGCCTCGATGTCGAGCTGCTCGCCGCTGATGATGGGGCGGTGGCGCTGCGAATCGGTTTCGTCCCGGCCATTGGCGTAGATCTCTTCGTCCCCGATAATAGCGTCTGCTTCCATTTTGAGAGTAGTAGTAGAAGTAGTTGGATCAGTAGGAGAAGTAATCTAGGGTTTCTGTTGATTCTCTTCTTCCCTCTTCGTTTGCGATTGCCGTTTTGAACGTGTAGACACTAGAGAGTATGATACAATCTGGGCTTCGCACGTGTCATGAGTTAGCTTCTGCAATCTGGCCCGTATATTAGTTTTCAATCCGGGGGAATTTTTTTATTTTTTTTTCGTAAAGGCCAAAATTGATCCTAAACACATGGTCATTTTACGATTTTTATCCTAAATTTTATCTTTTAGATTTTTTGGTCTTAAATATATGAAAATTTGATCATTTTGGTCCTCCGTCAATATACATTTCCGTTAATATTTAACGGTCAACGATTTTAATCACAATTTTGACCAATTAAAGCTATTAATTATGATTACTTACACCCTAATTATATCCTTGATTATTTTAATAAATTTCATTTAAAATATATAACAAATAATATAAAAAACAAAAATGAAATATACAACCCAATTTAATTAATCAATATTCTCCTTAATTAATCCTGGTAATGCTCACCAACATTGATCCCTCTGCTGCGCCGGAGCCCCCTTTCTCCTATTGCCGCACTGCCGCCGCCACCAAACGCAAGCACCGCCCTGCCGGAACCCTTGGTTGCAGATCTCACACACGTACCGATCCGACTCCAGCAGCGTCTTCGGCGACAACAACACCACCTCCACATCCGGATCTGCTAGTTTCAGTTAATTTTTGGAAATAATTACATCTAGGGTTCCGTCCTCACAGCACCGCCACCACCATCATCACATACATTATCCCTTTTTTCGGACTTCTCTCCTTCTCTCCATCTCCTCCCTCCAATCCGTCCTCCACAGCACCGCCAGCAGCCCCCTCCACAGCCTCCTGAACCCCATCCCCATCCAAAACCCCATCAAAAACGCCGTCGGCATCCCCACTAAGTAGAACGACCCTAGATTATTTTTGGATATAATTACAATTGGGGTTCCGGCAGGGCGGCGCTTGCGTTTGGTGGCGGCGGCGGGGTGGCAGTAGGAGAAAGGGGGTTCCGGCGCGGCAGAGGGATCAATGTTGGTGAGCATTACCGGGATTAGTTAAGGAGATGATTGATTAATTAAATTGGGTTGTATATTTCATTTTTGTTTTTTTATATTATTTGTTATATATTTTAAATGAAATTTATTAAAATAATAAGGATATAATTAGGGTGTACGCAATCATAATTAACAACTTTAATTGGTCAAAATTATAATTAAAATCGTTGACCGTTAAATATTAACGAAAATGTATGTTGACGGAGGACCAAAATGATCAAATTTTCATATATTTTGGACCAAAAATATCCAAAAGATAAAGTTTAGGACTAAAATTATAAAATGATCATATGTTGGGCTAATTGCATAGCACATACAAAATGTTTCATCAATATTTCAAATTAGTACAAAAAGTTTTAAGTTAGCATATATCATACAAAATATTTTATTAGTGATTCAAATTAGTACATTCCGTCAAATAACACTAACACCGTTAACTTTTTCTTATTTTTCATCCTTCACTCCCCTCCAAACCACATATACGTACGATATACGGATGTATGTATAGGTCGACATGTATAACAAATTATACGAGTGTTAAGTGTAGGAGTATTAATTTATTTTATACTCCTTTATCTATAGAGTAAGAGGAGGAGAAAGAGAGGAGGAAATATTAGGACAGATTGTGTAATCTGTATTTTTGTAGAGAGAGAAATATTTAGGAGAGAGAGGGAGAGGAAATTGCTGAAACTCGGCAACACTGCCAAAACCATCAAAAGCCTATGCAGTAGTAAACTCTCCTCATATATTTCCCTTTGATTTCCGGCAAACATTCTCGCTGCAGCAAATCCCACGAGTTTCTCTATTGGGGATTTTTGGAGCGGAGTGATAGGATGGAAAATAAGAAAAATACTTTGGACTAGAATGAAGAATGAAAAATAAGAAAAGTTAACGGCGTTAGTTTTATTTGACGGAATGTATTAATTTGAAACACTAATCAAATTTTTTGTATGATATATGCTAATTTAAAATTTTTTGTACTAATTTAAAACATTGATGAAACATTTTGTATGTGTAGTGTAATTTTCCCTCATATGTTCAGATCCAATTTTGGCTTTTACTCTTATTTTTATGTATCCGACATTTTACAAGTATCAATTTTAGTTTATATATTTAAAACTATATTTTAAAATTCATAGTTTTTAATGTAATATCAGTCTATTTACTTTTTCTTCTTTGTTGAACGAGAGAATATCTTCTTTGTCGTCAACTTTGGCAAAATATTAAGTTGACAAAATATTATTTTTAGTTGTTCTTTCATTCCTTATTTAAGCGGGATTTTTTATAAACATCAAGGTTTAATCTATTCATTTTTGCTATAACTTCAAATAAATAAATCAAATAATAAATCAAGTTTTGATTTTTACTCTATAAAAATTGTAAAATTAAAATATCAATATCAATTTTTATGTATAAAATTAAACTAAATTTATAAATCAAAACAAACAATACAAAACGTGCATTAAATGAGCGTGTTGCTCATAAATGGTACTCACATAAATACTAGTTTATCATTTCTCATGATATGATATATCTACATATTTAATGGAGTACTTATTATTAAAAATCCACAAATCCTTATTGATAAATTATATACGTAAATATTTATTTTACAAACTAATCAATACAATATAAAAGTACTTATTTTACCACAATATAAAATTTTGTAACTAAACATAATTAGCAGAAAATAGAATATATAAAATTGAAAATACAATTACAAAAATAAAAATAAAAACTGAAATTTTATAAATAAACATAACTGGCGGAAAATAGAATATATAAAATTGGAAATACAATTACAGAAAATAAAAATAAAAATAAAAACTGAAATTTTGTAAATAAACATAATTAGCAAAAAATAGAATATTAATTGAAAATACAATCACAAAATATTTTGAAAACACAGTCTATCTCACACCAACTACGCCAAGTAGGGGTAGCAAATCGTGCGTGTTGAGTCGTTATCGGATCAACATATTAACGACCTAACCCAATAAAGACAAATTTGAACACGACCTTTTAAGAAAACTTTAAACCCAATCACGAACCCGACCTGTTACCCTCAAACCCGAACACGGACGAACCCGACACGAACCATATTGGGTCATCACGACACGATAAAAACACGTACAAGGCACGACACTATAACAACACAGCCTAATAACATGGTTAAAACCTGATAAAAACTGCCTTTGATTAACAAAAGTTACAAAACCTTGACTCTAATCATTAAGAGTGTAATTAAAAATCTAAAATCCGATTACATAATATGATATGATAAACATTAACATAAAATCATTCGCAGCAACAAAATCCTACAAAAATATAGTATTATTTTTAAAATACTAAAAATTAATAATATTATACTATTATTTCTTAACGGGTAACACGAACACGACATGAAAATTTCATGTTCTTAACGAATCGACCCGATAAGAACACGAATTCAATAAGCTTTGCCCCAAATCTATTAATTTCGTGCGGATTCGTGGGATTATCATGTCATCGTGACAAAAATTGTTAGCCGTAACTCCAAGTGATATAAAATAAATATTTTATTCTTCTAGTAATGGTTACAGTCATAGAATATTTATATCTTCGATCTTAATTTTCTAAGAGTTCACGTATTATTCTTCATGGGGAATTGGGGATCCTCTTTTCTTAAAGATTAGAGTTTCCGCAGCGGTGCTCAAAACGCCGTCCGTCCGTTCATGCCAGCGGCAAGGACGAGCTCATCCGCCGCTGCGAGCCGTCCGTCCGTGCCAGCGGCTGCTCTTAGCTAAGAGTACGTCCGTGCCGCTAAGCACCCTTACGTGGCGTGTTCTGATTGGCCAACGGCATAGCCGTTAGCATATTCAAAATTTTAATTTTTTTACAAAAATCGAAATTAATTTTAAAAAAAGTTTTTTTTAAAAAATTCCACTTCCCAAAAAATTATATTCGTTTTCTACCCACATTTAATTTATATTTCAATTTTTTTTCTCCAAAATTCACATTTTCATCTATAAATACCCTCACTTAACACAAAAAAAAATCACATTCTCATCTATTCAATCATCTACATTCTCTCATTTTTTTTCTCATATTATCTCATCTAAATTCCCATCACACTACACAATGTTCGGCTCCGGCGATCACCCCTCCGGCATTCGCAGTTGGAACCACGATTGATCGACTCCGACTCATTCCCTCGTCCGGAAACGCAATTTACGGCCCCTCCTCAAACCTAAGGTTCGCAAGTTTCGGGTGGCTACCGTCCTTACCCGGTGCACGACCAAAATGCCTCCGGGTTCGGGTGGGCACCCGAATCAGGATCGGGAGGGAGCAGCAGCTCTACTCCTACTCCTACTTCTATTCCTACTCCTACTCTTCCTACTCGTGGCACCCGCACCCCGTACACTCCGGGTGAGATGATGGCAATGTTCAAAGTCTACTTGGCAGTCTCCGAAGATCCGAAAGTTGGCACAAACCAAACCGGGGAAACGTATTGGTGGCGCATCACTCGTCTTTACAATGAAACCCGACCGGGGGAAACCATCTATCGCAATGATAGTATGGTGCGCAATTGCATCTTCAGATACAACGACGCAATCGGTAAGTTCCATGGGTATTACCTCCAGGAAGAACGGTTGGCGGGAAGCGGCACGAGCAAGCTCGACATCATCACTGCCGCCTTGGTGACCTACCAAAGCATGGAGTTCAAAGCGTTCAAGTACCTCGATTGTTGGCAGGAGGGGCGCCAACATCCGAAGTATAGGGGCGGCGTAGTAGCATCCTCCTCCAACTCCTCCAAGCAAACGGTCGAGATCAGTAGCCCTATCCGACGGTGCTTCCGATGATGTGGCTACCCAGTTTGCCGGAACTAACTTGGGTAGCCCCGACGCTGGCCCGAGCAATTCCCGCCGGCCGCAAGGAAAGAAGAAGCGACGGCCATCCGCCGTCGCGCCTCGACTCCATCCGCCCCGCCCCCGCTCTTGCTCCCGCTCCCGCTCCCTTTGTGCCTCCTCCACCCCCGAACAACATGTTGTGGACCCTCTTGGGTCAACTCTATTTGAACGATACGTCTAAGATGACTCCGGAGCAACTTGCAACACATGAGCAAATGATCCGAGGTCTCAAAAGGCAATTGGGGATAGAGGACTACTCTTCCACATGTGTAATTTTTAATTTGTAGGATTTTAATTATGTATTTTTTTATTTTCTATGATTTTAATTATGTATTTTTATTTTTTGAGATTTTAATTATGTAATTTTTATTTTTTAGGATTTTAATTATGTAATTTTTATTTTTTAATATATTTTTATAATGTAGAAATATTTTTAGTAATTGAATTATTTAAATTGAATAATTGAATGATGGGACCCTTGAGCTTGTCCTTAGCTAAGAGCACGGATGTGGGTGTTGTGCTCTTAGCTAAGGACATGAAGTAAAAGTGGATCCAGATCCACTTCTATGCTTTTAGCTAAGAACACGGATGTGGATGCTCATATATTTTACGTTATTACGGAATACTAAAAAATACTTACAATGATAGTCCTCTTTTGTTGTGTATTGGAGTTAAAACTAGATATTATACGTATATTATTAACTGGTCAAATATATCGCTATGTCCTGTAAAAAAAATAGATACTCCTATATTTTCTCTTTTTATTTATTCTATAAATATAATTCACTTTTATGTATGGTAATTTTTCTTATTAGTAATATTTATTCACCTTTTTTTCTATCTCTTTCCTATTTTATTAATTGTATATTTAAACCCAAATTCTTATTTTTATGGTACATAGAGTAAAAAAACAATATACTAACGAGTAATTTTTTAATATTCCACGCATGATGAAAGTAAACCAGTCGACTTGATTTATAGTCCATGTAAACTTGTGGAATTGTAGGTTATGTTGAGTGGCAAAGTTATCGCGTGTGAATCAATAACTTATTCTCGTGCTTCTACGTGTTTCCCTCCCTCTGCGATCATTCTCGCTTTGTTTCTCTCTCTAGGGTTTTTTGCCGGAATTGAACTGCGATTCGATTTATCCGGTGATTCGGCGGCCTGATCGTTTGGATTCCGGTTGCTTGGACTGACTGGAACTTGAATGATTGCCTGCATGGACGTGAATGCCTTCCCTGAACCAGAAAAAGATGAGGAAGATAGTGCGCAGAGTGGTGCTTCAATTGCACGGCGTGTGCGTGAGGGAAGGACCCTAAGGATGCGCATACAGCGTCACGACGACATACCATCTTATGAATATCAATCTAAAAGGAGGAAACCTAACAGTAGACTTCCTCCAGGTTGGATAGGCTGCCCTGCTTATGGACATGAAATTGCAGGCTTTCTCATCCCTTCAAAAGTTCCTCTTGATGAATCATTCAATGATGAAATTCCACCTGGTAAAAGATACTCATCTAAGCAGCTGCTCGATCAACCCAAATTTTTAATAGAAAGATAGGCTTGGTCATTGATTTGACCAACTCAGATAGATACTATAATGCCGAGGACTGGACTAATGCATCTATCAAGCATGTCAAGATTAAATGCACGGGGCGTGATTCTGTGCCTAACAATGAGTATGTGAATACGTTTGTTTATGAGGTCCTACAGTTTCTGTATCAGCCTAGGCAACCGAAAAGGCATATTCTCGTTCATTGCACGCACGGGCATAATCGTACTGGATACATGATCGTCCACTTTCTCGTGCGTGCAATGCCTGCTATGTCCGTTACTCAGGCAATCAAGACATTTTCCGAAGCACGTCCACCGGGAATTTACAAACCGGACTACATTGATGCATTGTATGATTTTTATCATGAGAAGAAACCAGAGGTGGCTGTTTGCCCTCCAATCCCAGAGTGGAAAAGATCTTCTGAACTTGATGACGACGGTGATGAAGGTCCTACAGCTCCTCCGGATAAGACTAATGAGACACGGGCAACACTGACAAATGATGACCTTTTGGGAGATAAAATTCCTGATGGCCAAGTAGCGGTGATGCAGCAGTCGGTCTACCAGGCTATGAAGATGATGCCTAAAGTGGTTAAAGGAACTCTGCAGTTTCCTGGTTCACATCCAGTTTCTCTCGCCAGGTCGAATTTGCAGAAGTTAAGGCAATGTTACTACTACGCGACATGGAAAGCTGACCGTACAAGATACATGATGCTTATCACTATGGATGGATGCTACTTGATAGATAGGCGTTTCAAATTTCGCAGAGTCCAAATGCGATTCCCTTGCAGGGACGGGAAACCATACCATCGTTTTACTTTACTTGATGGGGAGATGGTGATCGATACGATGCCTGATACACACAAGCAAGAAAGAAGATACCTTATCTATGATATGATGGCCTACAATCATGAATCCCTGGTAGAGCGACCGTTTCATGAGCGTTGGAAAATGGTCGAGAAGGAAATCATCCAGCCTCGGAATTTTGAGAGACAACACATACATAAGAGCCAAAACCCCTACTATAGATATGAATTGGAGCCTTTCAGGGTAAGGAGGAAAGATTTTTGGCTTCTCTCTACTGTGACAAAGCTGTTGAAGGGGTTTATTCCGAATCTTTCTCACAATGCAGATGGTCTTATATTCCAGGGTTGGGATGATCCTTATGTGAAGCTGACAGACAAGGGTCTCTTAAAGTGGAAGTATCCTGAAATGAATTCAGTGGACTTTCTCTTTGAGATGGTTGAAAGTCGCCAGCTACTCTATCTCCATGAGTGTGGGAAGAAGAAATTGATGGATGATAGGGTTGTCTTTCCTGATGATGGGCCTGATGCATCGGTATACAATGGTAAAATTATTGAGTGTTCATGGAAGTCTGAGGAAAAGGTGTGGGTTTGTATGAGGGTCAGGGTGGACAAAGGGACCCCGAATGATATCAAAACATACACGAACATCATGAAAAGTATCACAGACAACATCACCGAAGAAGTATTGTTGAATGAGATCCATGAGATCATCCGCCTTCCAATGTACTATGAGAGGATACAGAAGCATCACGTCGTAGGCAGGGGCGGACCCATGTGGTAGAGAGGAAGGGCCTAAGCCCTCAATGAATTCTTTTTTAACACTACTTTCTTTTATAATTTTTTTGAAATATATCTGAATTTAGTGTACATTATTGTGTATTACCAATGATTTAAACCTCCCAAAAATATACTTTGAAACAAAATTTATAAATTTCAGCCCTTATCGATATTTTTTTCTGCACCCGCCCTTGGTCGTAGGTGAACAAGTTGTTCGATGAACGAAGTGCAACTTGGAGAAAAAAGCTACTCCAGCAGCACCTAATACGAAATGGGGCCCTGGGAAGAATCAGCCAACGGGGATTGTTGGATATAAATCGGTCTGTGGGTGCACCATCTCATGGTTGCATCGAAAATCATCTCCTGTTTTCTTTATTCTCTTAGCATAGTCTTTTTAGGTGATAGAAATCCATAAGGTTATTGGTAATAGGAGTGGTTCATTGAATTGAATGGTTTCAATTCTCTTTATATTTATTTTTCTTTCATTTGCAACAGATTTTTAACACAGCAACATAATATAGGAAGTAGTAGTAAAAGAAAACTGCACTAATTCGAAGGAACAAATAGAAGCTGAAAAACCAAGTTTCAATAGAAAGTAGTAGTAAAAGAAAACTGCACTAGTTTGAAGTAAAACACTATCGTTTTCAACACAGCAACATAATATAGGAAGCTATATATATTATTGGTATAAATGTTTACAGACAAACAATTCACAACCAGAACTGAGAGTAAACCCCTCAGCGAATTGCTCCAATTCGTGTAACAGCTTTTCAAATACCTTCATTGTTTCGTGACATCCTGGTTTTGTTTACCATCACTTTAGCTTGTCTTTGTCTTCGGCGGAGATGGGAGCAGCTGTGGTGGCGCAAACCATTAATCATGAAGTACAGACTTTATATATGAGGCTCATAAACATGGTGTGAACGAAAAAACTGAGGGTTACCTGGTAGCAGGATATGAGCGATGTCACAAATCCGAGGGCTCCGGTGACACGAGGGGTGATCTTCTTAGGAGCCAGTTGTAGCAAACCAACGGCCACCCCAATATCAAGGATGGTTTTAACAAGGGCCAGAGATCTCTGATTTGATTTTTGAACCTTGCTCTGATACTGCTCGTTCTGGAATAATAAAATAACATTGGAGTAGCACGACAAGCTTATTAACTAGAACTGAGGTTGAAATTTTGCAGATATATTTACTATTCCAGGCTCTAGAGATGCAAACCTTATGTTTGTCGGTGTTTTTCAGTTCCTTTTCTAACTTCTTTATTGATGCAGAAAGCCTTCCAATTTCACCAGTCTTAAGAAACAAGGAAGTTAAAATAAAAGGTTCAGTTTAATAAGAACACATTGCTGCCAAAAAGGATAGAACAAGATCAGCACAGATACCTCAACCAGAGTGGTGCAAACAGAAGACCCCAACCAACAGAAAAGAGATATCCTTCCGATCAGTTCAGTACGTTCTTTGTTCTGCTCAGAAAAAAAAAACTTGTGGTCAGCATACAAATTCCAATGAACAACTAAAGATGTTTATAGATATACCTTGTATACACCTGTCCTACCCAGCCACACAATTTGATCCAGAAACAAGAAAGTGGACAGGAGAGCATTTTTGGACTGCGAGAGAAATCAACTCAAAGGGTAAGATACGAGTGAGGATGGGGTAAAAGATATACTAGTACAAATTAATTAGATATTACCTTTCCCAACAAGATGAGAGGAAGTGGAGTTCCGGGAGCTGGTGGGCTAATGAGGCCATGGAGATCATTGATAAACTGAAACATTATGAGATACAGAAACCTGGTCACGACAAAAAAGGAAATCAAAGCGCTCTGATGTTAAAGCAATTGTGCATACCATACAGTAGTACTCATTAGATTGAACACACTTGACCTAAAAAGGTTACTGCAGCATATCTTAAAAACAGGCTGAAACTGGTTAAAAAGTGAAACCTTGAACAAACGGAAGACTTTGCGGGCCAAGCTGGTTGATTTGTCCACGTTCTGTGCTGTGCCGGGCTGTCCGGCACTCAAAAACTTGGAGCCATATTGAATCGCCCTGCATATCTTATCCCTGGCTTCAGCTTTGTTGAGATACACAATAGCAAGTGCAAGCTCAGCTCTGGCAACATCCAACGACATGTTGTGTGTAACTAGACCTGGAAAAGTAAGCAAACAACAAATTCCTTTTCTTGATCATACAAGAATCCATCCCTGTACACTGTTTCAGCCCAATTCTAATTCCTTCTATACGGGCACAAACACAAATATAAGTTCATGTAGCAATCAAACACACTGACTCTAATTAGTCAACGTTATGGAATTTGATTCAATTGCTGGAGAGGTGATTTGTCAATTGTTCAAGTTCCCAGGGGCATTGCTACTCACAATCTTCTTATAGATGTATATATAACAATAACGAAAGGCCTCAATCTAACATTTCAGTAAGGCAGAAAAGATCATGTTTTCACTCATCAAAATCACTGATATACTGAATCAAAAATTGGTAAAAGCAACCTAATCAAACCCAAAAGAAATCACAAATCATGTACCTGGATAACAAGATAGAAAGCAGCAAGCAACAATCAAGCGTATAGAGAAATTAGGGATTGTTAGGTTTGTATATAAGTAATTAAGAGGTGATAAGAGTGTAGATAGATACACCGGGAGTCGTGCCTCACCCCATCTAGTCTTGAATTTCACAATACGGAATCTTTTTTTTTTTTCCGAATACTGGAGTAGTACTCCTATTAAATTGGATAATTTTTCAATTTTTGGAATTTAATTGGATGATTTACAAAATATAGAATGGATATGCGAATTTTTTGTTTTAGTACATTATTGTCTTTTTCTCTTATTTTCTAAGGTATCTTATTAATTTTCTCAAAAGAATTAACTAAATTATCATAAGATTTCTTTCTTAATTGTTCTTTTTTCTCTATTCTGCAACTTTGATTTCATGGACTGGAATCTTGTTCCAGGACCCCCTTTCCTTTTGTCCTGAATGATGACAAACATTGTATTCACAAATTTATATAAAATGTTGAAAATCTCATTTTTCTAATAACTTGATTCATAACATCCACAAAGTTAGAAAACTGGAGAACTACTAATAGTCTAATACAGTATATCAACTCCAAAATGCCAATCCCCTTCTTAGAGCATCCGCAATGGTAGGCTAGCCATCGGCTAGCCGATTGACGTGGCTAGCCGATCGGCTAGCCGAACCATTGGAGTAGGCTAGCGGGAAATCGGCCAAAATTTCGGCGTGGGCTAGCCGATCGCGTTGCGCTGGCCGATGCGCTAGCCGATGCGCTGGCCGCCATTGTGGCGTGCCGATCGGCCAGCGATCGGCCAGCGCTATTTTTTAATTTTTTTAAATTTTAAAAAAAAAAAAAATATATAATGTATTTTTTAAATGTTTTTTTATGAATTTTTTTTAATTATGTAATTTTTAAATAGGCACATAGACGACGGGCTAGACCCAATACAAATTTAAGACCTAAAACAGAAACATGTCATACCGTCGGCTAGCGGCAAACTATAATGGATTCAAAGCATACTAACATTTGTTAATGTATTTTTTAATAAATTAGTGAGGAGTAGAGTGGGGCGGTGGCTCGTGTGTGGAAGCCCGGATTTTATTTTATTATGTAATTTTTTTTATTTTTGGTTAATGTACTTTTTTTTATTTAAATAAAATTAACGAATTTTTTCAGTATATGTGTCGTAAATTTAATTCCGTAAATGTAGTATATTTTGAATTATTTTTATTGCGGCTGGCCTATGGCTAGCCTATGGCTGGCCTAAATCTGATGTGGCAGGTGGTTTTTTTAGTGTTGCTGGCAGGGGAGAGAATGGCTGGCCTATGGCTGGCCTACCGACTATTGCGGATGCTCTTAGAAACTTGGCTTGTGGAGTAGTTTTTGTTGAATAGTTAATTCATGTATATTGTGAGCTAAATTAATCCCAAAAATTAAGATAAAAAGCAACAATCTCACAAACTTCGTGTGCCCCTGACATCTAGTTTAATCCAAAAATTAAAAGAATATCAATCCTATATTTTGAAAAGTCATCCAATATTCGAATTTAATTAAAAAAACTAAAAAGTAATCCAATTTAATGAAATTTATAGGACGGTATGACTATATGAGTGAGAGCCATTTGTTTACATTAATTAGTTTGGCAAGTGAAGTATATTTACAAAAAAGTAAACTCCATCAATACTCAATAGTTAATTAATTGCAATTGCATGGACGCGGGCTATGAATAGAAAAAAATGGCAAATGGTAGTTGAATTTAGAATATAATTTACTTTTGTATTTTTAAAGGTTAAAATACTCCAAACTTCTTAATATTTTAGGTTTTTTTTATAAAGAGGATGTCTGATTTATGATATGTTTTTATTAACTAACTGTTATAGGAGTATATTTTTTTTAATTATTTGAATTTATTTTTTCTCTTATTCCTTTTTCTCTGTACATTAAATAGCTGTTTTACACTGTGTGAGTCCTGTGACGGTGGACCGTTTTGATCATTTTCTTATGCAAGCAATTATTGATTCAAATAATTACTTCTTTATAGCATGTTTATATTAGTATTGGGTTTATCTTCATGAATATAAAAATGAATTGTGTGGAAAATGCATGTCGGTTTAGAATATTTCTTGGATCGATAACCTCCGTATAACAAAACAAATACTACTCCATAAATTTTATAATCGCATTCTTTTTCGTTTAGCTTTCTATATAAAATTCGAAAGGGAAAAAGAATATAATAGTGACAAAATAAAGTACTTAATTAATATACGTAGGATCCCACTGAATATATTATGATTCAAATATCTTATTATAATTTAATGTTGGGGACCGAAGTACTTAAGCCAGATAGCAATTACAAATTTCCTAATGTAAGCATATATTGTATGGTGACAGCTAAAACTTTCATACCGTTTTAATTAAATAAAAAACAGTTAAAATAAATTTTCAGGTGATAGCTTTGATTACAGAATTCAGAAAATGATTAGATAGGAATTCCAAATTAAAATAAATAAATGCGACAAATACTATAAAGCACCATTACTCTTGTCCTGGTTTAAAATAAATGTGCATGTGAAATTGTGAATTTGATTGACAAGAACCTTGAAATTAGCCACTGCAAGAATTAAAAAACAGTCCCAACTGCCTGTACAACCAAACTATAAATTCACTGATGTCAAATTCACATGTGGTCCTTTCCAATTTAGGCAACACACAACCACAGCAACACCAAAAGACTTGATCACTGTAACCATTTTGGTTGAGGAATCCCACAAACCAGCATGTGAGCAACACGAACACAAACACGAACACAAACACGAAGCACAACGCAAAAACAAGTGATGGTAATATATGTTTCATTAAGCCAAATAGGAGTATTATTGTGCGTACAGAGATGGTGGCACCATTTCATTTCAAATCACTGAATATATTAAAAGATGGCTGAATTTGTTTCATTTAGAGAATGAAACATACAACATGACAAGTTTTTCAAAAATATACTTCCATTTTACAACAACAAGAATCATTGGGAGGGAGAGAGGACTCTTTGATTTTAGTACTATATCCATGATCACCCACCCTCCTTTTACTTCCTGCTGAACAGAGTTTTGAGTTTACCTCGCTCTAGACGTTCTAGAAGCTTCTTCGCGCCTGCCAAATCCATCTCCGAAAGCTTCTTGAGGTATCCGATAGCTCCATACGAGATCATCAGTTTCTTGCACTTTTTACTCGAGGAGAGTAGGGTAAGGCATGAGATCGCGTATTTCTTGGCTGTATTGTGAGGGCTGGGATCGAGCAATGCCACCATGTTTGGCACGCTCTTGTCGTCTCTCTTAACCAGACGGCAATTGTGGGATAGAGTCATCAAGCTAGCAACCGCCTGCGCTGCAACCTCCCTCGCGCTGTTGGCCTTGGACTCCATCATTTTCACGAGCAACGGGATGCACCCGGCCTCACCCACCGATCTTTTCATCTCTGCTGAGGTGCAGATTCGACAGATTGCTGCTGCTGCCGCCTGCTGAGCCCCGATGGATCCGGACTTGAGCACGTGGAGCAGTCGGGGGAGAAGCCCTAACGAGATCAACACCTCCGGTGACACTAAACCAACCAAGTTTCTAAGTGCACCAACTGCGGATTCTTGAGGCAGCGGGCCGTCTAGATAGACAAGCAGGCTACGCAACCCGCCTTCTGAGATGACCGATCTTTTCAAATCATCGTTGCTCGAGGTGAGATTCTGCAGGCACTCAGCTGCATACTCCTTTGATCCTAAAAGGATCCCACAATCAAGAAGATTGATCATCACCTTCACAATCCCTTCCTCTGCGAGTGCTTGCCTCGCCTCAGGCACAGCGGATATGTTCTTAAGCGTGCAGGCTGCAGCAGATTGTGAAACAGAATCACCACTGTGACATATGTCAGTCAATGGCCTAACCCCGCCATGCCCAACAATTGAACGAGCCGTCTCAGACGACATTGACAGCCTCTGCAGGGCGATGGTCGCCTTCTCCTTCCCCACACTGCTCCCGGACTCCACGAGCCTTATCAGAGGTGGGAGGACACCTTCTGAGACGAGCCAGTTCTCGCAGCTGCCTGACTCCGCAAGCGAGCAGATAACAGTGACCGTCTTCTCCCTTATCCGAGGCGAAGTGGCGGTCAGCAAATGAACCAATGCTCCAATATTGCTCCTTCCGATCACAGCCAACACATTCTTCTCATCCTCCTTCATCTCCTCCACGAGGCTGTCAAGCGCTTTGTGCTTCGCCTCCAAATGGCCAATCTGGAGGCGGGCAAGCAGCTCCTTCAAGTTTCCATGAACTGCAGCCTCCGGCTCAGCACAACTACTTGTTGCAGCAGACGAGAACGACACCTCACCTAGCACCCCTGTCTTGATCAACAGCCCACAATCGCGCAGATTCAAGTCCAGTTTCCCAGCAAGCGCATCCAGATCACTCTGCATCTGAAGCTTACCCTCATATTTCTCCTTCACACACAAATCTGCGAACTGAATTACATCATTCAACGTCTTAGACACAGCCTGCAGCTGCTCCTTGCATAGAGCATTCCTCGAGAAGCAAGGATGGCTGGATAAATCAGATAGCCGTGACGGCACCTGCTCAAGTTTCGAGATGATCATCTTCCACCTACCTGGGAACCCCTTCACCTCCCTTGCCTTCCCCAACGCCCTCGGGACTAGTCCCTGAGCGCAAGAGAGCCATTCTTCAGTCGACAAACCATCAGCAGCAGAGCTCTCACCACCACCATCAACCATGATTGCTACTCAAGCTATTACCAAGCACTGAAACACAAAAAAAACAGCCGATGCATATCAAGAAAACATCGATATTCGAAGAAACACAAATTGTTGGATGCAAATTGTTAACCAGATCTTTCTAGATAGCTTCTCAAATGAGCAAAAATGTTATAAGACACACAGTTTTGTTGCATTAAAAAAAGAGAGATGTGGAGTAGTTGCAATCATATAACATTATATTATACATCATTCATTATAATAATGTAAAGAAAACAGCAATAAATTAATGGGAAAAAGTGGGTCTAGATTAGGGGGCTTCAAGAATCTTGCATGATCACAAAATGCTCGTTTGCTGAAAATGAGAGACAAAGTACCTACTGAAGCCCACACGAGAGACCACTCACAAAAAGATAAGCTTTTGTTAAGGTTGGATCATTATTTTACACGAACACACATTGATTTTTTTAAGTAATACCTTAAATAAGAGGTAAGAATACAGTGAAATCAATAATGAAACTGTAGAAAGGGAAGAGAGGTGAAAGTGAAACATAAACTCTCCCAACAGCCGTCACTACCGTCCAATAAAAGCAGGTGATTTATATGACCAGTATGCCCTCAGCAAATGATGTTTGGTTAAAGAAATACAACAAGACACAGAGGAAAATAAGTCAATCATTAGGGCCAAGAGTGGTAACCATAGAAGGGGGTGAATTACCAGAAAGAATGTAGCTTTACTTTTCAACAAATAACTCCATATACTTCCTCAAGTATACTATTTTAAAACATATCGTATTTCACCTCCTAGATTAAATCTATTTTTCTGGAGATTAGGATAGCTTAAAGGGCATACAGTTGTGAGGCTAACATTGTGTGGGGAGGCCACGAACAAAACTTTACAGAATTGGGAAAATTTCGATCTTCTTCAGAGTGTATTTGATAAGGGAAAAAGACTTGGCTTTGAAGAGACGATAGGTGTCTCCATCTCCAGTTGTACATACATATATGTCTAGAGTGTATATGTGAATTTCTGATATGGGCCAACAGAGAGGAGAGAGAATTAAACAAATAAATTTGATGCAATAAATACACAATGATTTTGTAACATTGGCTACCTCAACTTGCTTTTGTCTTTTGCCAACCATTCAAGGCACTCAACACCTTTTTCAGCCACCAATACACAGTTTCCCTACTTTAATTTCTGCAAGCAAAATTCACAATCAGAAAATAATTCTTACAATGATGGATTGATATGCATCTACCACACTCTCAATCTAGAACCATGGAGCAGAATTTGGTGTCTAGATTGTGAAGGAAACCCCAAATAAGTATACTCAAAGAAAATAAAAAAATCTCTTTTTTTTCAGTGTGTTTCCTTTCAAATGGATCCTTCCAAATACCGGTTAAAGAACAAAACTTTATTTTCCTCCTCTTTTTCTCTCCAGAAGAGAGAGAGAGAGATAGAGGACTCAATATTAAGCCAAGAATGTGGATTGGTCCCAGATCTCTTTACAATTTTGTCTGAAACCGGAATCTATAATTTCTCAAATTTCACTTTGAAGCTAAAAGGAAAAGAATCTCACAACCACCTGACCCACAGCATCAAAACACATACACACACACACACACACACTCAAGCAGAAAAGAAAACAAGAATTTGAGAAAGTTTATACCTTTGTTGTATGCAGAAAGCATCAGAGACGTAAGCTCTAGTAAGTAGAAGCTGAAACGGTCGACTACACAAGTTTTAGTAGGAAGGAGGAGAGAGAGAATCTGAAGTTAAATTAATTTTGAAATAGAGGAGGAGAAGGAAGCCAGTAAAGCGCAATGCAGTAACGCAATTTGAAAACAGCTGCGTTTGTTAAAGAATTTGGGCTTTTAAGGGAAACTGACAAAAAACGCCGAAGAAGAGAACAACGACTAGAGTTCAAAATTCCAAACAATATTTCAAAATCAAAACACTCGCTCCTCTCATGGAAGAAGATGTTGTCAGAAGTGTCTCCCACCGTTTCTCTCTACTCTATTTTATGTGTAGGGGCGATGCGGTGATCGGATGGTGAGGATCGAGGGCCGAAACAGTGGATCTGACCGTTGTGGGGTATTTTTTGGATTGAAATTTGAAAGCGCTACGGCGATATCGAGGTTGAGCCGCTAACGTGGTGTGCCATGTAGGCGTCGGGGCGTGCTAAAACACGTTGGCTTTTTCTTCCTCACGTGTAGCGAGGTAACATTGTCTGAATCCTATCCCATCCCATGAGAAGTCTATTTTGCCCTTCACATGGTTGATTTACTTTTTCGGCAATTGACTCTCTTGTCCTAGGCCAGGTACATCAATATTGGATTTTAAAACTTCGCTTTCATTTTTGTCATAAATATAAGAGTGGACTATATAAATGGTACTTGATCTTTCCTTTTTACACGTAAATAGTATTTGATCTTTATTTTATATCATTTTTTAAACTTACAAATCACATTTTTTATACCTGATGCAATTTTATTCCCAAAAGTGATATTATAATATCTTCTTTCATTCTCCCAATTATTTATACTATTATTCTTTATCAATTAATATTATTATTTTGATATTATAAATTAATAATTAATTCATTTTTAATATCATTCAAATATATTTAAATATAATATTATTATAATACTAAAAACTAATAGTAATTAATAAATAATTTTAGTATAATTATATAAATTATGAATCACATAATATTATGTAGTAATAATAATAATAATAATAATAATAATTAATTATTATTATTATTATTATTATTAACTAATCAATATAGCCTTAATAAAAATTTAACATTGTGAACTATAATGATATAAAAGTTGAATATTATTAGTTAGGTGTTTCAACCTTAAAATGAGTATAAAATACTTTAATAAAAAAATATTCAATTAATTTAATTACTTTAAATAATTAATTTAATTAGGTATTTTATTTTTTATTTATATAATGCAATAAGATGTATGTATAAAACACTAAAAAGAAAGAAGAAAAAGAATAAAAAAGAAAAAAAAGAAGGAAGAAGAAGAAACATAAATAAGGAGAAAAAAAAGAAAAAAATAAAGGAAGATAAAATACTAAAAAGAAAGAAGAAAATGAGAAAAAAGAAAGAATAAGGAACTAAATAAGAAAAGGAGAAATAAGAAAGGAAGAAAAAATAATCACACATTTGGTACCATTTAATTGAAATTTCCAAAAATATCCTCCATGAAAAAAAATCACATATTTGGTACCTAGGGTTATTTTCGTCAATGGGTACAAAAAACGATATAAAATAAAGATCAAGTACCATTTATGTGCGAGAGTGGAAGATCAGGTACCATGTATGTAGTTCACTCTAAATATAAATAGGTCTCACAATTTAATAACTCATTCTACTCACACTTTATTATAAAATTAATATTTCATCCGTCTTAAAAAAATAGACTAATTTTACCATTTTGGATCATCCCCCAAAATTAAACCAAGTCTAAATACGAATTTTTTTTAACCATTTATACACAAATAATAATGTAGACCGCACAATCCAATAACACTAGTTCCACTGTCTTTTCCTTCCCTCCTCTTACTCTTTCCCATCCCTATCTTACTTTAACAACACACACTAGATATCCACTACATCACACACAATACACAGTAGATATACAAATTACACCACACACAATACACATACTACTTTGACAATCCTATTTATTTGATCAAATACCTAGCAACAAACTCCTATGTTCCTTTCATTACGGTATTTTTGAACAAGTTCCTGGATAACAAGCCTAATGGTTTTCTTATTGATGCTAGTGACAATATTGATCGTGACCTTGATACGAAGCTGAAACTGCTAACTATGATTAATGCGCTAACTATGGATATGATGCCGGAAATAGGCGAATTTATATCATTCTTCAATTCAAATTGGCAAAAGCAATGTCTCCTGCATAATATGGATTCCAAACATTCATGGTCTGGATGAGAATGTGTCGAATTACTTATCCCTTGGTCTATTAGCGAACCATCTCTGCGAAAGATGTTCCACTAGAAATATTCTTGTTATTGCTTCGACTCATATTCCCCAAAAAGTGGATCTCGCTCTAGTAGCTCCGAATAAATTAAATACGTGCATTAAGATACGAAGGCTTCTTATTCCACAACAACGAAAGCACTTTTTCACTATTTCATATATTAGGGGATTTCACTTGGAAAATAAAATGTTCCATACTAACGGACACACACAACACACTCATTGAATACACACACACAATTGTGTGAAGTGTTTTTATTTTGTGTGTGTGTACAGTGTACTGCATCTGAGGTGTGTGTTTTATGTGCAGTGTTTGTATGTGTGTCAGTTGTATATGTATGCATTGTGTGAAAGAAAATGGGCTAGATTAGATTAATAGGAAATAATTATATTGGGCCTGACCCAATGTTACAATTATTCTATTATATATATGCTCTATTGTAGAGAATAGAAAAGATAGAAAACCCAATTCTCCAAGAGAGAAAGCGGCGCAAGAATACGTACGTTCAACAAGAGATTTCCTAGCTTTCTCTATAGAACGATTGTACCGAGAAATTGTTCCTGCATCGGATCAGAATACACGTGGACCTCGATAGTGGTGGATTCATCTTGCAGGATTCGTACAATCAATGGAAGATAACGACACAACAAGTAAGATTTAATTCCGTTGTGTTTTACATGCTCAACTTGCAATACGATTATGAATCTAGATCTGTTATTCTTGTATGCAATTTTCGCTGCGCTCATTAGATGATTACAAGAATTCCTTACATTGTGTGCATGGGCAGACACAATATAGGAAATAGGAGGACTCAAGCCATTTTTCATTTTCTTTATTCTATATTTTTTCTATTTCTAAAATTTCCAAATATTTTGAATTGGGTCAGTATTGGGTGTGTTGTGGATATATAGTGAAGTAATCTATGTTTGAAATGAAATTCCAACTGTGAAATTGAGAAATTTGAAATTATAATTCAATTTCAAATCAAAATATTTTTTTTTATCATACTACTGAACATTAGATTTAGAATTGAAGATTCTAATTCCCCATTTTCAACTGGGGCCTTATAGTAGATTTTTGGAATAACAAAAGGCGACATCACATATAAATTCTAGAATTATGAGTAATAGATATGTTCTTAATGCAAACAACATTATATTCTCCCTGGATCCTGTAGATGTTGGTTGGCAATCACCAATAGTAGCACACAAAAGGAACCCAAAAAAAAGGAAGAAAAGAAAACATGTATTGCAAAGAGTGCTAAGTACTATTCCCTCCGTCCCAATATAGTGGATGCATTTTTTTTTAGCACACGATTTAAGAAAAATTGTATTAAGTGGGTTAAGTAAAGGAAGAATAAAGTATGAAATGAAAAAAGTAGAGAGATGATGAGAGAATAAAGTAAGAGAGATTAAAATAAGTGAGAAAAAATGTGTTGACTTTTACAAAAACGGAAAATGACTCCACTACTATGGAACGTACCAAAATAACAAAATGACTCAACTACTATGAAACGAAATGAGTATAAAGAAAAGTGTGACATCTACCTTAAAGCAAAGAGAGATTAAGAGCCTACATATATTTTTAAAGACATACCATGCATCAAAAAATAATAATACATACAAATGATTTATTATAAATTTTCCAAGAACACGTGTGAAAAAAAAAATGTGTCACTTGTAATTGGACATAAGGAGTATTATTCATTGATTCACCATACAAGTATAAAAAATAAATACAAGCATATTAGTATAACTCTATTTAATTATTTGGTTACTAAAATAAATAACTATCATATAAGCTTAATTGTTTTACAATAAATTATTTTCTTAATCCTTGTGAAAATATCAATAAACCCTATAATTAAAATACTGTGTATGCATATTTCATGTTGTGATAGTTATTGACCGTTAAAAGAATAATAATACATGGACACCAAACACAAAATCCATTTTTTTATATTTCAACGTGCAGAGTTTTTTTTTTTTCCAATTTCCATCTACCAAATTTGACTCGATTAAGTTGTGGATGAAAAGAACCTCCACTTTCATTTTATACTTTCATGATTTTATAAGGGTCCCCGAATACTTGAAAAAGCCCAAAATTAGCTTATCGAATTTGTGAATTTCAGCCCAATTGTTATGAAATCAACTGGACATATATATGGGCCTAAATAATAACCTTGAGGCCTCTAGATTCATCTTAGAAATGTGAGACTGTGATGTTTTTTTATGAGTATGGAGACAAAGAAAGCGAGGACTTGGACTACAAACCCCTTATTCGATTTAATCTTTCACAACAATTTCATAGATAAAGATTTTATATTATCCTCAATTTTTCTAATGGCCAAACTATTTTCTTTGACATGTTTGTTCAAGAGTAATCTACTAAGGAGTATCTTAAAATAACAAATTGTGTCATTTACTTAACCATGTCACCATATTGTTATAAGAGCATTCACTATAGGATGAATGCTCTCACAATTCTTCCAAAAATTCCTCATGCCAAATCATCACAGCCCTCACACAACCCTCCCGAAAATCCCTCTAGTTTAATTCATTTTAATTGTTGGTATTTATCAAATATTAAAAAAATGAAATACAATGAATTGTATACTTGTATATATAGAGTTTGAAATAAAAAATAAGAAAAATAAAAAATAAGAAAAATTAAAAATTCGGGATGGCTCCCGCTCAGCGCGCAATAGGTGCCGAGAGAGCGCCGTCCGCCCACGGCCAAGCCCGTCCCTCGGCGCACGCAACCGCCCTCCCACGGCTCGGCTGCCACAATAGGAGCAGTACCGATCGCCAGTGGGACGACTCCCTATTGTGACTGTGAATGCTCTAGATACAAGGGATGCAGGACATTTTTTTTCCGACAAAATAAAGAAGGTAAATTAAACAGTTAGCACACACATTTGCTTCTAGACAGCAAGCAAAAACCAGAACGAACATCTCTAGCGATTCAAGAAACCATATCGACCAACCGCAACTTCAAAGGCTTGCAACCGCTGTCCCACACTCAGCCCATTCCGATCATACGATGATATCTCCGTTACAAGGATCCTTTCGCGCTGTTTTCTGCAGAGTGCTTCCATAAAACAAACACTTCTTATTCTGATCATCAACCAGCATTGCATACAGCTGCTTCTCCGAACAGAATACCGATAGCCTCGGCCGCGCTGCTGTTCCGTTAAACTGTCCAAAAACATATCAACAACGCATACATATATCCCAATATCAAGAGTGATGAATTGTTTTACCTTTTTCCTTGTTCTTCTGTTGCGAATTTTTGGGCTCTCCGTTCGTTGATTCGCTCTTGCTTCAATCGCCAGAGGCTTCATCGCAACATCTGGAATGAAACTTCATCACTTTATCTCTCACGCGAATTAACACAAACACGTTCCTTGCAAAGTAAATAAAAAACACACTCACTTGCAGGGGCGACAGGAAGAATACTGGAGCTATGAAGACGAGCTCCAAATATCTCACATCCATGGAATTTCAATGGATTAAAACAAGAAGCAATCGCCATGATTTATTCTCTTTTTTTTGCATCAGGCATTCAATCATCAAACATTCCAGCTGCAGAAGAGGTGAGTGCGTTGCGTTTTGAACTTCAATTTTTTCTTTAAGAAATAGAGAGAGCCTACTTGAGAAAATATCTCCTGTGACATGAATAAACATAAACGAACTTTTTAATAAGCCAACCTGAAATCGAGACACAGTATCTGTGAAACAATAAGAGAGATTTATAAAAAAGGGATTAAAATCGTGAGGGGGATTGAGAAAATCAGATGTACAAAACACGCTAGTGCGTACATATACTGATATACACAAACTTCTCGAGCTCAATAGAAAGAGAGGAGAAGAAAAGCAACCTTCTCGACCTCGTTTTTAACTTCTGATAAAATTGAAATGCACAGTAGAAAGTAGAAACCCTTAGGGTGTCCACTATACATGGCCGGGCCAAGCCACAAAGTGTGGCCAGGCCATAAAATCGTGGCCGGGCCACCAATGCCCATGTTTCCCACTATAGTGGACATGGCCAAGCTATCAAAAATTTAATTTTTTCCATTTTGTTTATTTTTTAATTCTAATACAATAATAATTGAAAAAATGCATACGAACTAAAATTAAAACAAAATCTTCGTTGTATTATACAAAGGGGTAAAATTATACAACGAAAATTCTCGACTTCTAATAAACTACTTTCCCAACGCATATCACGCTCTACGCCCTCCTCCCCTACGATTCCAAACCTCTTCTACCATATCAGCCTGCAGTGTCGTATGTGATGTTTCCCTCCGCATATCGGCGAACCGTTGGATCAAGTATGCATCACTACACGGTACACCCATCTGCAGTGGGGCGGTTGCAACACCGTGACTCGTACTTGCACCCTCTTCCGGTGCCCAGTTCTCTGCAGAATGTCCTTCGTCCTCTATTATCATATTGTGCAATATGATACATGCATACATGATGGAGGCGACATCATTTTCGTGCCATTGTCGAACCGGGCACCGAAGAATGCCCCATCGCGATTGGAGGACACCAAAAGCACGCTCAACGTCCTTCCGAGCACTCTCTTGTTTGGCCGCAAAATAGGATTGTTTCGGCCCAACCGGCTGCCGGATCGTCTTGACAAACACGGGCCAACGAGGGTATATCCCATCGGCTAAGTAGTATGCCCTGTTGTATACCGCGTCCCGTTGGCCATGAATCTGACCGTCGGACCCTCACCCCGGCACTCATTATTGAAGAGATGGGACGAATCTAGTACGTTGATGTCGTTGTTCGACCCCGCAACACCAAAATAGGCATGCCAGATTCGCAGTCGGTAGTCAGCAACAGCTTCCAGTATCATTGTTGGGTGTCTTCCTTTGAATCCAGATGTGAACTGCCCCTTCCAAGCAACCGGGCAGCTTCCTCCACTCCCAAAGTGCATGCAATCGATGCTGCCCATCATCCCCGGAAAATTATGCACTCGCCCGTGCATATCTATCAATCTCTGGCACTCATCGGCATTTGGCTTCCGTAGATACTCCGGACCGAAGATGGTTTGGATACAATTACAAAACTGCCTCAGCGCCGTCGAGCAGCTTGTTTCACCCAACCGTAGGTATTCGTTGAACATATCAGCCGGTCCGGCATAGGCAAGTCAGCCTAATTGCAGCAGCGGTACACTTCTCCGATATGTCGACAACCCGGGTCGGCCGGTAGCATCATTGCGCAATGTGAAGCACCTGTACCGCTGCGCCAATGTATTCGCTATATGGATGAATAGCCGTTGCGACATTCTGAAGCGGCGACGGAAAATCTCTGCTGGGTAACGGGGGTTATCGCCAAAGTAGTCTTCTACCAACCGATGGTGTGCCCCGACATGGTCACGCCAGATGATCCGCCGATGATAGAACTAAGCGAACGAACGAACGCCGCCTCCTCCTCTTCTGCTTCCCGTTGCACCTCCCGAACGAGTTCATCGAACTCCCTATCCACCAATTGTTGGAACTCATCGCCGGAACTCATTTTTCAAAAGTATAATTGGTGATAAAATGAAAAGAGTGGAGATTGGAATGGTGTAAAAAATTGGGGAAAAAATGGGTATATTTGTAGAAGAAATTAAAAAAAAAAAAAAAAAAAAATTCGGAAAAGGGGAGCCGCGGCTCGTGGCCGGCACTATAGGAGGGCCGCGGCTCGCGCCCAAGCGCCGCGGCCAAGCCACGAACGTGGCGCGCCCACGTCCACCCCCTCCCCCCGAAGTATAGTGGACACTCTTAGAGCATCATCCAAAATGGCAGTTTCTCCTCCTGCCACATCATCCAACACTAAAATTCATCTTGCCACATCATTAAGACAAGTAATTGGACGAGTAATAGGCTAGCCACATCATCAGCACTATTAAAAAAATAACTAAATTTACAGAATTAAACACAAAATACGGAATTAAATTTACGACACATATACGGAAAAAATTCGTTAATTTTATTTAAATAAAAAAAGTACATTAACTAAAAATAAAAAAATTAGATAATAAAAAAATATTCCGGGCTTCCACACACGAGCCACCGCCCCACTCTACTCCTCACCGCCATCCCCGCTGCCACCGGCTGCACCCCCGGCATCTGAGCCCGCACCTGATCCCCCCAACTATGCCGCGAAGGTATCCAAATCGACCCGCATACTCTCGAGCATTGAGTGAATAAACTTCTTTTCCTCGGGGTCAGTTGCCTCCTTCCATTCGTAGAAGATCTTGTGCATCTGTTTTGCGTGTTTGTTGACGCGCGTAGAAGACGAGCTCGGCTGCCGACTTGCCAACGGGGGGGATGTCGACTGGACCTCCTGGGACCCCTGGGCGACTCCCCAGCGCCCTCGCTGCCCGTTGCGCCCTCCTCTGACCAATCGGGACGACTCCTCTGGAACATCCTCGGGGAGGTCATGGGAACCGCCGCTGTTGCCGCTGTAATCACCGGCATAGCTCAGTCGTTGCTTCTTTGGCCAGCCAGCATCGACACCCGCCGGAACTTCTCGGAATCCATCAGCACCAGATAGCAGTTCCGTGTAGGTGAATTCCTTATACAGCCCCGGCATGGGGAAGGCTTTCTCCGCTATCCTCCTGCAATCCTCGTCAGTCTGGCCACCGGGTTTCATACGGAGGGCGTTGGTGTACAAGCCCGCAAATCGGGAGACCGCAACCCTGATTCGCTCTCACCCCTTCCGGCACTCCTCCCCGGTGTATGCCTTCCCATGCGGGCAATTCCTCCGGTAGGCTGCTGCAATTTTAGCCCACATGTTGACGATCCTCTGATTGTTCGAAACGAGTGGATCGTCATAAACAGATACCCAAGCCTTGGACAGCGCGGCGTTCTCATCATCCGTCCACTTCCTTCGTGCATTGTCGTCATCAGCCGGCTGCGACGACTCGCCTACTACCTTTTTCCCCTTCTTCTTCTTCTTCTTCTTCTTCTTCGGTGCGCCCTGACCCTGCCCCCACCCCTTACCTACCCCCTCTGTCTGAATGGGAGTGTCTCCGAATCAAACGCCCGGTAACAAATCCTCTATGGAGAAAGTATCATCTCCAGTGAATTGAGTCTCCACTGGGGTCGATGTGTGGGAAGACGCAGTCAAAAATCAAGAGTGGGGCGATAGACATTGTCCCCCCGGCATCACGGGCTGCACATGCTGCACCCCTGCCTGCCACCCCGACATCATCTGTGGCATCATCTGCATCTCGGCTCCCCAACCGGGCATCATCTGCATACCGGGTTGCATGCCCGGTACCCCCTGCCCACCGCCCTGCGGCATCATTTTGAGTCCCGCTCATCGCTGGAGTAGACTCGTTGTTATGATCCATTTTGTGTTATTGCTCTTGTACAGAAATTAAGAGAGAGAGAAAACTTGTTAAAACAAGTGGTGCAAATGAAAATGACGTAAAAATCGCGTATATATAGTGTTTTGAAAATTTAATAAATAAAAAAATTTGCGCTGGCCGATCACTCGCCGATCGCCAGCCTACAATGGCGGCGAGCGGAACGGCTAGCCGGTCGCTCGCCGGTTAATGTGGATGCTCTTAGGGTGTCCACAATGGTGGCCCCCTTGGACATGCTCAAGCCCAAGCTACCAAAACTTGGACATGCCAAAGAAACTTAGGCCCTTCCCAACAAACTTGGCCACAACAAAAATGGAAGCCCAAGCCCCAAATAAAAATTAATTTTTTATATATTTTTTTATATTTTAATTTAACTAGAATAAAAATTATTGGACTATAATAATTAAAAAAATTGCATAAATTAATTATGACTATTGAAACTGTTCATCGTCGGAATCCATATTTTGAAAGTTGAATTGAAATAAATTGAAAAGAGTGTGGTTTGGATTGAGGTAGAAAAATGGAGGAAAAATGGTGTATTTATAAAAAAATTAGAAAAAAAATAAAAATAAAAATCGGAAATGCCCAAGGGCCACGGCTGGGCCGAGCTCGCGCCTCTCCCCGGGCACCCTTCAAAAGAAAGGACGTCGTCTAAAACTTGGGCTCGGAGTTGGGCCTTCAGGTTTAGGCTGTGACAGCTATGTAATGGGCTGAGACCTGTAATTCGGGCCTCTAATTTCTTGTTGCTCGTGAAATTCATATCCATACAAAAAGTAGTTTTAGCCTTTTAGTAGTTAATAATGAGAATTTTAACGAAAAATAAAAAATAAAATTATTAAAATATTGTTAATAGAATATGAAACTCATATTATTAATTATTAAACAATATAGAAGCATTTTTTTTGGACGACCTGGAACATAGAAACTTAACTATTTTTAGTGGACAAAATAAATTTTTGTCAAACTTTTATAAAATTAGAATTTGTTTTAATTAAACTTTTTTTCTTATTAGATCATAGGTATTGGCAGATTCAGTAACTATTTGTTATGCTAATTTATAGGCGTATCGAAGGATGAGACAATTAGCTTCATACTCAAATGCATGGATCGATCGTCTGACCGTTTAATTAAAGATGAATGAGTTTCATGCCACTTGACATAATTAATTCTTTTAACACTTTAATCATGTATATTTGACTAGCGTTGCATAGTTTTTTACTTCTTACGTCTTCATTTTCGTTGATACATCTTCTACTAAGTATTTCAGTTATATTTGTAGTACTGCTCGTTTGTTGAACCATCAAGAAGTCACTAGGGGCTTAGGCTCCTATTTTTCGAAAAAATATGCAGTAGTATAAATTATCTCTGTCTTTAACCTTTGAGAAATTAATGTCTACAAAATTATACAAGTAATTAAATTCATATAAAAAATTAAAGAGTTTCTTCAATCATTCGATGCTGAATATGCGTTAAAATTTCTGGTACAAGTTCATTTATCTTGTATACATTTGTACATATAAAACAAAGTGCTTTGGAGAAAAATTATGCTATAGTGGTACTACAAAATAGCGTTTCCAAATAATAATTATTTGACAAACGAAATTATAAAAGGGTCTATATATCCAATTAGATACATAAACTAACGTTCTCTCTCCGTTTCTCATTAATTGTTCATTTTTGTCATTTTCGTTCGTCGTCCATTAATTATTCACTTTCACTTTTCACTCACATTTTATTATAAAATTAATACTCCCTCCGTCCCCGATTAATTGTCACTCTTTGACCGGACACGGGTTTCAAGAAATGTAAAAAAAGTTAGTTGAAAAAATTAGTGGAACGTGAGACCCACTTTTTTATATTAGTTTTATAATAAAATGTGAGTAAAGTGAGATAGTTGAATGTGAGACCTACTACCATTTATGATAAAAATGAAGTGTGACAATTATTGAGGGGCGAATCGAAATGGAAAAGAGTGACAATTAATCAGGGACAAAGGAGTAGTACCTAAAAGTGGACTCATATTCCACTAACTTTTTCAACCCACTTTTCTTTATAAAATTTTAAAATTCATGTCGAAATCAAAGTGGACAATTATTGGGAGACATATGAAGTACTCCCTCCGTTCCACACTAACAGAGGCGTTTCGTTTTGAGCACTCATTTTGAAAAAATAATAATAAATAGTTAAAGTGGAGAAATTGTAAAGTAAGAGAGAGAATATTGTAGATAAGACTCTTCACTACATTATTCTCTCTCTTACTTTACTCTCTCTCCACTTTAACTATTTATTATCATTTTTTCAAAACGATAGCTTAAAACGAAATGTCTCTATGGAACGGAGGGAGTATTATTCATGTAATATTAATCAGTATACCACTTTTATGAAAAATTGTGTATAATTATATAAACTAGTGTTAACACCTGTGCTATGCACATGACAAAAGATTTTTAAAATAATGAAGATATAGTAACTTAAAATAAAGAATATAGAGTAAATATGTATAAAAATATATTTACAGATAAGAACTAATTAAAATAAGTATTTCTAATATTATAAACAATTAAAAATATATTAAACAACAACAAAAAGATATCCGTACTTCTTTCAACCTACTCTCAATATAACATTTCATATTTTAGCAGATGATTATATGTTATTTTAATATTTAATATGAGTGTAGTAGTATAAAATAAAATACTTTAAATAAAAAAGAGGAGATGTGTGGATGAAATATAATAAAACATACAAATAAAGAAAAATGTAATACTACGATTTACAAAAGAAAAAAAAAAGTAAACTATTTGAACAAATAGATAGTAGTAGTTAAATAAAAAACATATCATATAAAATTTAAGAAATAGTAGTAGTCAAATAAAAACCAAACTTTATAATACGGAAGTCCCGTTATAAACTTCACAGTAACATAACTTACATCAAATAATTGTTAAAAGGTAAAAAGATTCAGGTAAAGAGGAGATGGCATATGACAGTTACACAATCAATAAGATGAAGATCACATGTAGCTATATGCAGAGAAAAGTTGGAATTGATCCTTGAATGATTTGATTAAATAAACCAGTTGATATAAGACAACACTAATCAAGAAAACTATAAATCCATATCAGTACCTATCGATCTTCCAATAGCAACCACAAGTTCATCTCAACACCTATTGTTATTGTAGCAAATTATCAATAAGCATAAATTGATCGCACCATCTCAATAAAACAAAATAACAATCAATAAAACAACACCTACATTATTGAATTTAATCATTGACTGAGATAAAAATCTAAACACGTATACAATACAGAAAAAAAAAATATAATACTTACAATGCATAACCTCTAATATTACTGCAATTCGCAACACCAATTCAAGACTATTAGCAGAACTAAAGCAATGAGAGATTATAATCGAATTAGTACCATTTTTCGCTGATACCCTAAATTCCTTGATGCGCGTGTATGTGATATTGGACTGAAGATTACGGAAGAGGCAGCGGTTAAAATAGAATGATGAAACTAAAAATTAGAAAAATGTTATATGTTTATAATACATGGAATAAATCAAATCAAATCAAATCAAATTAAATTAAAACCTCCCACTTCTCCACTTAATCCCATATTTTTAGGCCTTTAATTATATATTTAATATAATTTTTTAAATTAAATATCAATTTTGTAAATTTCTTCAAAACTCTCCTTTTATATATTGTATAGATAGTCAGCAACACTAAAAAAATCACCTGCCACATCAGATTTAGGCCAGCCGCAATAAAAATAATTCAAAAAATACTACATTAACGGAATTAAAATTACGATTAAAATACGAAATTAAATTTACGACACATATACGGGAAAAATAATCCATTCCATTAAAAAAAAAGTACAAAGATTTTTAAAAAAAAGTACATGATTTTTTTTTTAAAAAAAAGGGCTTCAACACACGAGCCCCGCCACTCTCTACTCCTCATCGCCGTCGCCGTCGTCCTCGTCGTCGCCGCCGCCGCTGCCGCCACCCGTGGTATCTGAGCCCACGTCGGAACCCCCTAGCCGTGTCCTCGCGATCTCTAAATCAGCACGCATGCTCTCGAGCATCTCGTGAAGAAACCTCTTCTCCGTGGGGTCAGTGGCGTTCTTCCACTCTCGGAAGACCTGTAACATCTGAGCCCGCGTTTGGTTACGCGAATGGAGAGTGTACTCGAGTGGGGCGGGTGGGAGGGCGGAGGACTGGACCTCGCGGGGCGATAGGGGGGATCCGCCCCTCGCAGCCCGCTGCGCCCGCTTCTGTCCAACCGGGCGGGGGCGACCAGTAAATGAAGGAGGGGATGGAAACTCCTCAGCATCCGGGGGGATGTCGTGGGATCCGCCGCTGCTGCCGCGTAGTCGCCGCTATAGTTCGGTCGCTGCTTCTTCGGCCACCCAGCGTCGCACCCCGCCCGGAACTTCTCGGAGTCCTTCAACAACAAGAAGCACTCCCAGAAGGTGAACTCCTTATACTTCCCCTCCAAGGGGAACCGACTCGCGGCTATCCTCCGGGCGTCGTCCTCATTCCCGCCCACTCCCCGAGCCGACGGAGGGCGTTGGCGTACAAATTCGCAAAACGGCCCACCGCGGCCCCTGGTGCGCTCCCACCCCTTCCGGACCTCCTCATTGCTGAAGTCCTTCCCGTGCGGGCAGTGCCTCCTATAGGCAGCTCTGATCTTCGCCCACATGTTGACGACCCGCTGGTTGTTCGCAACCAGTGGATCGTCGCACACCTCCAACCACCCCGGCATACTCATCCTCCGTCCACTTCCTCCGGCCAGTGGCAGCGGGCTGCGATGACTCGCCGACCGCCTTGCCCTTCCCCTTCCCCCTCGTCTTCTTCTTCGGCGCGGCCGGCGTCGCTGGAACGGGAGTATCATCTTCCCCGAGATCGATCCCCATATCATGCAATGACAGAAGGTCATCGCCAGAGAACTGCGTCTCCACCGGGGTCGACGTGTGAGACGAAGCCATCAAAAAATCAAGCGAGGGCCGATATACCGCGTCCCCTCCCGGTGACCCCTGCCCCCCGGCATCCCGGGATGCATACCGTGCTGCATCCCCCCCTGCCACATCATCCCCATCATCTGCTGCTGCATCTGGGGCATACCCCCCCCACCCGGGCGCTGACTGCCCGCCGCCCGGCATACCCCCCTGGTTCCCCCCCCATCGCACCAGCCATCATCCCCATCATCTGAATAGGGCTGGCAATTTTTGACACGACACGATAATCCGACACGAATCCGCACGAAATTATTGGGTTTGGATCAAGTCTTATTGGATGCGGGTCATTATTGGGTCGACCCACTAAGAACACGAAAAAATCGGGTCGGATGCGGGTTGGATGCGGGTCGGGTCGGGTAACCCGTTAAAAATTAATATTATTATTTTTATTTTGAGTAAAGATAAATTTGCAAAAATTGTATACACAAAATGCCCTTCAAATTTTAAAAAGGATAATATTAATTTATTTTGATTAGATAGCATCATTAATTACATATTTTTGTGACTAATTTGACCTTATTTATAATTTTTCATTTTTCATTTGTATTGTTGTACAATATGTACCAAGACCCTTATTAAAAGATAAAATTTTAGAGAGAATAACCATCCATAGTATTTTAATGGAATAATAATGGAATAATTTTTTATTCATTTTATTTAAACTATCACAATGATATAAAGATAAATAAATTGCTTTTTTTTACAAAGTATAAATTAGGAAAACACTCTTTTGTTAGGAAATTCTCTCATATTATTTTTGAAACCATTGATATTTTATCATTAATTTCTAACTTTTAATTTTGAAAATAATATTATACATATTGGTTGATTATTCTATCTAAAATTATTAACATTATAATATGGGTCATTCAATGATGAGACATTGTTGGACTCAACACATATAATAGTAATACAACATTCAAATGTATAGCACTTGCTCCAAAAATTGATAAGATCATGAAAAATTATTAGTATTACTATATGATAAATCACAATATTTTCAATATTTCATTTACTGTATTATTTTAATATTACTTTTATAATTATTTTCATAGTGCGTAATAATATCATAATAGAGATGGTATGATGATAACATGTGGAACCCAACATGTAAGTTGTAACATATCCTTTAATTATATGACTGCTATATAAATTGATATATTTAAATATTATGATAAACCACAACAAATTTTAGACCCATATTATAAAATTAATTTATGATTAATAATCTGTTATATATTATAGTGCATCAAATGATACATAAGAGCTAGTTCGACGATAGAAGGTTGTTGCTATCAACGTCTAGGCGTGTGACACTTCAAGTATATTAGTTAATATATTCAAAATATATAATTATGTCTTCATTCATGTAATTTTGGATAATAATATTAAATGACCATGTAATGACCCTACTTTGCATATTTCTTCATGTGTTATAATATATAGAAAATATTTGAAATTACAAGCTTCAAATTATATTTCAAATTACAAAAATTAAAGTAGTCGAAAGAAATGAAATAATACAATGTACGTGAGAGATCCAAGTGAAAAATAAAACTAAATCAATTAGTGTTTAGAATAAAAGGATAATTTGAATAAATTTATGAAAAATAAGTTTATACTTATAGATACAAAACGTTAATTCAGATATTATGTACTAGCAAAACTAATCAACAAATAATTTTATAATATAATTTATTTTACTATTATATTCTTTTTATTTTGATTCAATAAATTTAATTTAATTTTTAGTATTTTCACTCTTTTTTGTTTTGTTCTTTTTACTTCTTTAGTTCTTTTATCTTGTTTCAAATTTTTTTGTTGGGTTTTGGAACAAAAGTTATGTATTTTGTTGGGTTTTTTTGGATTTTGTTGGAGTTTTGTTGTTTAAAATGGAACATCTTCATGCTATATGGCTTTTTAAAGTCTTGATCATTTTTTGAAGCAATATGTAATCGTGTTGTTATCGTGCTTAGGTTGTTGTCGTGTTGTTATCGTGTCGGGTCAACCCAAAGTGGTTCGTGTCGGTATCGTGTTCAGGTCGATATCGTGTTCTTATCGTGTCCAGGTCGATATCGTGTTCTTATCGTGTCGGGTCAACCCAAAGTGGTTCGTGTCGTTATCGTGTTCGGGTCGTGTCCAGGTCGTGTCCGGGTTTGAAGGTGGCGGGTTGGGTTCGTGTTCGGGTTTGGGGTTTCCTTAACAGGTTGGGTTCGGGTTTGGCCTTATTGGGTTGGGTCGTTATCGGGTTGACCCGATAACGACCCAATCCGCACGAGATATGAATCGTCTCAAGTCATAGTAATAATTATTCATAAAGTCATACCCATAAAATAATTGTATGGTTACTAGTGTTATTATTCTAAGTAGGAGTATCATGCAATACCATATCCATCTCTAAAAATAGTAGACTAGTTTTTACTATTCTAAGTAGGAGTATCATGCAATACCATATCTAGGGATGTTAATGTAGCCCGCAACCTGTGGCTCGGTCCGAATAGCCCGCCAAATTTATAGGGTTAGGGCTAAAAATTTATAGCTCGATAAAATTACAGCCCGATTAGTCCGCACCCGATCAACCCGCAACCCGTTAGGGCCAGACCCGAAAACCCGATGGGTTGGCCCGGAAACCCGATAAAATTTCTATCGTTCTATTTGTTTGACTCTAATTCGACACTTCAATGGTTATTTTATAATGAAGATTACTAAAAAAATAACTTTCAATTTTATATATTAAATATATAAATTAAATTTAAAATTTTTATTAACATAATAATAGATAAATAAATTAGAAACTTCAAATTCACTAAAAAAATATATTTATATTTCTAAATCATACTTTGAAATTTCTTGATGTTTATGTTATATTTTGCATAAATCTCAAATATTAGTATTTGATCATGTTTACGTTTGAGTTTAATCATATTATTCAAATTTATCATAATTAAATATTTTACATTTTATAAATACAACTAATTTTCACCATTATTTATTGGATTGATCGCATGTTAATTTTATCGGTAGCAACTCGGTTAACCCGAAACCCGAGCTTTTAGGGTTTGGGTTGAATTTTTATAACCCGAAAAAATCACAACCCGATTAGCCCGCACCCGATTGACCCGCAACCCGAATAGGGTTGGCCCGAAACCCGGTGAGCTGGCCCGATTGACATCCCCAACCATATCCATCTCTAAAAATAGTAGACTAGTTTTTTCATTTAGAACTATCTCTCATGATTATAAAAAGTCTAAATAAGAAAAATTTTGAACAAACACACACCACTAAGAATGTGGACCATATAATCCATTAACACTACTTCGACTTTGACTAACTTTTTCCCATCTCTCTTATAATAAATGATTCCTAAATAACTCTATTAGTTTCCACGTGTAATTAAATATAAATCCTTTTATATTTGTATTTGTAAAATATCTCTCTTATAATAAATGATTCCTAAATAACTCTATTAGTTTCCACGTGTAATTAAATATAAATCCTTTTATATTTGTATTTGTAAAATAATTATTGGTTAACCCTTTACCTCATCATTCTATTATTGTTAAATGTTTTCTTTACATTTCCCGCCATCAGCGTAATTTTCATTTCCCTCTTTAAGCTTCTATTAAACCCCCATCCTCACCCCTCCCATTTTTACACTCCCATTCCAATGGCGCCGAGAAAAAGAAACTTTTCGCCTCCATCGTCACTTCCTATCTCCGTTGGTAAATAAAATTCCTATCTTCATCTTTTAACCCACCCGTTTTTTATAGTCCGTTTATAGATTTTATTGATTCGCAGGAAATTGTGAAGTGATTGTGCAAGCGAAGAATTTCACTTCCGAATCAAATGGTGATACTCTCCAGATCTCTCTCCCCAAAGCTGCCAAAGTCAGTATTTCAGGTAAATATATGTGGTTCGCAATAGTATTGTTTTTTCTTTTTATTTAGTGATCAATTTGTTTTTGGTGGCAGTGGTCGCAAAAGCAAGTGAACCTGACAACGGTGAGGGCGAAGGACTTGTGAAGTCTGGTAAGTATTTGTTTTTGTTCCATATGTTTTTTTGGGAGGGGGATATTTGGTTTAGTTTCGTTAACAATCTGTTTTAAGGTGACATGGGATGTTAATGATGATAATGATTAGTTAACCCGTAGGTAATTGCTATTTTGTACTTGCTCATCCGAAAGATTTAACTGGCCAAACTAAGTCCCTCCTGCAGGTATATCTATTGTATCTAGCCACTTCCATTTATGTTCTTCTGCCCAACATTTTGAGTGAAAACCAATAAATTACCTATTATGTTTCATTTGCCGCTTCAGGAGGTGTTAGCTCTTTACACAAAAGAGCTACCTGCGATGAACTTTGCTGCCAATACTGGAAAAGAATCAATGTTCCTTCAAAGATGTGTTACCAATGGGTAAGAGACACCTGCATGTTCTTTAGTTGTTGGCTGGGCTGGCTAACCTGGCATTCATTGGCTGAATTCTGCCACACTACGGCTATATCGACCATAATTGTATTAATATTGAATATCATGCTATCTATTTTTGATAATATGTATTTACAGGAAATACTGCACTTTACTTCTCAAGTCCAAGGATGAAAGACTATCTGGAGAGGTATGATAATAATAGTAGCTGCAATCCTTGGGATTATAGTTTTCAGTTTGTTAGTCCGTGTTCATGATCTATTATGGATGCGTTTTGCAACTCTCTTTCCCTGTCAACAGGTCATTGCAGCAATTACTTATCAAATCATCCCAGCTGATACACAGTATGCTGAAGTTCCTCTTGCTGCTGTTAACTCAATCTTTCAGCGCAAGGTTCTTTTTCTCTGCCGCTTGCCTACTTAAGATCTTGATACGGCTACTAATTATATATACTTTTAGTTAGAAAATGCATTTAGACTAACATTGGTGAGGGTCCGTGTCATTTAAGGGGGCTCTGGGCATACTCTTTAACCTTTTCTCAATAAGCCTGTGGATACTGTTGCTGAATCATGGTCTATCATTACCATATCATTATGAACTTCAGGATCGTATTGGAGCTTACTGTGTTCTAAGCAAATAATTTCAGGGAATTGGTGGCTTGTTGTACTCAGAATTGAGAGAAAGGCTGCATAGTGTAGGTGTTCAGACCATACTATGCTGGGGAGACAAAGAATCAGAAGGATTTTGGATCAGACAGGTAACCGACTCAAACTATAATAGTTGGCATTTCATTTGTTGTACTCATGGATATAGTTTTCTGCTAGCCCAAGTTCATCAACATAAAAACAAGTTTTGGTAGATGCGTGGTTTTTTTGCAAATATAATAATTCTTGACATTTATAAGTAATATTAAAATAGTACTCCGTATTTTATTTGAGAGTACATTACAGATGCTTTGTACGGAGTAATTGTGATTGAGCAATGGCAGGTCTTAGGAGATGGCTGGTTAAGATAATCTAGCAATAAGTTTGACACTTGTTCTACTCGTACTCCCCTTGGAAGCTCATAAAACTGAAATGTGTAAAATGAACACAGGGGTTTACAGTAATTGGTGAGGTTGCAAAAAATGGTAGAGCTCGCAAACTCCCAATCAAGGCTGATATACGAAAAGCACTGTGCTTTCCTGGTGGTTCAACATTAATGTCGTCTCATCTTCTCAAAGAGAGCTCATCTGGATCAGCAGAGCTACCAAATCTATGTTTACCAGTGAAACCTATTCAACTGTCTCTTGGAACCCAAGAACTGATTCATGTTGCTGAGGGCCAAGGGCCTCTTTCTAAAGAAAATAACCAGATAGTTGAAAGTGGGTATTACGAGTCTGATATATTAGGGACTGGAAAGCTTCCTATCGATGGTAAGTACATTAGTTTGGGTTTTGATTCTTGAATATTTCAATCTTTGACATTTCTTTATCTGTGGAGTGTGGACATTGATAATTGTATTCAGAACACCAGAAAAACAAATAATCAGTGCTGGATCAGTTATCAAGATATTAGTTAAGTTAGGGGCAGTTTGGTAGGGAAGATAAATAAACAAAATACTATGATAAGAATAGACATTTTTGGTCATATAACTCCATGATAGATGAGTTATCTACCCTACCAAGTATATTTTCAGTGGCTATTGTGTTTGACCCACCACTAGTTTGGATTTGGCTTATGTGGGATCACCCTTGAGGATCCAAGTTGAGCCCTTTTCATGGCCAACATAGCAGGAGAGGTGCCGGCTAAGTTGCCTAAAGAAATGATAGGCTAGTAAGAGCTTATGCATGTTCGTTTAAGCTATTCTCAGTGGCTTTTCCCATCAATAAATAGTTTTGCATATAAAAATGATATTTGTATTTCATTTTTATTTTCTAGACTAGAGCTAGGACTCGAGCATTTTTCTAACGGATATTACTATAAGTTTCCAGTTTTTCTCTTTCATAGCATTAATTTGAAGTGATGTGCATTTTTCTTCTGATAGGGTGTCAAGATGTAGGCATTCTGCCAGCTGCAAAAATTTGCAATGTGGCTAATGCTTCTGGAAAACTGGAAGGTCTAAGGGAAGATGATGAGGATAATTTCTCTTGTTCAGTGGATGGAAATAAGAAAAGGGTGTGGGAAACCTCCTGCACCTCATTGATGTCAAAGAAAGTAAAGGGCACTCATTCGGAGGACCATCAATCATCTTCTTACTCACCTAGTTGGACACGTGATGACGGAGTTGCTAATTCTCTTGATAGAAACTGCTTGTCAACTATTGGAAATAATTTTTATCCTGATATTTCACTAGCAAATGAGAGTAATAGCATGCATGAAAAAGTGGATCTTGGAGTCGGTAATATCACAAGGAAAGATTTTGACATCCCAGAAATCCCATTTACAGCAAAATCTCATAGAATTATGCTGATGAATATTGCTGATGCTGATAAGAAATCATATCTTACCAAGGTATAAATTTTGTACACAGCTATAGAATCATTCTCTCAGCACTTATGCTTTGATAAATTTCTGCATGTGTAATGACAAATTGTTTATATAGATAATTGAAGATCTGGGAGGAATTGTCACTTCTGATGGAAGCTTAAGTACGCATATTGTCACTGGGAAAGTGAGGAAGACACTAAATTTCTGCACTGCTCTCTGTTCAGGGTCAGTTCTTTCTGATAACACTTTCTAAGATTCTAAGGAAATAGTGCAATGTTTTTCATACAAAATGAATTAGTGTAGAAGTGAAGCAACTTGACTGCATCTTAAGATTTTAATCATTGCAGCATTCATGCTTAGATCCATGAAAAGTGTGTAGTTGTAGCATTGATGAGTAGTAACAGTGATGATTTTTTTTTCCCTGTAAGTTTTTTTTTTGCCATTGGCAAATGAAGTTACAAAATTTTCTTAGCCAATCTGATGAAAATGCTTATCATATGCAGAGCCTGGGTCATCTCACCTGCCTGGTTGAAAGAAAGCTTCAAGAAGGGCAGATTTGTAGGTAGGTTACATTCTTTTCACTTGTAATATCTACTTGGACATCCTATCCGCCTGCTGAACCATTATCTCCTTAAATATAGATGAGACACCCTTCATTCTGAATGACGAAGATTACAAAACTAAGTACAGAGTTGAGCTCAAGAGTGCAGTCGTCAGAGCAAGAGCAAATCCATGTTCATTGCTTAAAGGTTTCGATATATGGCTGGCAACTCATGTGCAACCTCCCATCCAGACTCTGTCAGCTATTGTCAAGTCAGCTGGAGCAAATGTAAGTCAATCAAAAGGCAAACACTGTCATTCGTTAGTAAAGAAACAAAAATGAGATTTAAAGTTTACAGTCCCATTATAACCAGAGTGTTTCCATTTCTCACATTGTAGGCCATCAGAACACAGAATGAGACACACGAGGTATCAAAAACCATCTTTGTGGCTTGTGAGGAAGACATGGAAGAAGCTGTATCAGCTCTGAATTTGGGGATTCGGACATTCAGCAGTGATTGGCTTATGAACTGTATCATGAAGCAAGAACTTGATCTCGATGCCCCTCAGTTTGCAGAATCCCTTTAGATTTGAATAAGCTGACAGCATGCTGCATGGAAATATATGTATATACTATGTCCGAGAGTAAGTAAGGGTAGCCAAAAAAATTAAATTAGGTATTTTTCTCTCCAAATTCGTCGGATGAAGAAATCAAGATACGAGATTTCAGTTTCCTCTCATTTCCTATTGAGAGCGTAACTTGTTTTTGTGTGTAAGTAACTACTTTTGTGAGACGTAACTTTGTGGCAAAATGAGTTGGGACTCGTTTTTTGGACAAAGATATCCTAGAAAAAGTTGGTGAAAACTTATTCATTTCATTAATGTGCTTAGCGTCATTTATTAATTTTTCTGTTCCAAAATGCAAATTATTTTTTGTTTATTGTTTGAATAAACGGTGCTAATAAAAATAAAATCGGATTACTCTCTTAAGTCACAATTAAGTTGAATGATTTTCCTTTGGAAATACAAAACATCCATTTTAACTCTATCACTGTTAATTTTCTGTCTTCTACTATAAACTGCATTTTGGATGAGAAAAGGAGGAGTATTAAAAAATTCAATAATGTGTAGAAAATACCAATCCAGAAGAAATAGTTATGGGAACAAAATTGTAGGTGCACGTGCGCGAGCCTGGCGCCACTAGCAAGTTCTAAAAAAGCGTGCTTTCCGGCAGCCGGCAGAAACCTTAGAAATGGCGGCCGAGCTTCTCCCGACAGCATATTTTAATGAAACCCAATTCAGGAGTGGTCGGAACTTGCCGAAAACTCGCGCTTCTTCAAATTTCAGTTTAAGAGCTTCTCAAGAACCCCTCGGCGATGACAAGAGCAAGTTCTACAAACAACTCGGTTTGCTCATTCTCTCCTGTTATTATCATTGTCTGCTAATATTGTTCAAGAATTCTGAGTTTATGGGATTGTTTCAGTCAAATGGATGATTGTTTACTAGTGTTGGAGCCTTGTATGTGTGATTTTTTGTAGATTTAGCTTCAAAAGAGGCGTTATTACTTTCTTCACGCTTCTCCCGAAGAAGCAACGGATGGATTGGAGCTAGTAATTGTGAGTGTGTGCATAGATGTGGTTTTTGGTAAAAAAAATTAGCTTCAATTAGATACTTACTAGTGATTTTGAAAGATGAAATTGTGAATATTTTTAACTAGTGTACCAGATTTCATAATTGAAGCTCATGTCACCTTGCTTCAACTCCATGTATGCTTACAATGATTCAGACTGGTTGTATTGCTTTTTTGTCGCACAGGAATGTTTTCTTTGAGAAAGAGAATAGAAGATTCTGTTCTTCGTGCAGAGATGCTGGCACCAACGGCATTGGAATTTGAAGAAGGGAAGCATGTTGACCAAGAAGGAGTTGTCCGCGACTATGACTTGTGGGACGACCTCAACAAATCAAACGAAGTCCTTGCCAAACTGGCTGACAGTGCCAAGGTGGTTGACACACTCAGGGATCTTACATTTAAGGTTACTTATGCTCATTTAAGTCTAATATTATATTGCTTCATTTATTTGCTTCGTTTTCTGTCTTGGTTACACTGCTGTATCTCGATAGGTCAAGTGTAAGTTGAAAAGATTTGAAGTTACTGTGTTTTGGAATTTAAGCTTTTGCACGATGCAGGCCGAGGAAGCTAAGCTTATCACCGAGCTTGCAGAGATGGATGCTATCAATTATGAGCTTTTCAAGCAGGCATATGCTTCTTCTTTAGATGTAAACAAGTTTTTGGATAAGTATGAGATGTCGAAGCTTCTAAAGGAGCCATACGACATGGAGGGAGCGTGCATCATCATCGAGTCGAGATGTGGAGATACACTCTCGGAGGTTTGCAGCTTTTCTTTTCTCAACCCTTGCTGCTGGCGAGGTGAAGTTAGAAATTGCTATGGCCATGAAGTTACGAATTCGGGATTTTGGTTTCTTTCTATGGATTGGTTACAGAATCTTGTTTTGGCACTGTACCTCATTTTCATGTGATTTTTTTTATTGTAATGTTTATTCAGAGATGGGCATTGCAACTCGCACAGATGTACATGAAATGGGCTGAAAGGCAGGGCTATGCTGGGAGGATAGTAGAGAGATATCGTTCATGCAATGGTGAACTGAAATATGCTTCTATCGAACTAGAATTTAAATTTGCCTATGGATATCTATCAGGAGAAAGAGGCGTACACTCTCTGATAAGGTGTTCGGACAGTACTTCTGCTCTTCCTAAGGTAGGAAAATGGATTTACCAAAAGTTTGTTTTGTTAGTGTACATACGAAGGTCCTTGTCCTTTGACTTGCTGAGTGACAGAAACCTGTATAACATGTTTTCAAGCGCACACACACTCTCTCCTTTGCTTCACGTTGCATTCTCAGCGTGACTTGGTTTCTTTCCTTTTTAACTCACATAGCATGATTGAGATAATGTGAAGAACCTCTGATTTTTCCTTTGAAGTTCTATTAGAGACCAAACGCTATGCTCTCTTCATGTCATTCGCCTTTGAAAGAAGCTACATGAATGCTTTGAAGTTCATTAGGCCTTCCCATAAAAACAAATCTGTTGTGTGTTCGATTATGTGCCTCATAAGGTTCGTTCTGCCTACTTCTCAGGCTAGCTTGGCCTCCGTGGATGTGATTCCCCTATTCATCAACTCATCTGCTGACCTGTCAATTGAGGACGAGGATATACAAGTTTCATACCCATCCTACTGTGAGGGCAATCCACAAATGAGTAGGGCTTCATCAGCTGTTCACATCCACCACATACCAACAGGTGTAGAAGTTCAGTCTACAGGTATAAGTATCATCAAACTTATCATAACTGATGAATTTTTGAAATGGTATGAAATGATTAGATTGGTTCATTCACAGGTGAGAGGAGTCTCTTTGCCAACAAGATCAAAGCCCTCAACCGTTTGAAGGCTAAACTTCTCGTTCTTCTGAGGGACCATGGCGTGTCTGGTGTGGGGAGCATCAAGAGAGGCGCTGCAACGGACAGGTGGAGTCAAGAAACACGAAAATATGTCCTCCATCCAACGAAGATGGTGCACGATCTCAGGTCTGGTGCTCAGTTTCCAGATGTAAGCCCCGTTTTGAATGGCAATCTCGACCCTCTCATTGCTGCTCACATCAGTTCCAGACAATCTAGTACTGCTGTGTAAAATTTTTAGTTAAATCGATAGCTTAAAACTAGAATATGATGTCAAACTGTTATGTGATAATGAACTGAGGGAATGTGACTCGCCTAATTTTAGACACGAGCTATACCTGCAAATGCACGTGGCTAGTTGTATCCATTGAGACTATAATACCAAGACCTAAATATGAATATCTTGAGTAGAACGGAGAGAACAATAAATAGTTAAAATTGAAGAACAAGTAAAATAAGAGAGAATAATATAAAGGAGAGTTGTGTAAAATAAATGTTTTATTTACAATAGAACAGATGGAGTATATAAAGTAGAATTCATAATTAACTTTTTAAATCAATTTTAATTATATTTTATAAAACCCATATAAGATGAAAACTCTTTTTTTATTGATGGACGGAAAAGGTACGACATAAAGTTTCATACTGAAATTTAAGTATCACATCTAGTGGACCTAACAGTCGACCAACACTTGTCACAGCATGCTAATAAGAGCCTTATGGTTATATTAATCCGCAACAATTAAAAGTTAAAATCATCACTCTGTTTCCTTATTCTTCCCTCTATGGTTGGATATATCCAAAGAGAAGTTTTTTCCATATAATAGTTGTTCATTTTTTGCCATTTCAGTCCGTTTTGAAATATTGTCCAATTTGCTTCTTTTCTATTTTGATAAATAAAGTTCACTCTCCACTAACTCGTTGCACTCATATTTTATATAAAACTAATATTCCATCCGTCCCACTCTAAGTGAAGCATTTCTATTCCGGCATGAGATTTTATGTAGTGTTGTTTTGTGAGTTAAGTGGAGAGAGTAAAGTAAGAGAGGGGAAAAATTAGAGAGAGTGATGTTTTTAATTTTTGAAATGTGTCATTTTAAAGTGAGACATTCCAAAAAAGAAAATGGTTCACTTAGAATGAGACGAAGGTAGTATATAATTACGAAACTCACGTTTCTTAAATTCACACTAAATCAAATATGGATAACATTTCATTGACGAAGGAATATTACTTTTGGGAATGTTAGAAACAAAATATTTATGAACCATCACTTTAGATATTTATGATTTTCATATATCCAATTATATTTACATGAAAATGGCCTCCATTGTGTTAAGAACGGCGTTGTTTTAAAGGTTGTTGAAAGTTGGCATTTTCAACGACACGTCGGTTTCAATTTGCATAAAAATGACCACAACTTTTATCATCTAATTTAATTTATTTAGAATTTAATATTTTTTCAATCATATTAAATGTTTGATAAGTTAGTAATGCTAAGATAGAGAATTATATATGGACATTTCTAATTGTTTGATATCATAGTTAAGCTTAACTCAAAGCCCAATATAAGACCAGGGCCCTATCTAATCTTACCAAAATTATAACATTAACCTTGTTTATGTATCTCACCAATTTGTCAAGTTAAGTCATGTTATTTAATATACAATACAAATTTAGATAATTTCTTTTCTATCAAACAACAATAGAAAAAAGTCATATCTTTGCATATCTTGACATGGAGCCCGTATTTCTTATCTTGTTTTACATATCTTCTCATATCTCATCTTTTTTATCAAACGAGTCCTAAAGGGCATTTGTAGGGCGAGCGCCGCGGAGAATTTTATGAGTTGATTACCCCTGACAACCTCGATTGGGAACAAGCAGTCTTCTGTTGAAATTGTTGGTTTCTGGAATTACAAGATATAAAACCGGCGTAATATAACCTAAAAGAGGGAATACAGAAGATGAACTGAAACGGAATTACAAAGACAAATTCGAAACAGTAAACCGTAAAGTAGGAAATATCCGAGTCGTGGAGGCCTCTTTCCGCAAAACGAGATACGCCCCGATAGTGCTCTCGGATTGGTGTTTCATCCCCAAAGATAAAACGAATACATCTCTGGTGAAGCAGCACCACTATCAGCAGAGCTCCGACGAACTGCATGGAGGAGATGGCAGAGCTTCGACAGAAGGACAATGCAAGACACAAAGAGAGAGCTTATGATGCAAAATGCTTGTGATTTTTGGCGTGTAGAATGCATGGAATGACTAGACTATTTATAGGCTCAGTCCACTGCAGGGGGTCAACAGCCATGATGGCTGTCATCATTGTGAGTTTGTAACCGCCGAGCGTTACAAGACGTTACAATATATACCATTGATAAGGCTAATTTCATGCATTGTTTATGGGGTTAAATTCTGTAATTTCTTGGGTCTAACACGGTTTGTAAGCCAGGTGTGTAGAGAAAAATGTCAGATCCAGGAAGAAGGAATGAGATTTCCTGGAGAAGGAGTCTGGCAGAGAAAATGAGCAGAAGGAAGAAGAGAATCACCAGACGGAGGAGAATTCTAGACGAAGGGCAGAATGGAGAATTCAAAGAAGGATCTAGAAGCTCAACTCCACTCTTATAAATAAGAGCACGCAACACGCCTGAGGGCATCGACCATCATCCATTTTTAGCTCTTAGCTCACTTCTCACACTCTACACACACATTAGGGGTACCAATTTGGGGTTCGGAGTTCGGAATTTGCATCAGCGTTGTGTACCACCGTCTCTACGAGAGGCGAATAAACAATTTACCATTTTTTGTTCTTAAATTTCTGTTGTGGATTCCCCGAGTCTTCGTTGTTCGAAGCTCGGCTTTGTTTAGCTGAATCTCTGTTGAATTCGTACTTATTTTAGCTATGGAAATCTTTGCTATGTTTTCATTTCATGTTTATGTTGCTTTTCGTTTTACTTTGGATGCTTTTCGCACTTGATCTGAGTTGTTTGAGTTGAACGGTGTTGGATTGTAGTTGATCGGTTGAGTTTGGTTGAATCGGTGTGATCGGAGATGGGAATTGCTGTGGTTTGTTGTGGATGGCTTGGATCCGGAGCTGATGAAGCGTTCTATGCTTAGATCTGTTAATTTCTGCACGGTTTTGAAGTTTAGTTTTTGTTTTCTCATTTACCTCGTCTAGTGATAGTAGATCTGCTTTAATTTCTTAGTTAATCGTAATTTGGTGGTTTAATTCGGCTTGCTCTGTTTCGATTCGATGTTTACTCTGTTTTCTGCATTTTGAGATCAAGAATCGTTGTTGAAGATGAAGCTAGTTGCTAGTTAAATCCTTAGTTAGTTATTTGCAGCTTTTCATTCGTACCTTTGCTATTTTAGGAAATGGTCCCCATGGTCTGTTCTTCATCTGTCTAGGCATTTTAAGAAATTTAATTCACTAGGTCTGGTAAAGTTTCGTCGCTGGAGTTTTGTTCTGTTTGCATCTCTGTTGTCATCATGCATGCTTTTGTATGTTTTCCTAGGTCTAGCTGGTAGAATAGATTATTTACATTTCCCGAGTCTAGTAGTAAGTTCTCAACCCAAAATTGCGTGGCAGCAGCCAAAACCCTTGTCCAAAGTCTCTTGAATGCTTTCTTACGCTTCCATCTCTGTGGGATTCGATCCCTACTTCCTTATACTAGTTTTTAGTATTGTGGGTTGAGGGTTTTGAAAAGCAGATAAGATTGTGTGCCCAACGACCGATGGTTTTGAAGGTTCTCTGAGTTCCTAGACCTTGTGATCTAGTGGATTCCCTGGATCTGAGAAAGCTGACCATTATTTCGAGTACACCACTATCTGTAGCTCTTCAAAGTCACCACCAGATCGGGGTTAACAACCGGAGATCCATTTCCGTTTGGTTCAGACAGTGACGACGATTGGAATTCGTCAGGCAGAGAGGATCATAAGTCGTCATCAGAAACAGAGTACTCAGAAACAGAGGATGAAGTAGTCAGTGACATGGCAAACTTAGTGGATCCAGATCCTGAGATCGGTTCGCTTACTGCACATCTAGATGGCGAACCAGCCCATGCTATTGTCTCAAATAAGTGTTAGGCGTTCTGCCCACTTTTTCAGGGCGGAGGAATGAGTGTCCATATGAGTTCCTGAATGAGTTCAGCAAGTTATGCAGCATCTAGAAGAGGCCAAACGATGCTACGGAGAAAGACTATCGCCTACGCGCAGTCCCGTTCGCTTTGAAGGGAGAGGCCAATACATGGTTGTTGAGGCTGCCACCGGACTCAATTCATACCTGGAAGGATTTTAAGTTGGAATTTCTGAAGGGGTTAGCAGCGGAAGCGCTCACATAAATCGATTACATAATAATCCTGATCTATTTAGCAGATTATTTAGACAAATTCTATTCGTGTAATTATCACATGTATCATGCTCATTACTCAAATAAATCATGTTTTAAATTAATTAAAACCTAAAACATGCTTTTCTACGGTTTAGCTATTTTACCTTGATGATTCTCCAAAGAATCGAAGATAGCTAGCGCCTTCTCCACGTGAAGATCTTTAGTACTAAACCACGGATCTTCTGTCTGGTTCCCGGACTGTAAACTGATATAAGGGTGGGCTGATCCCACCAGTATACTAGGACTTAAATAAAGAAGACAAAAAACCTATTCCACGAAGGAGAAAAATCATCCCTCTTCTATGTAGAGAGGGGGACGAAAATTTTGAATAAAAACAAGTGCCTTTCTGTCTCCTTTATTCTCCTATTTATATTAAGTCACATATTGGGCCCATACAGGGATCTATGGAAGGTTTTGGATATGAGCTCCTCCAATTAGCTTTTTACTAATTAAATTAAACCCAATTTAATATAAGCTTATAATTGGAATATTATGAGCAGCCACTACAGAAGTAATATTGCACTCCCCATCCAAATCCGAAATTATAAGTACTCCGGGTTTCCATTGCTTGATATTTATTTTCCGCGCTTAAGATAGAAACATCCATTAATTAATTATTGTATGCTATGGACTTAATTAATTAATATCTTATTTATTCCAAGAGTGGACTCAGCAAGAAAAACTTATTTATTATTCATAGAGTAATCAAACTCCAACTAGCTAGGTTCCGAATAATAAAACCTTATTTCAAGCTCTCTCTTGAGGATGTTATCAAACGAGACTCACCTCGTGCACGATTCAACATAATAGCAATCCTAACACCGCTAGATATTAATCACCACTACCCAATATACCAGGCTTATTGGGTTGTGAAAAACCCGCACCATTTGGTAAGTCAAAGTAGTGCATAATCAATACCGTATGCTCAATGCTAACGTACATTGGTTAAGAAACAATAATTTACGAGACCTCGTCTTTCAGTAGATAGCATAAAGACATGTCTCGTTGTTAGATCCAATTCAGTGCTATACCACACCAACGTCATCTTATTTCGGTAAGGCTTAGAAATAATCGGATCTGACATTGCAACCTTTCACGATAGATAGTCTAGGCCTATCTAGGTTGTGAAATTCTTCTTTTTCTTTGTTCAGAACTGACCATGTTACCTTAAAGAGAATGACGCCCACAACCGGTCTACTAAAACAAAGACTTAGACTTTGTTAAGTTATTTATACATTTAAACATGTAATAAACATCCATTAAATATAAAACATAACAACATTATGACAATAATAATCTGTTTATTCCTTTGAAAAATAAAATAAGAGTTTTAACAGTATTCAATCACTCGAAAGGTGATTTCTAGTACACAAACTCTAACAATCTCCCACTTATACTCAAAACAGCTTTCGAGTATACAAAAAAATTGTGCACTACGTCTAATTCTCCCACTTATACTGAAAGCGAGTTGAGGTCTCGAGCGAGTCTAACTCCCATTCCTTCAACATGGAGTTCGAACGGTTTCACCGCCAATGCCTTTGTAAAGGGATCTACCAGGTTGTTCTCTGATGCAATCTTGACCACTTGTATGTCTCCTCTCTTCACTATATCTCTAATGATATGATACTTCCTCTCGATGTGTTTGCTCGCTTTGTCAGCTCTTGGTTCCTTCGAATTAGCCACAACACCAAAATTATCACAATGAATGGTGATGATCTTGGGCAGATTCGTAACCACACCTAAGTCCATAAGAAAGTTCTTGAGCCATACAGCCTCCTTTGCAGCCTCCGAAACGGCCACATATTCGGCTTCCATGGTAGAGTCTGCAATGCATTTATGCTTTACACTCTTCCAAATTACGGCTCCACCTCCTAAGGTAAACACATAACCAGAAGTAGATTTCCTCGAGTCTTGATCAGCTTGAAAGTCTGAATCAGTATATCCCAAAGGACAGAGCTCGCCTACTTTGTAAACTAGAACATAGTCCTTAGTCCGTTTAAGGTACTTGAGTATGTTCTTTACTGCAGTCCAATGTCCTTGGCCCGGATTCGATTGATATCTTGCTACCATGCCAACAACAAAGCAAATATCAGGCCTTGTACAAAGCATAGCATACATGAGACTACCAACTGCCGAAGCGTATGGTATCCTTCTCATCTCTGCTATCTCAGATGCTGTCTTAGGACACATCTCTTGAGATAAATGGATGCCATGTCTAAAAGGTAAGAAACCTTTCTTAGCATCTTGCATGCTAAAACGACTAAGTACAATGTCGATGTAAGGCTCTTGAGATAAGCACAACATTCTTTTCTCACGGTCCCTTAGGACCTTGATACCTAGAATGTGTCCCACGTCTCCCATATCCTTCATCTCGAACTGGTTTGACAACCACGTTCGTACTGATGACAACATCTTTTTATTGTTTCCAATTAGAAGGATGTCATTTACATATAACACTAAGAACACCACATTCCCTTTCTCTACCTTCTAGTACACACAGCTCTCGTTATGGCACTTTTCGAATCCAAACTTATGAACAGTTTGGTCGAAGCACTGATTCAATGATCTAGATGCTTGTTTGAGACCATAAATGGCCTTCTTTAGCTTCTATACCATTTGCTCTTTGCCCTTAACGACATAACCCTCGGGTTGTTCCATGTAGATGGTCTCCTCAAGACTACCGTTCAAGAACGTAGTCTTAACGTCCATCTGCCACACATCCCAATCCATGTAAGCTGCTATAGACAATAGAATCCAGATCGATTTGAGCATGGTCACCGGGGAGAAGGTCTCGTCGTAATCAACACCTTCCTTTTGGGTATACCCCTTAGCCACTAGTCTTGCCTTAAAGACTTTAACTCATCCATCGGGTCCACATTTACGTTTGTATATCCACTTGCTCCCAATGGCAGTACAGCCTTCGGGTAGGACAGATAAATCGTATGATGGGGTTAGGAGCCCCTTGCACAGCGGAAGACTTGTACAAAATAAATAAATCAGACATGGATCTATTTGACATGTTAAACAGATAATTGCATGCTAGAACGCAAATAATTCATGCTTAGAAAATATAAATCCTAAACATGATTTCTACGGTTTAGGGTTACCGATTTAGATTCTCCAAAGAATCGATGATTGCTCGCGCCTTCTCCACGATGATCTTCAATACTAGACCACAGATCTTCTAACTGGTTCCCGAACTGTATTCCGACATCAGTGTGGGCTGATCTTATCGAAACACTAGGACTCGAATAAAGAAGACAGAAATTCCTCACGGAGGAGGAGCTGAAATTCTCACGGAGGAGAAAATCAAATAAATAATTTCGTCCTCCTTTAGAGAAAAGGAACGAAAATTATATTATGAGAATAATAATCTTTCTGTCTCATTTATTCTCCTATTTATATTAAGTTCATATTGGGCCCAGTCAGGGATCTATGGAAGGTTTTGGATATGGGCTCCCCCAATTAGCTTTTTACTAATTAAATTGAACCCACAATTTAATACAAGCTTATATTGGAATATTACGAGCAGCCACTACAGAAGTAATATTGCACTCCCCATCCAAATCCGAAATTACAAGTAATCCGGGTTTCCACTTTGTTTATTATTTATTTCCCGCGCTTAAGATATAAATGTCCATTAATTAATTAATGTCTGCTATGGACTTAATTAATTAACATCTTATTAATTCCAAGAGTGGACTTAATTAATGTCTGCTATGGACTTAATTAATTAACATCTTATTAATTCCAAGAGTGGACTTAGCAAGAAACACTTATTTATTATTCATAGAGTAATAAAACTCCAACTGGCCAGTTTTCCAAATAATAAAACCTTGTTCAAGCTCCTCTTGAGGACATTATCAAACGAGACTCACCTCGCGCACAATTCAACATAATAGCAATCCTAGCACCGCTAGATATTAATCACCACTACCCAATATATCAGGATTATTGGGTTGCGAAAAACCCGCACCATTTGATAAGTCAAAGTAGTGCATAATCAATACCGTATGCTCAATGCTAACGTATGCAGATTAAGAAATAGTATTTTATCAAGACCTAGTCTTTTAGTAGATAGCATAAAGACACGTCTTGCTGTTAGATCCATTTAGTGCTATACCACACCAATGTCATCTTATTTCAGTAAGGCTTAGAAATAATCGGACTGACATTGCAACCTTTCACGATAGGTAGTCTAAGCCTATCTGGGTTGTGAAATTCTTCTTTTTCTTTTGCAAAGCATTGCATAGAACCGACTGTGTTACCTTAAAGTGGACGACGCCCACAACCAGTCTACTAAGCAAAAGACTTAGACTTTGTTTGCTTCTTATACATTTAAATGTTTATAAAACATCTTATAAATGCACAAGCAAACACAATGTAATAATATACTGATTCTATTCGTGCGAAACTGCTCGAATAATACTGAATCGGGTTAAAAGTGGATTATAGAGTTTTACGTATACAAGCAAGATTCTATTCGAGCGAAACTTGCTCGAAACATGCTTTTCAGTATACCAAACCTAACAATCTCCCACTTATACTCAAAACATGCTTTCGAGTATACCCACTGCCAAAAACTCTCCCACTTATACACAAAGCAGGTCTTGGTACTAGATATATCGAACCACCATTCATTTCACATCATGTTTGAACATGTTGCCACAAAGGCATTTTATGTGAAAAATCTGCTTGGTTGTTCTCTGATCATATCTTTTCCACCATAATGTCTTTGCTGCGTACTTGATCTTTTAATTAATTTCATCTCTCTATGTGATTGCTTAGCTTTATTAGCTCGTGTGTCCCTTGAGTTAGCCTTCACTAGAGTAATCACAACCAAACGTAATACTCATAGGCATACTCAAACTTACGATTAAAGCTATTAGGAAGATACTCCTAAGGTAAACACATTTTCAGAGGATGACTTACTCGATCACTGATTAGTCATAAAACTAAGTCAGTGTAACCCCAAGGACATTACATGAATGACTGGTAAACTAGAATATAGCAATTAGTCTTTCTCAAGCACTATGGTATACTCTTTACCTCAATCAAAGTCCTTTGCCATGGTTAATATGATATATACTTGTCATGCATAAGCACAACTAATATCAAACTTAGTACACATTATAGCATACATGAGACAACTATCTCCGAAACTAGTCTCATAATTCTTAATCTCACTAAGCGTCAAACGACACTTGACTAGAGACAAGACAATTCCATCTTGAAAGGTATAAACCTTTTCATGGAATATCTAATGCTAAAATGTTCCAAGCAATGTGTAGATATAGGATTCCTAAGAGAATCTCAACATTCTTTCTAGCAATCTTAAAAGGACTTAGATGCTAAGAATGTAATTAGTTTCTCTTAAATCCTTTATCTTAAACTGGGTAGACAACCAGTTTCCTACGCCAGATGCCAATCTTAGTTGTTTGCAACTTTTGTAGATTTCATCATCGTAGAGTACCAATAATACCATATTTAATGCACTTTCAACTTCCTTGTGCTTACAGCACTGCTATGGGCAAAAGTCAAATTCCAAATATTTGACAATTTTAATAAAACACATATACTCTGATTTAGATGCTTGCCTAAGACCACGAAGGTCTATATTAGCTTCCAATCATGCGTTTCTTGCCCTTAATTACATATCCATTAGAATGTTCTAGTAGATGATTTCCTCAAGACTTCTATTTATAGAAGGCTGTCTTGACAATCATAATACATACATTCTAATTTATGTAAGTTCTAATAGACAATATGATCGAATAAATCATGGCACAACGATAGCGAGAAGATAATTCTCTTTGGGCATAACCCATTGTCATTGTCTAGCCATTTGAGATCCACATTTACACTTGCAAAGATACTTGCTCCCACTGACTGACACAGCCTGTAGGTAGTATTGCAAGTCTTGTAAAATATGTTGTCTATCTTAGATTGTAATATGGAATCTATCACCTTTTCAAAGATGATTATCCAAATTAACCAATACTACATTGTAGTTAAAGGGATTATGTTCAAGTTAATCTAAGACTGAGTCTTACGACACTCTTAGACCCATGAACTTGTTGTGTTCCAGTGGAACGCTCCCACTACGACATGGTTCTTACAATCTTAGGTACTGAAGTTGATTTTATTAGTGCAAAAGTTTCTAATGGTATGACTTTTTGGTAATGTGGAAAATCCGATATCTCTCTCTTTATTTTGAGAGTTATCACGCTGTTAGGCTTGTAGTTCATCTCTTGATCTTCATACAAGAATTATATCTTTGAAGATTATAGAACTTATAACCTTACATCATTTGGGACAAACCTTAAAACATGCCTCAGTACACAACTCCAATTTCTTGGACACTTTTCCAACACGTGTTGGAACAACATTACACCTTGAGATGTGCTAGACTAGAGACACTCTAGTCCACAACTCGTGTTTTGTAGAAGGTACTGATGTTGGTAGTTTATTTAATGTTTATCCCATCAATGATAAGATTTTAATGAGTACAACTCATCACTTAATCAAACTTGTCTTAGAAAGACTTCGATTCCTTCTTACATAACTATCCCATTCATTAGATGAATGCTTGGATTCGTTAATGGAGATTAGACTCCCACTACTGATCATAACCCTTCGCTCGTCTCCTTATGGTGTAAACCATTTAGACTTGCTAGTCTTTCTATGTTGCACTTCTATAAGTATTCTGAATCTCTTGAATAATCAAATGATTCTAACTCATAGTGCATCAAACAGACTTTCTCAACTCTCAAGCTATTTAGCGAAATGTTAAAATCTTGATAGTGTAGATCAGTTCGAACAATTGCTAAGTATTTTCTTGGCCTTAAGATTAAGAGCCATAAACACTTTATCATTCAATGATTAAGAAGTTGATGTGTTGTTGAATACTCAACCTTGTCGCACTTATATTATTTTAATACTATGATGCCTTAAGCATCAACCATAAAACAATAGTTGAGCATTAATAGCTCCCACTGCAACAAAAACCTAACTGGATCAAGATCTCTTACTTAGAAGTTGCATTGTCATATAAGTCATTGTCCTTCTATAAAATAGGTCAATCCAACTCACAAAGCATCTTTTCTCGCTTTAAACAAACTTTGATGACAATTCAGGCTCTCCCATTTTCATATCTAGTCTTTTGTTCAAATGAACTAGGACTTAAGAAAAATGCAGCCTTTATGAATTCGTCATCTATCATGTTACTTTCCTCTAACAGTAATATAACGACTATTAGTCTGAAAGATTTTCTACTTTTCAGTTAAACCTTCTTGTAGTCATTTCTTATTACTTTAGGCGATGACTTGTGTGTCAGAAACTATTTGAGTGATCAAAAGATCCTCAAAACATTCTGTCACTCTAGGATATTCCAATCGAATCATCTTGACAGATTCTATTTATATCCATCTTTCATCGTCATTAACCAAGACTTGTCGAGCTACTTAAAGGAAAATAGCTTGACCTTATTCCTCAAAGAGCTTGTCAAGTACATGCATTATGCATTCTCGAACATTCTTCGTGGAATTATGTCAAGGAAATGGAGGACATGAATCATTGAGTATAAACTCCAAGCTTTTAGCGATAAGAATCTTATCCATTTTCGTTTCCGGTCTACATAATTTAGGCATTCGAGTTTACTTTCTTTAAAGATCGCAGACAAATATTAAATGACATAATGAAGATATGGCAAATAAACTTATTATCACATACTCATGCTCAATACATAATCGCAAATAACCACAAAACAATTATGTATCTTGCAACTGTAAAATTAAAATATTGTACCCTCAAGCAGAGGTCAATACGCATTAAAATTTTAGCAATTTTACTGGTCACAACACCGACGAATAGTCCAGAGACCGCAACACGACATGGCCGCCAAATGTTGCCTAAGCACGACCATCAGATTTAGCATACAGAATCTTGTTTCTACAACACACTCCCATAACAATGCTCATGTGCTGATAACAAAACCAAGCTATCTCATACATTCAGTTTGAACTTCAGAAACTTGTAATTTCGTAGGATTATTGTCCCCACAGCATAGGTGACGATAATATTAGAAACTACTTTCTAGTTCACACTATTTATATTTGAGAAGTCTACCCTTATGAACTTGCTATTTCTTAGGATTATTGTCCCCACAGCATGGGTGGCGATAATATTAGAAAATGGCTTCATAAATTTGCAAACCAATCGATGGAGACCATATACAACGCGCTTGTTGTAATCATCACTTAGATATTTTTATATGGTTTTTGCATAATTATCACATAAGAAGATAAAACAGATAATCCACTTATAATAGATAAACACCAAATAAACAGATAAATCCATTTAATGCATGGCATTTAAACACACAGGATAATTATCGAAAATTATTTAATCTAGTCAAGGGAAAATCAATTAAATAATTCAGTTTTATCTTGGATAATGTTTATCCAAATTCATTTAGGATTTATCAAGATAGTATTAACTATCTAAACCCACTTAGGATTATTCTAAATTTTATTTCGATAAAATCACTACAATTCAAGATAACGTTGATCAAGGATTATCATTATTTAAATCGTACTAGGATATTTCTAGATAGAAACACTTCCATCATAATCCAAAAGATAAAAATAAAATCCAATCAATCAAGATTTATACAAATCTTAATTCTATTTAGAATAGACATCCAGAATATATTAAACATTACTTAGGATTTCTTAAATAAATAAATTTATCTAAATCCAATTAAATAAGGATTTTCTTATATATCATTAACATCCTAATCTATCTAGGACATCAATCCAAAAGATAAGGATAACTTGGATTAATACTTATTTTAATCCATCTAAGATTTGTCTTAATAGAATTAAATCTATTCAAATCCATAGGATAAAATAAATTAATATTAATGTTTATCCTAATTCATCTAAGATTCATCTTGGATTAAATCCATATAAATCTATAGAATACGATAATATTATATTATAATTGTTCAAATCTATCCAAGATTTATCTAGGAACAAATCCATACAAATCTATAAGATAAGGATAAAATATTATATTATCACTATCCAAATCCATCTAGAATTTATCTATGAATAAATTCATATAAACTCATAGGATAAGAATAAAATAATATTTTTATTATCTAAATCCAACTAAGATTTGTCTAGGAATAAATCCATACAAATCCATAGAATATAGATAAAAAATTAGATTGTCATTATCCAAATTTAACTAGGATTCATCCAGGAATTAAATTCATACAAATCCATAAAATAAGGATAAAATCTATAATTAATCCATGATTTAATACAAAATCAAATCTTATATAATATATAAAATCCACAAAAGATATATTCAAATCTTATTTCCAAATTAATCTCGAATACTTTCCAAATTAATTCCAAGAGTTAGGAAAACCCTAATTTAAATTTGGAAGGTGAACTCCCGAGACGAGGCGTTGCAGCGTCACCAGTAGGGAAACCCTAACCCTAACGCTGCACTCCAGCCGCTTTACGGAGGCTGCTCGGGCTTCTGCGTCGACTTTGCCGCTGCTCGATTCTCTCCGGCGCTGCTGCTGCTGCGTCGACGTCGCTACTGCGACGTCGCCTTCGCAGCAGCTGCTACTCGGTGAATCCAGAGCTCCCACTGCGCGAAGACCGCCGACGTTTACCACCGGCGCTGCTCGCTGCTGCTGGGACATCGCTGTCACTCCAGCTGCCAGCGCCGCCGCTTCGTTTCATGGCTGCTGCTGCGACTGGTGTCACACCCGTCGCCGCCAGACCTCCGCTGCTGCTTTGTTTCCAAAACTCCGACGCTGCAGTGGAGTCTTGACATCGCAGCACAATTCTTGATTTGCCGACTTGGAATTCAAATTCACGTAAGGCAAATATAATTGATCAAGTAATGATAACATATGTGTTAAAGTTAACGTAATCATTACATAGGTTTAACCATTACGTATCTTGAATTAATTACTAATCAAAGGCAAAGCTTCGTTAACATAATTAATTCACGTAGCATACATAATTCATCGTTAGACAAAACCACGACCAATACAAACATGCACTCAAGCAATTCACATAACATGAAATTAATCCACATAATCAGAGCCAAAAATTGGCTCTGATACCAATTGATGGGGTTAGGAGCCCCTTGCACAGCGGAAGACTTGTACAAAACAAATAAATCAGAACTTGGATCTATTTGACCGATTATGCGATTAATCAATTCACATGTTAAACAGATAATTGCATGCTAGAACGCAAATAATTCATGCTTAGAAAATATAAATCCTAAACATGATTTCTACGGTTTAGGGTTACCGATTTAGATTCTCCAAAGAATCGACGATTGCTCGCGCCTTCTCCACGATGATCTTCAATACTAGACCACGAGATCTTCTAACTGGTTCCCGAACTGTATTCCGACATCAGTGTGGGCTGATCTTATCGAAACACTAGGACTCGAATAAAGAAGACAGAAATTCCTCACGGAGGAGGAGCTGAAATTCTCACGGAGGAGAAAATCAAATAAATAATTTCGTCCTCCTTTAGAGAAAAGGAACGAAAATTATATTATGAGAATAATAATCTTTCTGTCTCATTTATTCTCCTATTTATATTAAGTTCATATTGGGCCCAGTCAGGGATCTATGGAAGGTTTTGGATATGGGCTCCCCCAATTAGCTTTTTACTAATTAAATTGAACCCACAATTTAATACAAGCTTATATTGGAATATTACGAGCAGCCACTACAGAAGTAATATTGCACTCCCCATCCAAATCCGAAATTACAAGTAATCCGGGTTTCCACTTTGTTTATTATTTATTTCCCGCGCTTAAGATATAAATGTCCATTAATTAATTAATGTCTGCTATGGACTTAATTAATTAACATCTTATTAATTCCAAGAGTGGACTTAGCAAGAAACACTTATTTATTATTCATAGAGTAATAAAACTCCAACTGGCCAGTTTCCCGAATAATAAAACCTTGTTCAAGCTCCTCTTGAGGACATTATCAAACGAGACTCACCTCGCGCACAATTCAACATAATAGCAATTCTAGCACCGCTAGATATTAATCACCACTACCCAATATATCAGGATTATTGGGTTGCGAAAAACCCGCACCATTTGATAAGTCAAAGTAGTGCATAATCAATACCGTATGCTCAATGCTAACGTATGTAGATTAAGAAATAGTATTTTATCAAGACCTAGTCTTTTAGTAGATAGCATAAAGACACGTCTTGCTGTTAGATCCATTTAGTGCTATACCACACCAATGTCATCTTATTTCAAGTAAGGCTTAGAAATAATCGGACTGACATTGCAACCTTTCACGATAGGTAGTCTAAGCCTATCTGGGTTGTGAAATTCTTCTTTTTCTTTTGCAAAGCATTGCATAGAACCGACTGTGTTACCTTAAAGTGGACGACGCACACAACCAGTCTACTAAGCAAAAGACTTAGACTTTGTTTGCTTCTTATACATTTAAATGTTTATAAAATATCTTATAAATGCACAAGCAAACACAATGTAATAATGTACTGGTGCGAAACTGCTCAAATACTGAATCGGGTTAAAAGTGGATTATAGAGTTTTACGTATACAAGACAAGATTCTATTCGAGCGAAACTTGCTCGAAACATGCTTTTCAGTATACCAAACCTAACATCGTAGACGTCTTTGTCTATCATAGATTGTAGTTCCGAATCCATTGCACTTACCCATTGGCAATGATCGACATCCGCCTGCGCCTCTGCAAAATTCCAGGGATCTAGTACATTGCTGTCCGAGAAGTGATCCATAGATTCTCCCAAACCAATGTACCTTTCGGGCTCATGAGCATTAGGTGTAGAAGTTGAAGGTTCGGGAATTGGTTGTACAATTGGTACTTGTTCTTGGTTAATGGAACTTGTGACTGAAGTGAGCTCTTCTAGAGCCACCTCACTGCTGGGTTTATGATTCATAACAAAGTCTTCCTCTAAGAATGTCGCGTGAGTGCTCACAATGACTTTCTTGTCTCGGAGACTATAGAATTCATAAGCTTTCAATTAACTTGGAACTTCCCAAAATAGAAAAATGACTAGATTAACATGGAACAGAGTGAGTAACTCTTATTAATGCTAACTTATTTACATAGTATCATAAATGTTAACAAAGTAGACTAATATTCAGCCATCTGCAAGTTAAATATAATCAATCAAACTATCATCTTTCTCTCATTCAAAAAACATATTTTCTTCTTACTACCATAAGAAGATGTTTTCTAGTAATTATGCGCTTGCAATAGATTGTTCGCTATTGTTTTATGATTTAATTTGAAATATTTCAACCAAATTTAGGATTAATAGCCATTTAAACTTTGATCAAATTTGACCGATTTATCTCCTGTTAAATTTTTAGTAAAACTTCAATTGTATAGAATGTGCATATATTCATATCCTTTTTCCATCTTTTGTTCTATTGTCCTTCTCAATCTCGACCTCTATTTTCAAGATCTGATGGCCGAAAATAGAGCCTGATTAATTCAATTTTATTGATTAAAAAAATTCAAAAATGGCTTTTTTGGTATACACATTTGAGTTGGTTATGGTAAGTTGCTTGATTTTCTCCATCAAAAGATTGCAGCGGTTTTTTTAACGATTCCAAAAAATTTCTTCCCTTTCATCGTTTATTCTCAATTGAACACAGCCGCTGTTCTACACTTCCTGTCGAAAATTTCATTGGTTTTTTCTCATGGTACAAATTCCATTTTATTGGAGCAGTCGTGGTTTTCGTTTTCTTCAACAATGGAAGAAGGACCATTGATTAATTATAGCAAGTTTAATGGAGCAGTTGTACAAATTACTTTTACATTGATTGCAGTCATTCATATGTAAAAATATTTACATATTAATTACTTCATATTACTTTTAGTTTCTCATGGTACAAATTACTTTTACATGTTTGGTATCATTTAATTTAAATTTTCAAAAATGCGCTCCGTGACCCAAAAATCACATGTTGGGTACTTAGGATTGATTTTGTCGAGGTACCAAAAATGATACTATAAAACAAAACTCAGATACCATTTGTGTGCAAAAGTGAAGGACCATTTAGTACTATTTATGTAGTTCAGTCTTAAAGAAATTGTTAGGAAATGATTGTGAAATTTTTAAAAAATTGCATACCAAATTAATTTAACTTTAGAAATAATATATTTGGTGTGAGTATATAATCGAAGGAGTATATAAAATTGTAAATGGTCAGAGATGCAGTAGTGGAAGATGATAAGCCATAAATAGCAAAAAAATGTGTGGCGTGCGTTTTTGTCTCTTTGATGCATTTAGAATGGGTTTGTGTGTGGATTTGCGTATAATTTGATAGAGAAAGAGCGAGAGGTGCAGGAGCATCAAATCAGAAGAATGGGTCCCACCGCCACGATGGGCTTAGTGGTGGTGGTTGCCCTGTTTTGTTGCACCGAGGGTTTCATCGGCATGAATTGGGGAAGGATGAGCGCCCAGCGGCTGCTCCCTTCGCAGGTGGTGGATTTGATGCTTCAGAACGGGATAAGAAACGTGAGAATCCCGACCGCTCAGTCAGACATCTTGAAAGCCTTCCAGGGCAGCGAGATCAATCTAACCATTTCCTTGTCCAACGGTCAACAACCTCACAACATGTCAGCCGCAAGAGCTTGGATCCAAAGCAAATACGATCTGTTCAAAGTCAACAACATACGGTAATTAATAATGATTATGTACTATCAGCTACTTCCTCCATCCGCCATTTATAGTCTGTTTTGACTCAACACAAAATTTTAAAAAAAATTAACTTTGTGAATGAAAATGAAAAAAATGAATTAGTGAAAGATAGAGTCTACTTTTATATATTGATTTATAATAAAATGTGAGCGTAATGATTTAGTTGAATGGTGAATCCACGTACCTAAAATGAAATAAAGTAAATGAAACTTCAAAACTCAGAAATGAGACTATACACCTAACCTAATTGTTAGTAATTCAAATAAGAATATGAATTATTAAGTGATTTGAGCGCATACAGGTCACTCATCGTAGGGGTAGGATCGTACCCCTTCAATTGGGGAGGCATGTATGTCCTTGACTATGACATCAACTGGAGAGGCCTCAACTACATGCAAGACGCGCTAAACGAGATCGGCCTCAACCAGACCAACGCCAACATCATGCATAACTCTGAAGAACTCATTCCCAACATCACCAAGCCCTCTGAGGCTGCCTTCCGCGATAGCATCAAGGATAGGATGTCCGAGTACTTGCGCTTCCTGCGCGACAACAATGCCCCCTTCTTTGTAGACTTAAGACCCATCGGAGACCTCGAGCGTTGCAGCCTTGACCCTAGCTTTGCCTTCCCGGACAACAAATCGAAACTTGTCATCAAAGACATAAACGGGGCCGTCTACACCAATGGTTTCCTTTGGCAGTATGACTGCTTCGTATGGGCGCTCGAGAAGCTCAACTTCTCTGACATCAAGGTCGTTGTCACGGCGGTGGGCTGGCCCACCGATGGCTTCCCTGGAGCGAGCGCTGACAACGCTGGGCGCTATTATAAGTTTCTATTGCCGATGGTCACATCCAACAAGGGCTCTCCCAAGCGCCCGGGGGCACCCATTGATGTGTTTATCAACTCGTTAGCTGATGAGCCCAAAATGAAGATTGACATGCTGCTCTCTCCTTCCTATCGTCATTGGGGGATTTACAGGTCACATTTTTTTTATTTTCTCTTTTCACTCAAATCAATTCTAATTCTACTTGATTAATGGAGTATATATGGGTGTTTAATTTGCGTGACTAAATGTAATATGATAATTCGTCCAGGATTATGACTAATTATCATATAACTATCTATCCAAGATTAAGTTATGACATTCAATCTCATGAACCAAGCATAATACATATTTAATCATGAGTTATAATCTTGCAAACCGAATAGTCCTATGGAGTACTATTCCCTCCGTCAGCCAATAAATGTCTCATTTCACTTTTCTATATTTGGTATGTGGACTAACATTCCACTAACTCATATCACTCACATTTGATTATAAAGCTAACACTTCCTCCGTCCCATAAATATATGGACATATGATAAGGGACAGGAATTAAGACAAAATTGGTTAAGTAAGAGAGAGAGGGGAAGAGTAGTTAAAGTAGTATTAGTGGATATTAGGACCCACATTATTATAGTGTTTTGATAGTGGTATAAGTTGTAAATAACTTGATATATATGGACAATAAATTGGGATAACTTTCCGTAAATGGAAATATCCATATTTTTTAAGGGATAAACGAAAATGGAAAGTACACTTATTTTTATAGGACGATGAGTATATAAAAGTAGGTCTCACATTCCACTAACTTTTTCAAACCTCTTAACTGTATAAAGTCAAACAATTTCTTAAAACTCATGCCATTCAGATATGAGACATTTAATCATGTACGGATGGGGCATTTTTACACCATTTGGCCCATAATAGATGATACACTTGGGTAATGACACAAGATTGTAGGAGATGTTGTTCTGTGTGTTGCGTGGAGAGAGGAAATAGTATATTTATATTAATGTGAGAGAAAAAAATTACAAAAAAGAAAATGTTACATCATTCATAGGACAAACTAAAGAAAGTGTTTGATTTTCTATTATGGAACGGAGGAAGTATTTGATTTTCTTTTCGGTACATAGATCAAATGGGCAACCTAAGTTCAAGGTCGACCTATCTGGCCAAGGCCAAGATATTTACCCCACCACCATGAAGGGGATCATGCGCATGCCACAACGCTGGTGCGTCTTCAGTGGGAACTCCACAGATACGTATAAAGTGCGACACCAAGTGGAACTCGCCTGTAGCAAAGGTGACTGCACCACCTTAGCTCCAGGGGCATCATGCAGCAATCTTGGTTTCGGAAAGACTGCGTCCTATGCCTTCAATGTATATTTTCAGACTCATTTTCAGAATGAGAAAGCATGTGATTTCGAGGAGCTTTCCTACATCACCGACCAAGATCCCTCAACGGAGGATTGCTTGTTCCCAGTCGAGGTGGTTAGAGGTAATCAACTCATTGAATTTTCGGCGGCGCTTGCCCTACATAGGCCCCTTAATATTAGAGGTGTCGTTTTGGTGATTGTGCTCTACATCTTCCTTTGATTCACATTAATTTACTTTTCTTTAATGATTCTCATCATAGAATTAAACTATAATATATTTTTGGCTGGATACTAAGGTTATTACTTGCCCCTATATTCTATTAATTTTTTTACACTCATTTTCTTTTACATTTATTAAAATATATGCCGTATCAAATAAGGAACAAATGCCGAATCAAATAAGGATACCTAATAATAGACAAGGGAATATTAGCATGCCGTTAAAAATGCCACATTTCAACAATCATTAAAACAACATTGTTTTTAATAAGAAAATGCCATTTTCATGTAAATATAATTGGATATACAAAAATCATAAACATCTAAAAGCACAATGGCTCATAAATTTTGTTTTTCATCATTCCCAAAAAATAATGGAAAAAATTCTCTTCACATCCAATCATAGAGGACAGAATGAGGAAACAAAAGAGTAATGATTTTAATTGATGTTGATTAATGTGACATCTACTAGCATACTTGATTTCCAAGTCTGACTAGCTTGCTAAGACAAGTGTTGGTTGACTGATTTTCTGTTCACTAAATTTAGAAAAAAAAAAAAAATTCAGTATGAGATTTTATACAGTGTTGTTTCGTAAGATAGGTGGAGAAAAAATAAAGTAAAAGAAAAAAAGTAGAGATAATGTTATTTTCATTTTAGAAAACATTTCATTTTTTATGAGACACTGAAAGTTCAGTTTTATCGGTGTGTGTAATTTAAATATTGGTCAAGCTTCTCAGTTCCAGAGAATCCGCTAGATCACAGGGTTTAGGAACTCAGAGAATCCTCGGTCGTTGGAACACAATCTTTTTCTGTTTCAAAACCCTCAACCCAAGATACTAAAAACTAGTATAAGGAAGTAGGGATCGAATCCCACAGAGATGGAAGCGTAAGGAAGGCATTTAAGAGATTTTGGAAAAGGGTTTAGCTGATGCCACGCAGTTTTTGGGCTGAGAAATTTACTACTAGACTGAGAATAAAATTAACTGCAAGCTAGATCTAGAAAACGAAAAACTCGCATACATGCATCATACCCATAACTTCGCACAACTCAACAAGATAGTCACAATGATTCCTCGACCTAGAAAACAGATTACTTAATCTAGCTAAACAGAAAACAAACATGCGGTGGGGACCATTTCCAAAAACAACAAGAGTACGAATGAAAAGCTGCAAATAACTAACTATGAATTTAACTAACATCCATCTTCATATCTTCAACCGATTCAAGCATAAACATGAATGAAATAGAGCAACAACCCAGATTTAAACAGAACACGACGACTCGAATGTCGGAAAATACGATTCACCAGAAAATTACTAAGATCTACGATAGCTAGACGAAGTAAACCAAAAACAGTAAATAGAAACAAACAACCATGCAGAATTCAACAAATCTACACATCGGATGCTTCATCCGCTCCGGATCCAAGCAATCCACAACAAACCACAACAAATTCCATCTCCGATCTAACCAAATTTCTCCGATCAACTACAAACCCAGCGCAATTCAATTCTACCAAAATAGATCAAGTGCGAAAAGCATCCAAGGCAAAGCAACAATCAACACAAATATAAAACGAAAACAAAACATGAAATTCCATAGCTAAACGATTCAGAATTCAACAAGGATTCAACAATAAAATAAACGCCGAGCTTCGAACAGCGAAGACTCAGGAGAAATCCGAACGGAAAAGTAAAACGAAAGCAGTAAATTGTTTCTTCGCCTCACGTGGAGACGGCGGTACACAATAGCAACTCAAAATCAATCCCCAAACCCCATAAATTTCCGATAACCCCCAAGTGTGTGTAGAAGTGTGTGAAAGTGAGCTAAGAGCTGAATGTGAGAGATATCATTTTAATGTGTGTTGCGTTCTCTCTATTTATAGATGTGGAGGTGATCTTCTAGAATCTTCGCTTGAATTCCCTCCTTTGCCCTCCAATCTAGCAATCTCCTTTGTCTGGCAATTTTTTTCTTTTTTTTGTTCACTTTCTCGTCAAACTCCTTCACCAGATGATTTTCTTCCTTCCTTCCTGGATTTGGCGATTTCTTCTACACATCTGGCTTAAAACACGTGTTAGACCCAAGAAATTGTTTGAATTAAACCTCATAACCAATGCATGAAATTATCCTTATCAAACTGCTCACACTTAAACAATACTTTTCCACAAGTATAAAGACAAGAAAAAGAAGTAAGGCGAATTTCAATGCATGGTTATCTTATGACCAACCTTAATGACACATAAACTCCTAGACCTAGACAAATTACTGACTCGACAAAAAGAAAACACATACTTAAAGAAAAATAAACACATATGCATGAACTAGCTCAAACTCTTAAGCAGCCGTCCCCACAAGCTTAAGGTCAATCCGATTGTCTACACTCTCCAATTCCTCCCCTTCCCTTCTTCCACCTAGTCAGTTTGTCAGTTCGTCAAGAGAGCCTATAGCTTCACCAATTGTTTGATTCACTCGATCACTCATTCCTCACCAGGATGTTAGGATCAATCAATCTTAAATTTTGCTCTACCACTGATGCCTCGGGTTATGAGAATTTCTCCTTTCTAAGCCTCCTACTTTCCTTAATTTTTTTATTTTCCTGGACTTCGACCAACTTATACCTCCTCATTTTCCTGGACTTCGTCCAGCTTATACCTCCAAGATTTTATTTTTTCCCCCTTGGACTTCCTCCAGCTTATACCTCCTTTTACCTGGACTTCGTCCAACTTATACCTTCAGTACCCTATATTCGTGGGGTTTTACTTTTCACCACTATTTCCTCCTTTCTATATTCTCTCCCTAAGCATCAGATGGTAGCACCTTTTTTTACATGTTAGCACACAGTATTTAGGCTTATAACTCACTTATATAATGAGGCTTCACAACTAGGTCAGCTAAGGCATTTTCTATCGATCTCACTTCCTCCAAACCGATTTCAGCTTATTAAGGAAAGATGCCTCAAAGTTGTAGTGCATCATATCTTCAATTACTCTCACTAAGGGAATCTTGCCTTATTATTTTCCCCAGCTCATGCTAAAAACACATAAAACCCAAAAAAAAAATAACTCCTAGACCTAATGACTCTTACGCATGCTGAGCACAGATTGCACTAACTCCCTCCCCCCTCCCACTTCACTCCAACTTGTCTCCAAGCTATCCTAGTGAAGGGGGGAATAGGGAAGTTGGTGCATACAACAAAACAAAATAAAACACAGAAAATAAAAAAAAATTCACGAAGCACTTAAACACATACAAAAACATACAAAAGAAACTTCTCACACTTAGACCGGGCAACGGGCTAAGTGGGAGAAGACACAATTACTGAATAGAAAACAAACATGCTAAATAAATAAAAACTGCTCACACTTAGACCAAGAATTGAGCTAAGTGGGAAATAACACATATAAACGAAAATAAACATGCTCAACATAAAGAAAAATCACAGACTCACAAACATAAACATGCACAAAAACAAAAGAAAATAGAAAAATAAAAACTGAAATGTAAAATTTACTTGGTTATCTGGGGGGTATCAATTCTGGGTCTGGCCCCCTCGGGAGCCAGACCTGGGTGGTACACTGGGGCGGTTCGTCTTGACTTTCTTTCTAACCGGCGACTCCGGTTACTCTTCCTCTATCACTGGTTGCTTTGACATGGGATTCTTCACTAACACGGGCGCTAGGGACCTTGACACGGACTGGGCTACCACAGGCTTGGACGTGGATGGGGGTCGCTGGAGAGATGAACTGCCTTGACCGGGCTGCCTGGCCGCACTACCGGGTCCAGGAGGCAGTCTTTGCTGGGTCTGGGAGAATTTCTCCTCTAACCACTCTACCATTTTCTTCATCAACCTGGCCGCATCAGCCATCCTATCATTTTGAGCTGATGATCTCTCGGCCAGAACATCAATGCTCCCCTTCATGGCTTGTATCTCCATTCGGACCCCGCCGAATTCTTCTCGCACCGCTGTCATCTCCTTCCTTAGTTCCTCATAGTTTTCGCTCACCACGGCCTCTATCCCATCCATCTCCTTCTTCACCTTGTCCACCGTCGTCCCTACATCGTAGAAACACACCTCCGTACCCTCCATGTACAGGAGCCCCTTGTTGAAAAAGTAATCCATGCTGAACAGTTCGGAGGGCTCACACATCATTACTTTGGTGCTGACTTTCCTATCTTCATTACGATATTGCGTTGAAGGTAAGCACCTAGTAGATGGTAGGTGTACATGTGTCGGGAGGGGTTGGCAGTCATCTGGTGGCAAGCTTGTTCCAGCCAGTAGCCCAAGTGGACTTTGATCCTTTTGGCCATCCATCAGGCGAAGTAGAGCTCTGCAGTGGTGAGGGCGGAGTTGGCCGTGCCCATCAGATTGTATCCTATAAACACTTGAGTAAATCGGAGGATGTAGTTGGTGATGTGGAAGCCCTTGGATTGGCTAGTCTTGAAGGTCCCCACCCTCTTATGTGTGATAAATTCCCATGCTGTCTGCGGTTTGAATCCAGGGGTATGCTTGGGGGCTCCGACCATCCGTTCATTCCATATGCCATTCTCGTCTTCCACATGGGTGAACAGACCCAACCTAAGGGGCCACTCCCTTATGCTCATATCATATTCCTGATTGAATAGTCTGGAGGTGATGGAGTCGGCGTCTAGGTCAGTCGTGGGTTTGAGACGAAAGGTGGAGAAGAATTCCTTGGCCAGGGCAACTGGCACCTCAGTTGTACTGTGCTTTAGCAGCCATTCAAAACCGATGTCCCCGATGTATGCCAGGAACTCTTGCTCCAACCCGATCTCCCTGAGTGCCTCCGGATCATAGCGTTTTCCAGACCTGACCAGTTTCCCGATCACGCCTCGCTCCTTGTAAGTCGCTGCCCTCTTCGGATCATCGAACTTGCCCATATCCTCCAGCAACTTTTTGGTCACCCAGACCTCTGTTCACTCGTAGTTGAGCTCCTCCTCCTGTTCTTCTTCTTCCTCGTATTCTGACTCGCTGTCCGGGCCAGGACCGACTGGCTCCTTAGCGTGAGGAACCTTGGTTGGAGTGAGGAGTGGTGCCTTGGAAGTGACGGAGACAGTTCTCTTTGACCTCTTGGGCTGGGGAGTAGCCGCATGCTTCCCTTTGCGCTTTCATTCCGCGGCTAAGCGGCGTTCTTCCGCTTCATCCATCTCCTCCTCAGACTCAGGAGCCTCAATCTCCTGCTCGTCTTCTGCCCCCTGGGCAAGGAACTCCAGTCCTCTGAGCGGTTCGAGGTCATCTACCTCGTCCAGCAAACTCCATCGGGCCCATCGCCTAGCCTCTCTCTGGTCCACGGGCGGGTCCTCCTCTTCTGGATCGTTTACCAGATCCACGACTTCTTTTAGCCCTTCTTTCTCAAGACTACGAGATTTATCTTTTGGATTTTATCTTCATAGTTTTTATTTTTTCTATGTTTTCCCTACAAATTGTGGGTTTAATATTGTTGTGACACAATATGTAATCGAGACAAACTGAAACGTAAAGAGACAAAGACTTATGTAGTTCACCAACGTTGTGTTGGCTACGTCCACGAGCAGGAAAGAAAAACAGATTGTATTCAGATTGTTTTTCGGATTACAGAGTTATGTGCTCTACTTCTAATAAATAGGGACACAGACGACATGTTAGGCCCATTATAACAATTAGGACCCAAAGCAGAAACATAGCATAGCATTGGGTCGGGCTAGCGGCAAACAATGCAGATTCAAGACATACTAACAAGTATATTTGTCTATGAGTTGCTAAATCTATAGAGTTTAGGGATGTGTTAGTAACGACTTTGGTTTATACAGTTGATACGCTCGGATTTTACACTGTTTTTAGGACTTTATTTGGTCTGTTTTTAATGTCAAAGTCATAATTCATATCCATATTTTGCATATTTTCTATATTTTGGTATTTTGACGTGTTTTGTGAGATATGTGCATATTTGAGCCTAAAAGGACAGGAAAAAGTCGAAGTTGGAAATCTAGAGCGTTTCTGAAGTCCAGGGTCCGCTGCAACATGCGCAGCGACCGCTGGAGCCTAGCGACCTCCGCATCAGTAGCGGCCCGCTCCGGAGAAAGTTGTGCTGAAATCAAGAAGACGTTTAGTGACCACTGGAGAGTGCGCAGCGACCGCTATCAGAGCTTCTGAAGCTACGGGAAAAACTCCAGCGACCGCTGCAACACAGTGCAGCGACCGTGGCCAAGGTGCAGCGGCCCGCTGCGAAAACGCGGCGTACAGATTTGACCTACTTTCTCCCCAAAATTTACCAAATTTAGCCATTCTTACCTTGTTATGATAGGATTCGAAATCTCCCTTATAAATACCCTCTCAAACCTCTCTATTTAGATCTTCTTTTTGCCTCATAATTCTAGAGCATAAAATTGATAGAGTTCTTCATTATGCAAGAGGTTGAAGACGGAATCAAGAGAAGATCAAGACTAGAATTCTACCTTTGGGTTTTATTGCTTTAGTTCTTATGTTCACTTTGTTTTCCCTTCATTCTAAGTGTTTAGCTTATTCAATCATGTGTAACTAAACTCATAGGATTCTAGGGATGTGTTAATAACGACTTTGGTTATACAATTCCTTTTTTCTATTTAATATCCGTTTTATTTTTATTCTTTTTTTCTATTTAAAATCCATTTTGTTTTTACTTTGTTTCTTCCCTAAGTTGTTCCGTAATACTTCATGTTTGAGTAACACATTCGATGAAGATTTAATATAACTTGTTACATAATCGTAAGAGGAGGTTGGCGAGTTAGATCCACTTAATAGACACTACAATTAGCTTCCTTTAAAACGACACTGTTAATTGAGAGTGAGGACTTTTCAAGGGTTTAGGTACTGACCTTTAGCTATACTAGATCTACTCTGTATACTTGCAGGTATTTAGTGCTAATAAAAAATGCATCAACAATTCCTATTTATTTGATATGCGTTTTGTTCGTGGTTGCTTTATTTTAAGTGGAATGATGCTACATTTTTTAGTGACGCATTCGACGATGATTTTTTGGCTTGCAAAGTAATCGAGAGAGGATTGCATGTTAGATGGACTTACTTAACGCTATAATTAGTTCCCCTAAAATGATACTTTTAATTGAGAGTGAGGACAACTTGCGAGTCTAATTGAGCTTTTTAGAGTTGCTAATCTAAGATATACACCTATGATCATGTTAGATTATTAGTCTAATAATGTAACTTAGGTGATAATGTACTATTTCAGTAAAATAATGTAGCATTTTAGTCTAATAATGTAGATTATTAGTCTAATATGTAGTTTGGCTAATAATGTGACATCTTAGTCTAATAATGTAGCTTATCACAACCATCCAATCCAAGGATCCAAGGGTTGTGATTTGCGTTGATAAATATTCATATTCACATGGTAAATATTGTTCAGAAAAAAAGACACTTGTAGTCCATTGGATCTTGTGATCTAACGGTTAGATTAATGTCACGTGTCATTATTTTAGAAAATAACGGAGTAGCATTTTAGTCTAAAATAATGTACTATTGAAGTTTTATTAATGAAATATTTTATTTATTAATTGCATTTTTTTGACTGTAGAAATGTAGTTGCATATGTTATCTCTTAAATATTAGATATGTTATGAAGTGGTGTTGGGCCCACAAATAATTAAGGAACATAATAGATAAGGAATTATTATTGTGATAGATAAGAGTGAGAATAATGTAGATAAGAATAATGTGAATAAGACTCTTCTCTACATTATTTTTTCTTAATTTACCATTTTTTCACTTTAACTATTTATTATTATTTTTATAAAATGAGTGCGCAAAAATGACCGGGACTCCTAATGGCGGACGGAGGGAGTAGACAAAAAAAGTAAATCAAAGGAATCTAGCGAAAAAATATTACAGTTTAATTCTGTAATAAGAATTAGAAAAGAAAAATAAATCAAAGGAATCTAGCCAAAATAAATACTTACAGTTGAATTCTGTAATAAGAATTAGACAAGAAAAGTAAATCAAAGTGCAAGACGAGAGCTCTAAAATGAATGAGCCTCTGTAGGGCGAGCAACGTCGAGAATTCTATGTTGATTACCTCTGGCCACCTCAACTGGGAACAAGCAGTCCTCCGTTGACGGATCTTGGTCGGTGATGTAGGAAAGCCCCTCGAAATCACAGGCTTTCTCATCCTGAAAATAAGTCTGGAAATAAACGTGAAGGCATAGGACATTCTTTTGGAAGCTTATACAGGTTGCTGCATGATGCCGCCGGAGCTAGGATGGTGCAGTCGCCTTTTCCGCAGGCGCGTTCTATCTGGCGCCACACCTTATCCGTATCTTTGGAGTGGCCATTGAATATGCACCAGCGTTGTGGCATACGCATGATCCCCTTCATGGTGGTGGGGTAAATATCTCGGCCTCGGCCCGACAGGTCGATCTTGAACTTGGGCTGCCCATTGGATCTATATACGTACCAAAAATTAAGAAAATCAAATAATACTACTAAAGGGTAATACTAGTACGTGTATAATTGTGACTTGTAAATCCCCCAATGGCGACTGAAAGGCTAGATGTTAGTCCTCATCTTGGGCTCATCAGCAAAGGAGTTGATAAACATATCAAGGGGCGCTTGGGCGTGCCCTGGTTGGATGAGACCATCGGCAGCAGGTACTTAAAGTAGCGCTGAGCATTGACAGAGGCGGCTCCGGGGTAGCCGTCGCTGGGCAAGCCGACGGTCATGACAGTGACCTTGATTTCAGAGAAGTTGAGCTTCTCGAGCGCCCATACGAAGTGGTCGTACACTCGTACTGCCATTGGAATCCGTAGGTGTAGACAGCGCCATTGATGTTGTTGATGACAAGATTTGATTTGTTGTCCGGGAAGGCAAAGCTAGAGTCGAGGCCGCAGCGCTCGAGGTCGGAGATGGGGTTAAAAAATAAAGCATTTTCAAGGAGGTAATTAATGTCAAAAATAATGTGATGAAATATTTTGACTTTTAATTGATGGAGTATTTTACATTGAAAGAGGATAGTGATCACTTTATGTGAACGCCTTATGTGAAATGATAGAGAAATAATATGCAACAAAGTATTTTTATATGAAATAAAATGCTATATACTTTATATGGGCCATTTTTCATATCGATGGATTTGAATCGTGGATTACACACTATAACTAATATCTCTGTTTAACTACTATACTAGTCTGCAACTCCTAACATGTTCTTTAAAGATCCTATGTACTCACTAGTAATCTCAAATATTTCAATATATCATACCCACATCCATTATCGAATTTTAAGACGCATTACAAAAATATTGTTCTTGTTTTTTATCGTTATATTAGTATATTGGGTATGGGCGTATGGCATGAAAATTCGGTATACGCCATATTATTGGTATATATCGTTACCGTGATTGTCCATTGACGAGAAGATAGCAAATGTCTTCACATAAATCATCACCATTTCATCATTTCATGGATTTACTCCAAAGCCCACATAACATTTATGGGCTACAACCGCCCCTTAAATATCTTAGACTCTTCAACCCAATATTTGTAATAGCATCTGAATTCATTGTCTTACAAAAGTGCAAGGAAAAGTGATAAAAGCCAACCCCACAAGTTTGCAATTATTACTCAACACTGAAATCCTCATGCTTACCTAAGTTTCATGATGTTTTCTTTCTCAACTAGTAGTATTTCTTTTTGCTTATAACCAATTGAATATACATCACTCTCTCAAAAGTTTGTTGCTTCCAACCACAAATTTATGTTTGCTGCTGAATTCCAGATGTGATACTATATGACGTGGCTGCACAATATTTCTCTAACTAAAGAAATCATTCAACATATGCGAAAAAGAGGTTTCAAATCTTAAGACAATCTAAGGACCTGTTATTTATGCATTAGTATTATGCATATAAAGGAAAAGTTGTGAATATGTGACACTGGGTTGCATCATTTGCTTGACTCATGCTATCATTGCTTTGGCTAATCATCAGGTAACCCTTAATTAGTGAATCACTAATTGTACTTGCCCTTTTTTAGCTCCTAATAATTAACACATTCTGATTATTTTTTTTTTATTTCTCTTATTCTTGATGGCATTCATCTCTCACACTTGCTAATTGATGGCGCTTCAACTTTATTTTTTGTGCAGATTATTGTGTTTTCAAAAACAGATGTCTCCATTTTCAAGTCAAAACTTTTAAGTGGTGGGACTTTTGTTGAAATTTAGGGAAGACTTTTACAAAAATAGTTAAAAGTCCAAAATTTAGTAACAAGTAGAACCAAGACATTGATTAATCATCATACACGTATATATGTAAAATATAATAGATCATTCGTTTAATAAAGATATGAGCCCCAATCATTCATTTAACCAAAGTAATACTGCCTCATTTTATTTTATTTAAAAAAAAAACTAAAATAAAATATTGATTATAACAAGAAATACCATTATAATTTTTTTAGTAAAGCCGAAGTTGACAGGTTAGTATGGATTAAGAATTAAGCATACTTTTCAAAAATCTTACCTAATACTAGTATCATAATATAACCGAAACTTTCACACTTGATTAGTCTTGATGGGCCATGTCAACAGCTAAAAAGTCAAAAGTCCTCTTTTTTCTTTTTATTGATTATACACATAGATATAGTTGTTTATATTTTTGTTTTCTTTCATTTATTTATGTGTGTTTGAATGGACCACGACAGGGAGCGAGGGGCAGAAAGTGATATATAGACGGAAAGAAAAACATATGGGAGTGTCATTTTATTATATAATAATAATAAAATATTAGATTTCAGAGTGTAAATTTATCAATGTTCGAGCGATATTTTATTGAATAAAAATTGATAAAAAAATTTATTTTCTGAAAAATTTACGACTGTCAAAATTATTTATTGGGCACTTTAGAATTGGAAAAGACCGTAGTATGAACATAGTCGAATCAAGTTCCATTTACATAAGTAGTTAGAGTTTTGATTTGGATTGTTTGGTCTTTGGTTTTTAGAATTATTCAATGTAGTTCGGTGTTGGTATTGTAAAAGTTTTGGTCTATTAAAGTTCTAAAGATAATTATTTGATAGGACTACAAGTATATGTCAATGAGATAAACTTTTAGGCATTTTTTTTTACTGGAAGTAGACAGTAGTATTCAAATTTTCCATATTGGTTTCTTTTTTTATTGAATATGAGTGTAGGGCGGTGTTGAAATTTTTTTGAAGCCACTAATGTAGAGAAAAATGGTTAAAAATTTGTTAGCACACAAATATTGAAAATTTATTCTTGGATAGATATTATTATTATTGAGGAATGAATCATGCTAAACTTTACAAGATAAAAACAATACCTGAAAGGCTAATCTGCAAACAGACATTTGGAAGTGGTCAATAGGCAGGCAGGCAGTTGTGAAAATGACAATTAGGGAGAGGGGGGCCTCAGGCAAAGATAGTGTATGGGATGAGATCTTCTGTTCAAAAATACTAATGAGATTCAATAATAAAAAATAGAACTACTCCACTACATATAAACATCAATATACATACATGTACCATATGATGTTAAAACACACCATCCCAAGTCACCCTCAAATTGTACTCACAAATTTTTGATAATTGAAAGATCAATAGATAAGATAATACCCACCCCCTCCCCTCCCCCCAATTGTTTTTTCTAAAGTTGCTTTCACAATCACTCTCAATCAGCACATGATATGCTTTTCAAAGTATAACTAAACAAATTGATCTACATGAAAGCTTTCAAACCCATTTTGTACCATCATCATTCAAGAATGAAATTGCTGGATACTTTATCAACATGCATGCCTATATAAATTCATTTTCTCTGCATGCTTCAAATCTCATCTTCCTTGAAAATGGCACCACAAAGATTGGTAGTATGAGACTTTAAATTTTCAAGAATATTAATAAGCCAAATATGGGAAGGAAAAAGTGTTGGTTCACTTGTGTAAAGAAGTTCTTCATTCCTGACCCAAAACCTAAATCTCAAGAGGTAAAATATCTATACTATACTATACTTGATCAAATTCTTTTTTTTTTTTGTTACTCTTTTAACTAACAATTTTCATAGAAATCCAAGAAATGGAGATGGATATTCAGAAGATTCAAATTCAGACACTTGCCTTCAATAGAGGAAGCTCCAGAGAAATCACTGAGTAATGCAACAGAAGAGCAGAGGAAGCATGCATTAGCCGTGGCCATTGCCACCGCGGCCGCAGCAGAAGCTGCAGTGGCTGCAGCCAATGCAGCTGCGGAGGTCGTCCGCCTCACTAGCGTCCCACAAAGCCACCGGCTAAAAAACCAGCACGCAGCCGCCATCATAATCCAAAGTACTTATAGGGCCCATCTAGTGAGTTTCTGGTGCAAGAATACACGCTATTCAACATCAGTTTTTTTGGAATTAGTTTTTAACGGTGCCTTTGTGCAGGCTAGGAAGGCTTTGAGTGCTTTGAAAGGCCTTGTGAAGTTTCAAGCAGTGATTAGGGGGGAGCTGGTGAGACGTAGCGTGGTTAGAAAGCTGTCGTCCATGGCTTTGCACACGGATTTGAAGAATCCGCGGGCTGAGAAAAAGAGAGTGCGAACTCTGCTTGAATGCCTCAGCCAGAGTGAGAGTAGGCATAGTCTTAGCAGAAAGGAAGGCATCAAGTCTGAAGAAATCCGAGTAAGCTGTTTTTAGCTCTTGAAGATGATATGCTTTGGTTTCATGCTAACCAACTGTAAAAGGCAAAGTAGGCAAGCTTATATGATGAATTCAAGTTCACTACTCAAAGCTCTACTAATATGATGAATTTGATTAGGAAACTGTGGCTTTGAAAATTAGTGCTGATAGAATGTTGATTTATAGCGTTCTTTTGTGTGTGCAGCTGCGATGCAGCACGCAGAGGACGTGGGATCTGAGCTTGATCTCAAAGGATAGTGTGGAGGCATTGTATTTACAGAAGCAAGAGGCCATTGCTAGAAGGGAAAGGATGAAGCAGTACTCGTTTTCGCATAGGGTATGCTAAATTTCAATGCGTCTATAACTACATATGATACTATTCATCATATAGAATGGATTAAACTAACCTTTGCTTCTTTTGCAGGAGAGGAGAAACAACGAAAGCCTGCAGGAATTGATGAGCAGAAAGAGCAGCAGGTTCGATCAATACCTAGAGCTTGAGGCGTGCCAGCATGCTGAAAAGGAGAAGCTCAAAACAGTTGATGTAAGTAGGCTTGGACCGCTGAGGTTGAGAAGTGCATGCAAGGATGAAAGAATGGAGGAGGTGAGCTCACCGTTTTCACAGCCGAGGAGATCTTTCTGCCACGTGAAACATAGGTCAACAGGGGATGATGGGTCGTTGCCTAGCTCCCTTGTCTTCCCTGCATACATGGCTGCCACCGAGTCTGCCAAGGCCAGGTCGAGGTCCCTAAGCACACCCAAGCAGAGGTTGAGGCTGTGTGAGACGTATTCGGGAGACCACTCTCCACACAGCCTCAGGATGTTCTCTTGGAGCTCGTTGAACGAAAAGATCAACAGAAGTAATAAGAGGAACAGCATCTCTCAGCACATTTCTACAAATTTTGGAACTCTCAACTAAGAGCAAGAATGATTCAGCTTTTCTCCAATCTTGTAAATTTTGTGCATGTCATCACGATTTTTCTCCTAACTTCGAGCTTGCAAACTCAAGATTTTGGTGCAGTTTTTTTCCCATTACAGCTTGTACCTTCTTCTTCTCTCGGGTTTTTTCTTCTTGGAACAATCAAGATAAATAGAGCTCAACCAAATTGTTGTTAAAAATAATGGCAGCCAACCAGTTTCCGACATTATGGCTTCTGCATTATAAGCTCAGTATTTATCACGAGCATAAAAAAAATAACAGTTTTAGCAGAACCCATCTCCCACCATAGCCAAAGAAGCGCAATGAATCATCTGAAAACAAGGAATTTGTGTAGAATGTTTGGATTTAAAGATTGAATCAAATGATGAAAAAGTACATAAGAGAAAAGCTAGCCTAACACAATACACAATTTCCGACTGGCATTCTACTATCTCATCTCAGCTACAAAGCCCGACATATAAGCTGCCTCATTAGGCAATCAACAGAAAAAATATCCGAATGTGGAGTCGTGTCAAGAGTATATTTACAGAAGCAGTAACGAATTATTTGCATTTCACAAGAGATTTATCGAATCAATGGTATCCTCTGTCAAACAAATGGCACCTTAAGGTTTTGATCATATCATCCAAAGCATCCCCATTTGATGCCAGGTATCTCAAAGCTTCCTCTTTGCTTAGCAGGATTTTTCCTCCTACGAAGTATAGGCCTCTATCTTTCACAATGACACCATGCTCACAAGCTAAATCCAAGGCTTCTGATACGCGGCAGATTCCTTTCCCAAAGTTTATACTCAATTCAGCTTTTGTATTTGAAGGGGCTAGCTTGTTTTTCACGACTTGCACACATATTCCAAGTCCAGTAGCCTGGCAGCAGAAATATAGGATAAGTGACACGTGGTCTTCTGAAATCAGAAAATATTATAGAGGAGCAAACAAACAACGCATTTGAAATCTGCCTCCCCGGATATGTTTTTAACTCAATTTTTTTATTGACATGTAACTCAAAAATTCCAAATATTGAAAAATTTACATAGTCATATATAATCGATTTATCAAGAAGAAAACTAGCTGCAAATCTGGTGTCATAATGATATTACCTTATCATTTTTCATCAGCAATCCCTTTCTGCTAATTTTCAACCTCATGGCAGCATAAAATTTCAAGGCATTTCCACCACATGTCACTTCCTCTGCATGAATGGAGCCTTCCACTAATTTCAATTTTTTTCTTACCTATAAGGACCAGATAAATTGGTCATTAAAGCACAGTACATGTTAGAAAATGAAGTTTCCGGTAACTAGATGCTAACCTGGTTGATGAAAATAATAAGAGTATCGGAATTGCACTGAGAATAATGAATTTTCCGTAATGCTTGTGTCATAATTTTCGCTTGTAGATCTCTATAGGGACCACATTCTACTCCATCAACTTCATGTTGAGGAACAAGAGCAGCTACCTGCATTGATAAACATTACTAATTGTTATGACTGAGCATAGTTAAGAAAATAATGGAACAGAACAGAACACAGCACAAGAAACTATAAGTAGAAAAGCTTGACAATACATACACTGTCAACAATAATTACAGAAACAGATCCACTCTTAGTCAGTGTATCCACCACACTTAGCAAATTTTCAGCAGAATCTGGCTGTGAAATAAGGAGACTGTCTTTATTTACACCTATCGATTCTGCAAGTGAAGGGCACATCGCGTTCTCCACATCAAGATAAGCACAGTAACCTATCACAGGAATGAATCAGTTTCTAACGATTAATAATATGGAAGCACTTGGCAGGTAACTGGGCTATTATAATCAGAAGCTTATCGATCTGACAAGAAATCAGAAAGACTCTATAATACCACAACACAAAAGGGACATTTGAGAATCAAAAGTCTAAGCTCAAGTGAATTCAAAAATAATTTCTTAATATATTCCTTCTCTTTATTTTTCACTTAAACATAATTGGAGCATAAATGAGGATCTGAAGCAAGTTATGCATGGGATATGAGAATCCAACTGTGTTAACATGGCGGGCACATAAAAATAATTTAAATGTGATGGAGTACTGTTATCAATACTTTCTCCGCCTGACTGAAAACAGAATACACGCAAAGAGAGATCACTAAACAACAAGAAAGGCTTGCCCATCTGTTGAAAGCATTTCAATGTTAGGTATCTATGCATCTCTCCCTACAGTCTTAGATTACACATCTTTTAACTCAATAACTGAGGATATAGGATACTGAGCACCTCCAAGCTTTTGAGCCTCCTTAATAACATGCAGTGCAAGTGTTGTCTTCCCTGATGCTTCTTGCCCATAAATCTCGACCATCCTACCCTGATAAATGCAACAAGATCTGTCAATAGCATCCACTTAACACACATGCAAATGCAATGAGAAGAAGGCAACTCCGACTCAGTATAGTTTACCAATTTTAGGAATAAAACACACCACTGTGATGCACAGACACACAATGACTACTGAAATGACGCAAAAAAAAAGAGGAAATTAAGGCTAATATCACCAGAAAACACATTTCTAAAATAACACGAGGAAAATAGAAAATTCTATTAGTATTTAAATAAAAACAGACCTTCGGCAGCCCTCCTACACCGAGAGCCTGATCCAGCCTCAATGAACCAGTAGATATCACTGAGGCACGTCTGGCACCAAAGAAACGCTGCAATGAAAGCATCGATTCTTTACCAAATTCCCCCGAGAGCTTCGACAGAGCCATGCGCAAGGCTGCATCTTTCTCAGACACCTTCGAATCATCCTGGATATGATCATCATATGCAAATTCCGAATCTTCAACTGATAAAAAACAGATTAATGTAAAGCATGATGCCACACAAAAATAAAAATAAAAATAAAAACAATCGCAATGCTAATCAAATATCAACAAGAGAGAGATGGAGAGTGAGAGAGGGCATCTGTGTACCTGTTGGCAACGCATCCGAGCACAGCGTTCTTCTCCAAGCAAAAGATGTCTGAACATACAATCAAATAAACAATCATAAATAGGCAACAACGTGCAAAGCTAAATAATGTTTAGGAAAGATACATAGTCCAAAATCAAAATGCAAAAGATAATTCTTTCAGAGGAAAAAAAAACAAAAGATGAGCACATAATCATGGGATACATGTATAAATACCTGAAGTCTAGACGACAGGAGAGATGTGAGGCGTCTGGTGGACAATGGATTAAAGCTAAGTACTTTCGCTGACTTGGGTGCAATTGACACCATCTACTCTGAATTTTCTTCACCGATTTTTGCCGAAATCCCAAAATTAGGGTTTTTTCAACCAAAACAAATTTCAGTCAGATGGCGCCATGTTTCCGAAAAAACTTAAGCGAGGGGACGAGAGAGCAGAAGTCGCTGAATTTTTAAATCGATTTTAGATGCACGAACGACTTTTACAAGTTAAATTATTAAGACTAGGTTACCCTCATATGATGAACGGGGAATTTTTGAGTTATTTTTTTCAGATTTGAAATAACTACTACCTCCATCCATTATTATAAATCTCTTTTCTTTTTCGAACGAAACTTAAAATATATAAAAATAAATTAATAGAAAAAAGTTAGTGGAATATGAGTCTTATTTGTATTATTTAGTAAAAATTTTAAATGAAATGTGAGTAGAATATGATACTCTAGTGTCATTCGTAGTAAAAATGAATCGGAACTCTTATTTATGGATGAACTAAAATGAGAAAATTGGACTCCTAAGTACTGACGAAGGGAGAAGATAACACTTTTATTACAAATAATGATATTGATAATTATGCAGTATATTTATAATACTCTCTATGTTCGCAATTAGGAGTTCCAATTTGCTATTTCAACTTGTCCACAATTAGGAGCCTTGATTTACTTTAATATAAATGGTAAATATATTTCACATTCCACTAACTCATTTTACATTAAAACTCATGTAGAACCCAAAGTGCATATTCTTTGGGACAGAGGGAGTATTATAAAACTAATGTATCAAATCATAACTCACATTCCAATATCTTTTTCATCCATTTTCCTTTACATTTTTTAAAATTAGTGACGAATTCACCGCAATTCCTAAGCGCAGAAACAATAATTATTACCAATATATAAATTAAGTTATTTTCAATTTTTATGAATATTCAAATTCCAAAAACAATAATTATATGCTTATAATTTTTAGGGAGAGAAATAGAGGGATGGAGTCTCAATTATTTTTTGGCTCCACCTATTATCTCGTTCTGATAGTTTTATTTCTATGGGTTAAACTTAAATCCTTAGCTCAAGTAGCATCGATCTAAGATTTTTTTTTTTTAAATAAAAAAAATAAAAATAAAATGATACTTGAATATCGAGTATATCATGTGACAATCTTTCTTTTGAGCATATTCCATCGTTTATACCAAACTCAAATTCATTTTAGTATAAATGTCATACTATTAAATAGTGATTTTACTTAAATTAGTTACACTAAACTCAAATATAAAAGAATACGGTATTTTTTATCTACATATATAATGTATTTTTGATGATCATAAAATTTGAAAAAATGATTTAAATTTATTTTAGTGTAAACTCAAAAATAAGAATATTATGCTCAAAAATCTAAAAATGATGATTTTGGAATAACATTGGAACTAATCTTTTATCTACACTATATTTTGGATTTTAGAGTTCCATTGGAAAGGGTTGTAGCCTCGTAGGTGAACTCTTTTCAATATCCCAATTTGTAAGATCGAAAAAGGTCTCTCTCAAGTCCCAATAATATTAACGAATGACGGTTGTCTCCCCATTCTTATTACCGAATACTCCCTCCGTCCCCGAATAAGAGTTACTAATTTCTATTTTGGTCCGTCCTCAATTAAAAGTAGCACTTTATTTTTACCATAATTGGTAAGTAGGTCTCACATTCCACTAACTCATTTCACTCACATTTTATTATAAAACCAATATAAAAATGAGTCTCATATTCTTCTAATTTTTTCAACCAATTTTTCTTTACATTTCTTAAAACTCGTGCCCGATCAAAGTGTTACTCTTAATGGGGGACGGAGGGAGCATTTGAGAATGCAATATAAAGATTATTTCACGCAGTTAACTAGTAAACCCTATACTTAGACGTGCCCAAGGTTTATGTCACGCCCGCATTTTCAAGGATAGAAAACACGGTTGATCGCAACTAGGGGAGGATTAAAGAAGCGGGCAAGAAAGGGGGAAACAACAAAACTCGACCAAAGCTCAATAGAAGTAGCTCGAATAAAATCAGAGTATCATTTCGACAATCAACAACTCAAAATGATATTATCTCAACTTATACATTATCTCAAAAGAAACAACATTCAGCGGAAGCATTTCGAGAGTAGAATACTGCTGTGTATGAAGACACAACGTATTCTGAACATTTGATAGACATTCTTCACTTTTATACTCAACACCCACCGCGCTCGTCACAGTTCAACCTGCACATAGGAAAAACACATGTAGGGCTGAGTACTTGATGTACTCAGTGAACAAATGCCAAAACAATTTTATAAAAACAGTTATGTCATGCCGCCATTGAGTGAATCTCGGGTTTTACTTTAAAATGCCGAGAAAACACTAAAATCATTTCAAGCACAAACTTTCAACTCATCCTCAAATCCTTTTTCTCATCATTTCAAAACACAACCATTTTTCCTTGAGTTATTTAAGAAATTGTCATATCCGTTCTTCAGGGTGCCGTGTAAGGTGGCCACTTTCCACGAGCACAAAAACTGGCCAACCCATTCGATGACTCACAGTCATCGTGTACACTAGTCCGAGTAGGGACGCACCCTTTCTAGGACCCGAATTCGATTAAACTCATAGTAGGGACTCACTCTTCACTAAGCTATCATCAACATCATCATCTCAACAACCTCAATAATCTCAACATCAACAACCTCAACAACATGTGAAACGAGAATATGGCCATAAACTCGATCACTGGATCGCCGGACCCAAAAGACGGCTCACAATCCCCAATGGTGTACACTAGCCTGAGTAGGGACTCACTCCCTAGTTAGACCCGAATTCGATTTCAATAGGTCTAGTAGGGACAACTCCCTTGCTAAACAAACAGATAGGCATTTCTCAAAACAAAAAATGGCATGACATATCCTTTGCAAAACTCCATTTTTCTCATAAAACGTATTTGAAACTTAAATCATTTTCTGTCAAGATCGAGCATCATCTCACATCACATCAACAAGTTGAACTATTAACAATATCACTCAATAAATCAACACATATATCACATAACATCACTTGCACTTTAACACATATATCACCTCATCATGGAATAAAATAATAATTGCAGTCTCAGTTAAAAGGGATTTCGTCACATAAAATGATGCTCGAATCGATATATTAAAACTAAAGCTCTTGAAAGTATTTAGTTTGAAAGTCCACCTCATTCATTTTCTCCTTTTCGATCTTACTTCGCTCATGGAGAAAATCCTTCCTTGAGTCATGCTTCTCCTCTCTTTCATTTATAATTGGAGTAGCCCGAGCTTGAATTAATCGGCCCCAACATAAATTCGAAAATTTCAAATCAGAGAGCTTGTTGCTTCTCTCCCTCTTAATTTCCTTCTCAGCCTGCTCGCTTCCCTTCTTCACGCCTCTCGGTCCTCCATCTCCCTTTCTCTTCTCCGTCGCTGCTCTAGTGCGGCGAGCTCGAAGGCTCAGCTCTCCGCCTATCTTCTTCTCTCATCGCCGCTGCAATTCGCTGCAGTATCTGCCCGAAATCTAAGTATCACCGAATCCATCTCACTCTGCTCTCTGCCAACGCTGCCGTCGCCCGTTGATTCAAGCTCTACAATCGAGCCGTAGTCGGAAAGTCAGCAGCATCTAAATCATACTCCCAACCCAAAATCGGTGGGGGACTCTTCTCTGCTTCATGGAATCAATCCAAAAAAATGAACTCCATTTCCCCTCTTTTCTCTCACGCTATTTTGCATTGCCTGCAACTCCCTCTCTATCGAATTCACTCTCACAAATTCAGTCCAACACCTTTCTCTCTCTCAATCCCTCCGTTCTCGGCCTCCCTCTCAATCTCGTCACTTCTCTTTCTAACTCGCCGCCATTCTCCTAGTCAGCTCGTCGTCGTTCGCCTTCTCCCTCCTACTTCAGCGGCAATCGGTACCGCCGCTGTTTACGTCGCTTTCTCCATTGATACTTGAAAACTTCTCGGATCTATCTCTTCTACTTCGCTGGTGTTCGCCGGCAAAACACAGCACCACCGCCGCCAATGCCGCGATGCAGCAGGAGCTGCTGCTGCTCTTGATTCCGAAACTCGTTGCAGATCGTGCTGCCGTGCAGACGTGGTCGCTGCTGCCAGCACCCAGCCGGCATGATGCGAACCTAACCGACACGCATCATGCATCGAGCCCGCTCAAGGACGTACACCAAAAGAGGACGAGGAAGATGAGTAGGAAGATGCTAGAGTCCTTAGGTCTGTTCATAACAAGCTTAAGACTCAAAGATGAGGCCCAGAAGGAAGACCCGAGTGTCTCGAGAGCAATACACCAAATTCGGCTCGACCCCGCACTAAATCAGAACTGGGGGTCTGTTCAAACGCCAATCTTCCTACTAAGACGGTGTCCAAATGCTGATCCAAGACCACCATCGTCGAAATACCTTCGCGTGGGTACCTCACACACCCCAAACGGAGTCCGGATGAGAGAGATATGGCCGTTTGACGAAAGTCGCGCAGAGCTGCCGAGGAACTAACCGTGGCCGGGCGAAAAACGCCCGGCCGACAAGAAAAACGCCCGGACAAGGTCCCAAAACGCCCGGGCAAGGCCCAAAATGCCCGGCCGGGCATTTTGTCCGAAAATGTCATTTTTTTAAAGCTTTTGAAGACTATTTTCTCTTTCCTTTGTTTTAGTATAAATACTCCTTTTAGGGTTTCTTCATTCTCAGCTTTGAACATTTTGTAAACACTAAAGACTCCATTGTGAGCTCCTCTTCAACTTTTGAAGATTTATCCAAAATCCCTTGTGGTTGCATTTTAATCTATTGTCGGGCTTAGATTGAATGTTAAGGTATGCAATTCTAGTTCTTGTGTTGCTAGTTTTGTGGAGCCATTAGATTTTTGCTTTGGTGAAAGTTGCCTTGGGTTGTCTTCATTGTTTTGTAGAAGGTCCATAGGTTCCAAGCATTTATCTAAATCATAACACCTTCATCCTCTTCCTTTTCCACCATTTTTATTGTTTCATTTCTTGTTGGGTTTGTTGGGTTGTTGAAATATTTACAAGAGCAAGTCCGAGGCAAACATATGTGTCTTGAATCCCTAAGATTCACATTATTTGGTATCAAAAGCCATTGGTTCTTGTTCTTGTAATTGTTAGAAAAAAAAAAGAAAAAAAAAGAAAAAAAAAGAGATATCTCAAGTTCTACCTTTGGGCTTTAGTCATAAGTTGATAGATGTGTTATTGGGTGTATCAATTTGTTTGTTACAAAGTCTTAGGCCAATATTACATCAATTGTTTGGTCTATTGTTGTGGGTTGAAATCGTGCACACAAAGTGTTTGTTGAATTGTCTCATTGGCTTAGCACCTTGCTTTCACTATATCTTGTGGCTTCTAGAACTAGTAATTACTTGGCTAGTTGCATATCTTGTTTGTTAAATTGTGCTACCCTTGTGGATTAACATCTTGAGAGCAAGTGAGGGAGAGTATCCTAGCCCCCAAAATTTCTAAGCCTTCCGAGTGACATTGGGCGTGAGTTTTGGGAAAAGGGGATTTACATTGTGGGAAGTGAGCTCCTCACTAAAACCTCCATTCTCGGGTGTGTGCGTTTTTTGTGTTACTAACAAAAGGGACTTGTCCCTAGTCTTTGCAAAATTTGTTTTGTAGGTACTCAACATGCCACCGACCACTAGAAATGGAGCCTCTAGGCAAAACTCGCCTATAGGAGATGATGTGCTGGTCCTCGCGTCGTCATCCGAGGGATCTATAAAGGAGCTACTCACAATGCTCTTGGATAAGGTGGACGGAGTTGATCGGATAGTGAATGAGATGCAAGGCGACATCAACGCCGTGCAAGGGGAATTCACCGTCCTACATGAGGATGTGGCTATATTGCGGGATAGGGTGGAACACCACTCCACCTCATTACCACTTACACACCGAGCCGGGGCGGGGAATGGAAGTTACCGAAGTCTTACCGGAGAGAGTGAAGCCGGGTATTCTCATTATCCGAGTCATCACGAATATACCGACGAAGAATATTGGAGACGGAGGTCTTTCCGAAACCAAAATGGAAGAGGAGGAGGCCGTGGTAACCATAGATTCAATGGAGTGCCTAGAAGAAACCATCATGAAGAGTACGAAGGAGAGGGGCCAAGATATGATGACCCTTCAAAGAACTTCAAGCACACTATTCCTGAGTTCCATGGAAAGTTTGAACCCGACAACTACTCGGAGGTGGATAAGGTCAAGTTAGCTATTACCGCGTTTCGAGACATGCCAACACTTGATTGTCCGGCCTTATGAGGCAAAGAAGGGCCGCAGGGCGAGGGGAGATGAGAACATGGGTCGAGTTGAACGATCTAATGAGGAGTACATTCGTGCCTCGATCCTACTATCATAAGTTGAGGGGAGAGCTACAAGACTTGAAGCAAGGGAGTAAGAGTGTCATGGAGTACTATTATGAGTTGATAGCACTCAAGGGGAGAGTTGGGATCGAGGAGAGCGAAGAGGTTACCCAAGACCGCTTCATCCACGGGCTTAATGTGCACCTCAAGCACAAGGTCCAAGTTGAAGCCATGAGAGGTTTGACCATGGATGAGGTTCTCGGGTTCGCCGAGACGTTTGAGCGGCAAGGCAAGGAGAAATCCGTGAGCAAGGGGAAGGCGACCTTTACTTCTACTTCGGGTGGAGGAGGAGGAAGCAAGTGGAGTACACCTCAAAGGAAGGGAGAGGCACCCACCACTCCTAGCACTTTGCCAAAAACTCCAATGAAAGCACTAACGGCCCCTCCACCGACCAAAGGGACCCCACAAACCGGTGAAAGAAGAACTCAATGCTTCAAATGTAAGGGATTTGACCACTATGCTAGGGAATGCATCAATCAACGAGTTATGGTAATTGGGGCGGACGGCCAAATCTATAGTGAGGATGAAGATGAGGCGGATGAGGAAGAAGGGGGTGAGTCTTGCCCAAACACAAATATTGGGTTATCTAGTGAAGACGAGTTGACCGAAAGGGTGACCAATCTTGTGGTCCTCCGCACGTTAAGTGCCCAACCAAAGCAAGATGAATGTGTAGAGCAACGTTCCAATATCTTCCATATGAAGTGTAAAGTTCAATCCAAAACTTGTCTTGTGATTATTGATGGAGGAAGTTGCACCAACGTGGTGAGCGAAAGGTTGGTTGCAAAGTTGCAATTGCCGGTGACGAGGCACCCAAACCCATACCGACTCCAATGGTTGGGTGAAAGTGGGGATCTCAAGGTATCGGCCCAAGTCCAAGTACCATTGAAGATTAGGGAATTTGAGGAGAAGGTACTTTGTGATGTTATTCCCATGTCCGCTTGCCACTTACTTCTTGGTAGGCCTTGGGAATATGACAACAAGGTGTCAAAGGACGGGTAAACAAATGAATACTCTTATGTGTCCCATGGGAAGAGGATCCGTTTAAAGCCCTTTTCCCCTAGTGACATCATAGAAGCCCATAAACACTTGAGTAGAGAGCGAGAGAAAGAAAAAAGGCATGAGAGTGAAAGAAAAAAGCCAAGTGAGTGTGGGGGTGGTGAGAGTAAATCCAAATCCAACAAGAGTGACACCCAAAAACCCCGTGAGAGAAAAGAGTGTCTCCTAGCCACTAAATCCGAACTTGGGTGGGCACTTCAAAGCCACTCTCCATTGCTACTCGCCATTCCAAGGCGGATTTGCTTGACTAACACTAACCTTGAGCTTGTCCCGGATATTGTTAAAGTTGTTTTGCAGGAGTTCGAGGATGTGTTTCCAAGTGAGCTCCCCAACGAGCTTCCTCCAATTCGGGGAATTGAGCATCAAATGGATTTCTTGTCGGGTTCTTCTTTACCAAATCGGGCTGCCTACAAAGCCAATCCGAACGAGACCAAGGAATTGCAAAGGCAAGTCGAGGAACTCCTTGCCAAAGGTTTGGTCCGTGAATCTCTCTCTCCATGTGCCGTGCCGGTTATACTTGTGCCTAAAAAGGATGGCTCTTGGAGAATGTGTGTTGATTGTAGGGCCATCAATAAAATCACCATTAAGTATAGGCATCCCATACCTAGGCTTGATGACATGCTTGAGGATTTGTGTGGTGCTACTTGTTTCTCAAAAATTGATCTTGCTAGTGGATATCATCAAATTAGGATGAAGGAAGGTGATGAATGGAAAACGGCTTTCAAAACTAAATTTGGGTTGTATGAGTGGTTAGTTATGCCCTTTGGTCTAACTAATGCTCCTTCTACTTTTATGAGGTTGATGAACCATGTGCTTAGACCTTTGATAGGAAAATTTGTTGTGGTTTATTTTGATGATATCTTGATATATAGCCCAAATGTTGAAGAGCATGCTAGGCATCTTAGGCAAACACTTTTGCTTTTGAGAGAACACAAGTTGTATGCTAAATTGCCTAAGTGTGTGTTTTGTGTTGATGAAGTTATTTTTCTTGGATTTGTTGTGGGGAGGGATGGTGTCAAGGTGGATGACGAAAAGGTTAGGGTCATAAAGGAGTGGCCCACACCTAGGAATGTTAGTGAGATACGCTCTTTTCACGGCCTTGCTAGTTTCTATAGAAGGTTCATGAGGGACTTCTCAACCAAAGCCGCCCCTTTGAACTATCTTGTAAAAAAGAATGTTGTTTTTAAATGGGGAGAGGAACAAGAGCATGCTTTTAATACTTTAAAGCACGACCTCACACATGCACCTTTACTTGCATTACCCAATTTTGATAAAACTTTTGAGCTTGAATGTGATGCTAGTGGAGTAGGGATTGGGGGAGTGTTGATGCAAGAAGGGAAACCTATTGCATATTTTTCGGAAAAACTCAATCAAACTCATTTGAACTATCCCACTTATGATAAAGAGCTTTATGCTATTGTGAGGTGTTTGGAAAATTGGCAACACTTTTTGATGCATAGGGAGTTTGTTATCCACACGGACCACGAGTCCATCAAATTCTTGGGTGGTCAACACAAGTTAGACAAGAGACACGCCAAGTGGAGTGCCTTCTTGGAGACTTTCCCATATGTCATCCGGTACAAAAGGGGAAGGAAATGTGGTCGCCGATGCCTTATCTCGTAAGCCATCCTTACTTCTTCTTGAAAGTGGTATTTATGATAGTGACGCCCTTGTGTTGAGAAATAACATGCTTACTATTTGTGCTTCCAAATTCTTTGCTTTTGATCACTTTAAGGAGCTTTATGAGCATGGTAATGATATTGCATCTATCTTTGTTGCATGTGAAAAGGGATCATTTGAGCAATTTTATAAGCATGAGGGTTACTTGTTTAAGGGGAATAGATTGTGCATTCCCCAAGGATCTTGGAGGGAAGTGCTTGTGAGGGAGTCCCACCTTGGGGGATTAATGGGTCATTTTGGGGTAGCTAAGACCTATGATATCTTAATTGAGCATTTTTATTGGCCAAAAATGAAGAGAGATGTGCGGCGTTTTGTGGGAGGGTGCATTGAGTGTAGACAAGCTAAGTCTAAGAGCAACAATTATGGCCTTTATACCCCACTCCCAATACCCCTTCCCACCCTTGGGTAGATTTGTCTATGGACTTTGTGCTCGGTCTACCTCCTTCTCAAACCCGGAATGATAGTATCTTTGTGGTAGTGGATAGGTTTTCCAAGATGGCTCATTTTATTCCATGTAGGAAGAACAATGATGCTAAACACATAGCCGGTCTCTTCTTTAGGGAGGTGGTGAGGATCCATGGGGTTCCCCATACTATAGTGAGTGATAGGGATGTCAAGTTCCTAAGCTACTTTTGGAAGACTCTTTGGACTAAACTAGGAACCAAACTTTTATTCTCTACCACGGCGCACCCTCAAACCGATGGACAAACCGAGGTGGTGAATCGCACCCTAGGGGCTTTACTTAGGGCTTTGGTTAGTGAGAATAGGAAGACATGGGAACCTTGCCTACCCATTGCCGAGTTTGCTTACAACCGGACCATGCACTCTACTACCGGTCATTCTCCATTTGAAATTGTTTATGGATTTAACCCGCTAACCCCGATGGACCTAGCGGTGTCGGCTTTGCCTTCTTCTTTTGTTTGTTATGTAGATGGTGCCCAAAAGGCGCAATTTGTGAAGGACCTCCATGTCAAGGTCCAAGAGAACATTAGCAAAAGGAATGAGCACAATGCGAGGATGGCCAACAAGGGGCGGAAAGAAGTGGTCTTCAACCCGGGAGACATGGTGTGGGTTAACTTTTGGGCGATCCGTTTCCCGGACAAGGTGAAGTCCAAGCTTGCGGCACGCGGAGGTGGCCCATTCCGAGTCAAGGAGAGGATCAACAACAATGCCTATATCATCGAGTTGCCGGGCGAATTCAAGGTGCACCCCATGTTCAACGTGTCCGACTTGAGCCCTTTTGAGTTTGCAAGAGATAAGCCGGATTTGAGGTCAAATCCTTCCCAAGAAAATGGGGATGATGCGAACCCAACCGACACGCATCATGCATCGAGCCCGCTCAAGGACGTACACCAAAAGAGGACGAGGAAGATGAGTAGGAAGATGCTAGAGTCCTTAGGTCTGTTCATAACAAGCTTAAGACTCAAAGATGAGGCCCAGAAGGAAGACCCGAGTGTCTCGAGAGCAATACACCAAATTCGGCTCGACCACGCACCAAATTGGAACTGGGGGTCTGTTCAAACGCCAATCTTCCTACTAAGACGGTGTCCAAATGTTGATCCAAGACCACCATCGTCGAAATACCTTCGCGTGGGTACCTCACACACCCCAAACGGAGTCCGGATGAGAGAGATATGGCCGTTTGACGAAAGTCGCGCAGAGCTGCCGAGGAACTAACCGTGGCCGGGCAAGAAAAACGCCCGGCGACAGAGGAAACGCCCGGGCAAGGTCCCAAAACGCCCGGGCAAGGCCCAAAATGCCCGGCCGGGCATTTTGTCCGAAAATGTCATTTTTTTAAAGCTTTTGAAGACTATTTTCTCTTTCCTTTGTTTTAGTATAAATACTCCTTTTAGGGTTTCTTCATTCTCAGCTTTGAACATTTTGTAAACACTAAAGACTCCATTGTGAGCTCCTCTTCAACTTTTGAAGATTTATCCAAAATCCCTTGTGGTTGCATTTTAATCTATTGTCGGGCTTAGATTGAATGTTAAGGTATGCAATTCTAGTTCTTGTGTTGCTAGTTTTGTGGAGCCATTAGATTTTTGCTTTGGTGAAAGTTGCCTTGGGTTGTCTTCATTGTTTTGTAGAAGGTAAGGTCCATAGGTTCCAAGCATTTATCTAAATCATAACACCGACATGCTCTTCCTTTTCCACCATTTTTATTGTTTCATCTCTTGTTGGGTTTGTTGGGTTGTTGAAATATTTACAAGAGCAAGTCCGGGGCAAACATATGTGTCTTGAATCCCTAAGATTCACATTACGGCGCCACCTTCCTCCAGCACGTCGTTCAGTAGCCTCACCGCCGTTGCATTTGGTTGAATGGGATCCATCACACTCTTAACATCGCAAATTCTCTTTCTCATACTATCGTGTGTGAGCCCGACGAAAGCATGGAGTATATAAAGATAGTTTCTGATTTTTAGGTGTCAATGATAGATCATGCCAGATTTTGTGGAACAGAAACGGAGTGGCAGTTTGACGATTAATTTCTATTGGCTACTTAGGTTGTTGATTCAGGAAGAGCTCGTAGGTTTTTCTAAATAAGGAAAAAAGAATTGGGCTCAAAAAGAATAATAGGCTTCCTCAAGAAAAATCATTGGACTTGCAAAAGGAATAATTGTTTAAGCCCAATTAGTAAAATCATTCTCTCGACAAAAGAAATAAAGGCGTAAAATTTTCAGATGCACAACGACGTCCTTTCGAGAACAAATAAAAAGGTAGAAAAAGTCGGGGTGTTACAGTTTACGATTCCGGCAGTTAACCGCGAATCGTAACCGGTGGTTACGGTTTCGAATCGAAATCGTGAGAATTTATTTGAACCAAAACCGTCATTTTTTGAACCGTGGTTCAGTTCAGGTTCAAAAATTTTCAACCGAAACCGTGCTGGAACCGCGAAAAACCGCAGGAAAACCGTGAAATCAAGACGGAACAGCCAAAAACTGCTGAAAATCGGCGGTTCGAAACCGTGAAAAACTGTCGGAAAACTGCCGGTTCGAAACCAAAACTGAAACCGGCGGTTTTGGAACCGGAATCATAACCACAAAACACCCTCTCAGTTCGGTTCCGGTTCAACAATTTCCAAAATCGGAATCGACAGTTTTGGAACTAGAACCATAAACGCGAAACATCCTCGCGGTTCAGTTCCGGTTCAACAATTTTCAAAACTGAAACCGCCGGTTCCAAACCGTAACCGCCGATTTATGAACCGTGGGCACCTCTAAATATAAATATATGGACCGAATAATTTGGCATTGTGGTCTTATCTACCACCAAAATCACACTCACAACTTAAGCAAGCAGCCATCTTAAAAAATCTTCAATTGGAAATCAAGCTGTATCGTTATTTTTTGTTCTATTTTGTTAGTAGTATTTTCAAATTATCGGCTTGTTTTAACATTCTCAAACCGAATTTAATTTCAATTCATTTGGTTTTATCTCTAAAATTTCGATTTGAAACTGAGCAGATTGAAGTATATATTAAAATTTAAAAGTCCTAGTATTAAAATAATTAAAATATTTATGTTAAAAATGTATAAATATAGTTTTCTGTGTCATATTAATATTTAGTTGTACTACGATCGGATTTGACCTCGAATGTGTTTGTATAATATTTTCAAAACTTTAAATAGATTTTCAAATAGATGAGTTTCCAAGCGTGATGAGAGTTGGATTCGAACTGCTCAAATGCTTTAGCCGTCGTTATATAAAAAAGTAAGCACGTCTAAAATGCACCAAAATCAAATAGTACTAGTAAACTAATAAAATATGTCACTCTTAGTAATTTTATACACAACCTGTAAATATATTGTCAAAATCTATGAATGGGACTAATATTTCATGATTTGCTTATGTATAAATAAATTCTTCTCCGAAATTACTTAAAATATTGTGTCAAAGTATGATTTAAGATATCAATTTAAAAATAAGAAAAATTGGTCTCGTTCACACCGTGATCCTTCAAAATGAAATACTTGGGTACATTTGTTTAGTTACCACAAACAAAGTCTAATGTCTGAACACATGTCTAATCTGTTATCACTTATATTAATATTGCCACTAAACACGACTTGGAAAAGACAGGACTTCCAAATTCGAAGTAACAAGGGAAGCATCCACGTGTCAGCATGTGAAGCAAGTTATAGATAGCCCCTCCACACTTGGGCTAATTAGTTGAAGTGGCAAACATGGCCCATTAACCACTAATGGGCCTCAACCACGTCTACTTATCTTTCTCAAATGACTCACTCATATTTTCAATCATTATTTGGTTTATCATTATGAGTTTATGACTACCAGTCACTGAACAAATAAACTTCATCCATTCACTATAAATAGAGGTTTAATATAGATATGACATGGTTTAATATGAATTGATAATATATAAGAGCAATAATATTAAAAATAATAATTGGAATAGTATTAGTGAAAAATAAGTTACAGTTTATTAGAAAAAAAACTTATTAAAAATAGAATGTGGTTAGTTTTACAATAATTTCATATAATTTATTATACTGGTTACTAGTTTTATCCTTTTTTGTTGGTAGTTATATTCCTATATTTGGTTGAAATTTATTCGAAGCGTACTAATTGATCATTGAAATAATTGGGGTGCTGAAATAAAATATGTAGGGTGTTAGTGGAGGTTTAAAATTTACGTGCACGTGTTATTTGTGGCTGAGATTGCAAATATCATAATGCCATTGTAATTTCTTTACATTTCTGTACTTTTATTCGGCATGTTTAAGAGTATCCACGGTGGGAGGGTCGCGGCCCCCCACTACCAAGGCGCAAGGTGGACGAGGCCTAGGGGGGTGGACGAGAGAGGGCCGAGCTCTCGGCCAGGCCGAGGCCCTTGGGCACGCGACTCGGCTCGCCACTGCAAGGGCTGAGAGCCGCGGCTCGGGCCATGGTTTTAATGTTTTTTTTTTCTTTTTTTCCAGTTTTTGTGTTAATTTTAGGGTTTTGGAAAAGATGAAGTGAAGAAGATGAAGTGGAGAGAGAGAGAGAGAGTGTATGTGACGAAAATTAAACGCTAGTTTTCAAAAAATTTAGCATTAATTTAGGAAACAAATCAATCTCAATCACTAAATCCCTATTAAATTGGTCAACTTTTTAATTAAGGATTGTGATTTCAATTCACACCCTAATTACGGAAATAATTAAAATTCAAATTTTTAATAAATATATTTACTTGTAATTGTCAATTTTTTTAAAATTAATTTAGATTTTTTTAATATTATAGTCCAATAATTTTTATTCTAGCTAAATTAAAATATAACAAAAAATGTAAGAAAATAATTTTATTTGGTGGTCCGGAGGGCCACCATTGTGGTGGCCAAGTTTTCATGGGTAGGGCCAAGTTTGTTGGGCATGCCCAAGCTATAACAAAAAATGTAAGAAAATAATTTTATTTGGTGGTTCGGAAGGCCACCATTGTGGTGGCCAAGTTTTCATGGGTAGGGCCAAGTTTGTTGGGCATGCCCAAAAAATGGTTGCTTGGGCATGCCCAAGAGGGCCCACAGTACACTCTATGTAATCACATTGTAAAATATACAATATGTACTTGAAAATACTAAATTACTAAAAATGGATACCCTACTGGACTTTTTGAGGGGTCCTGTCATGTTCCCCAAGTACAGTAACAAGCTCTTCGGACACGATTGCAATAAACGTAAGACAGTGGAGTACTAGACATAGCTAATAGCATGTTGTTTAACTGCGATTTAGTACATTATAAAAATGCTTGACTATTTAACCCCCACTCCTTCATTGCAAAAATTCTAATGCGCCAAGAAAACGACTCTTGAATCTCACCAAAATGTCTGACTCTCTCATCTTCACACACAACACACACACACACACGAGATAGAAAGAGAGATGCATTGGCATTGGTATGAAGCGTGCATGAAAAGCCAATTTATGAGGAGCCATTGTGAGATGGATACACCGATTTGATGCCCCTTAAATCTTAATCATCCCCCTCCACAAACACACACAAAACTCACTTCAAAATCATACTACTAGGAGTACTATTTAGTAAGAATAATGCATGTTGCTATGTCAAGTGGTGCTACCACTATCCTGATTCCTGCGCGCGCGCTCTGCCTTGTTATTTTCTTTCTATAACGTCATTTCATAAATTCTCTTCTTTAAATTAATCTGCATTATTGCTTCATTCCATTTCAATTCACCTAGTCACCTCATTCTAATTTATACACGATTTACACCATTATTAGGTTTACTATTTTTTTTTTTTATAATTTACAATTCTCCATATACTACCTCTGTCCCACTTTAGGAGTCTCACTCTCATTTGAGTTTGACACGAATTTTAATAAATGTATGTGAAAGTTGGTGAAAAAAGATATGGAATGTGAGTCCCACTTTTATATACGTATTAGTTTTATACTAATAAAATGTGAGCGGAAAAAAGTTAATGGAATGTTGGGTCTATTACTATTTATGAAATATTTCTACCTGGACTCCTAAAATAGGGCATTTAAAAATAGTAAACCGGGATTTCTAAAGTTGAACAAAGGGGAGTATTACATAGAATCAATAAGCTTAAATAGTACCCACATGATAGAGATTCTCTTTTTACGTATGTAAAAAAGAATAATAAAAAGAAAAAAAAAGTTACTCCACTTTAGATTATATCATTACAAAGAATACATTTATATTAATTTAAAATTATTATTTGCTCTTTAATGTTTTGCAAGGCATTCCTTATTAGTATACTTTATTTTTCTTAATTACATACCCGGCCTAAAGTCTTCATCTCATTAGAAACATACGATATCTGAGAACGTCAAAGTTCAGGGGATCGTTTTATGTAGTTTACTCATCTAAAAAATACTACTAATGTTTAAGTTTGTTTAAACTGTTTGCCAATGTATTATTTATATATAAGTACGTACTAATATTTTCCGTCCCATAAAAAATACTCTTTTCACTTTGGTCCATCTAATATAACTAATTCACTTCTACTTTTGGTAATTTTTTTTCTCTAATGAGATGTGTCGCATTCTCCACTAATAATACTTCAATCACATTTTCTTTCTATTTATCTTAACTTTATCAATTGTGTATCTAAACATGTGGCTTCTTAAAGTGTCTATTGTTATGGAATGAATAAAATATTATATTAATCTGAACCTTATCAATTGTGTGTTAAAACTTGTATCAACTTAAAGTATCTAAATTTATGGGATGAATGAAGTATTATTATGAGTTAATTTGACCTATAATAGAATTTGAGGTAGGTTGATCGACACATAACTAGCCTAGCCATGTGAAGTACGAACAACACTACCACCTTTTCAATTCACATCACCACTAATCAACAAGTTGAGTGTAGGAGCTAGCCAACTAGCATCCCTGATTAATTAAACCTGAAATATTATCACATATACTCTCTCCGTCCTAGATTAAGAGTCACACTTTTCCATTTCAGTCTGTCCCCAATTAAGAGTTACACTTCATTTTTACCATAAATAGTAAGTATGTCCTACATTCCACTAACTCAATTCACTCACATTTTATTATAAAACCAATATAAAAAAATGGGTCTCACAATCCACTAACTTTTTCAACAAACTTTTCTTTACATTTCTTAAAACTCGTGTCCAGTCAAAGTGTGACTCTTAATCGGGGACGGAGGGAGTAGTAGAAGTTGGTAATATAACATGGCCAAGTAAATATTTTCCATGACGAATTCATAGACACGCACACGTGAATATATATATATAGAGGGATGTATTCATATACTTTTCCCATATTTTGTTCTTTTTCCTTTTTAATCTTGTCCATCCATTTGCAAGATCTAATGGCCCAAAATAGGGTCTGATTAATTAAATTATATTCATTAAAATAATCGAAAAGGGACTTATTGTCTTTCACGTTTAATTTAGTTATGGTAAGTAGCTTGATTTTCTCCATCAAAAGATTTCAGACTTTATTTTCTAATAGGGCCTGTTGTATTGTATTTCACGATTTATGTAATGTACGAATATCAGTGTATAATGCATTCATTCTTTTCCGTAATGTACGATTTATGGCATATAATGACTATAAATTCTGATATGCATGTTGTTTTGTTTTTATGTGTAGTGTTCGTTATACCAGAATGTTCTCCACAATTGAAGCTTAATTTGCACAAGTTCATAAAACTTGAAATTGTTCACAACTAGCTAACCAACAAGTTTGATATTATCACTTCCAACATTAAGCTATCAAAACAAAAAAAAAAAAGAAAAAAAAACAGTGTTCCAATCCCAAAAAAACATCATATCCATAAAGTATCCATACGATCACTCCCCATACTTCTCCACCCCATACATCCTATCCACTCTTTACGGGATGTACTGGTCTCTGCTTTGTCCTCCGATAATCTATGCCGAAGCTTCTGGGCTAATACAATTAGAATTACATCATCTACTGCTTCATCAAAATCAACGCGACGCTGCTTACTTGCTGACCAAAAAAAAGAAAGAGACATGTATTCCATGAGTTTTCTGTAATGCACAAAATTTTGCACATTAATGTTAACAAATGAGTAAATAATGCATAAAAATCAATTTATCCGATGCATAGATAGACACCTTTTCTCAATAATGTAAAATGTCTACTATGTAATGCATAATATCAGCATAATAATGCATAATATGAACTTAATAATGCAAATATTTACTGTTACAAATTGGGTAACTAATACAAAGATTCAAACTTAGAAATAGTACAGTTTAGCTTATACTTAAAAACGTACACACCATTACTTAATAATGTACATTTTCAACTAAATAATGCATATTATTAACCAAATAATGTACATATTTGAAACTGTTTCAATGTAACCAATGTACATATTATTATCCGTAAACACAATGAACAAATAATGTTCATTTTCAACCAAATAATGCAACATATGTGCATAATAATGTGACAACAAAGGACAACACTTCAAGCAACAATTGAACAGAGATATAATAAACTTATAATGCTAATAATAATGATACAAATGCAAAAAAAAAAAAACTGAATAATGCACCAAAATGGAAGACAAGAAACTTGCAGAGTGTTAAAATGGCGCAGCATTCTCACCTTCGGACTGCGTCGGCTGACTTTTGTATGGGCGACCTCTTTTCGACATCCCAACGCTAACAAACACAACAACAACAGAAACCATTTTAGATTTTACACAGAACGATAGCTCATTCGTCTACGGAACCAACAAACATACAACCTATACCCAAACCTAAAGCAAAATCGACAAATTCAGGACGAATTCAACCCAAAAAACTAACATCAAACCAAATACAATTCAGAAACCAACAATAAACATCCAAATATTCATAACCCATCTTCTAATGCTCACAGTTCCACATTTTTTCAAAGAAATCAAACTAAAAATCGCGACTTTATAAGCTTACCCTTTATGAAAATCGGAGATGAATTGTTGTCCGACGGCGCCCGCGAACTAAAATCGGAACTTTGAGACTCGCAATCGTCCACCCACGGTCGATTTTCACAGTGAGAATCGAATGAGAGACTAGTTGTCGGCGGCGGCTAGGGTTTGAATGGGTTTGAAAAGGGAGAGAAGTTGTTTTGATCGTGGTTTGACGTGATAGAATGAGAGAGAGTAAGAAGTTGGAAGGTCTATGAAAAGCCCGCTTAATTATCGGACCTTCCGTTTTGAAACGTTTCCAGACATTACATTTTTACTATTATAACCTCATAATGCACAGAATACTACTCATAATGCAATACGGGATTAAATTCATAAATCTAATCTTGACCGTCCACTACTCTAATCTAATGGAAGTGATTAAGAAGGAAATAGTATCTTAAAGGTTAAAAGGAGCTTAATGCTCCCCTATATATATATATATATATATATATATATATATAGGGATGTATTCAAATCCTTTTCATAGCAATCGCTGCCGTTTTCCCGTCGCTGCAATCTGTCGTCAAACAGGTGGATTCAAATCAGAAATTTTTTTCAAAATGTGAGTTGTTTAACTGGTTTCTTCAACTGATTTATATTTCTCATTCCGATTTCAATCCATTTCTTTAATACAGTAAAACTCTGATTAACAAGCATTCACTGATATTTTTGAGTTTCGAAGCTTTTCGTTAAATTAAACGACTATTGTTTCATTGATTCTATTTCTCCTTTTTTTCCCTCTGGTTTTTCTGTCTGCGTCAATCGAACTGCATCTTCTGATTCTTAAGTTGAATTATTTACCGGCAAATCGGATGATGAATCATTGAATCTAGGGTTTCTGATCGGAACATCCTTAGAGTGAAGTATTCTAATGTTAGAGTGAAGTGTTTGTCATCCATGCTTATAGTGCTTTGTTTTTCCATTTCAGTGAAGTAAAACATGATTAAAGTGAAGTATTCTAGTGTTAGAGTGAAGCGTTTGTGATCCATGCTTATAGTGTTTTGTTTTTCCATTTCAGTGAAGTAAAACTTGCTTAGAGTGAAATATTCTAGTGTTAGAGTGAAATGTTTGTCATCCATGCTTATAGTGCTTTTTTTTTCCATTTCAGTGACGTAAAATATGATTAAAGTGAAGTATTCTAGTGTTAGAGTGAAGTGTTTGTGATCCATACTTATAGTGCTTTGTTTTTCCATTTCAGTGAAGTAAAACTTGCTTAGAGTGAAGTATTCTAGTGTTAGAGTGAAATGTTTGTCATCCATGCTTATAGTGCTTTTTTTTTCCATTTCAGTGAAGTAAAACATGATTAAAATGAAGTATTCTAGTGTTAGAGTGAAGTATTTGTGATCCATACTTATAGTGCTTTGTTTTTCCATTTCAGTTAAGTAAAACTTGCTTAGAGTGAAGTATTCTAGTGTTAGAGTGAAATTGTTTGTCATCCATGCTTATAGTGCTTTGTTTTTCCATTTCAGTGAAGTAAAACATGATTAAAGTGAAGTATTCTAGTGTTAGAGTGAAGTGTTTGTGATCCATGCTTGTAGTGCTTTGTTTTTCCATTTCAGTGAAGTAAAACTTGCTTAGAGTGAAGTATTCTAATGTTAGAGTGAAGTGTTTGTGATCCATGCTTATAGTGCTTTGTTTTTCCATTTTAGTGAAGTAAAACTTGCTTAGAGTGAAGTATTCCATGGTTAGAGTGAAGTGTTTGTGATCCTTGCTTATAGTGAACTATTTTTTCATCTCAGTGAAGTAAAACGTGCATAGAGTGAAGTGTTTATGATCTTTGCTTATAGTGGACTATTTTTTCATCTCAATGAAGTAAAACGTGTATAGAGTGAAGTATTCCATGGCTAGAGTGAAGTGTTTGTGATCCTTGCTTAAAGTGCACTATTTTTTCATCTCAGTGAAGTAAAACGTGCATAGAGTGAAGTATTCCATGGTTAGAGTGAAGTGTTTGTGATCCATGCTTATTGTACACTATTTTTTAATCTCAGTGAAGTAAAAACGTGCATAGAGTGAAGTATTTCATGATTAGAGTGTATAGAGCTTAAAGTGAACTAATAAATGTTAAGAGTGAAGTGTTTTACCTTTGCAGTGATTCAGTTTATGCTTAGAGTGAAGTATACGATGTATGTCTTACAGTGTTTTGTGTTTTCTTATTTCAGTGAAGTGAATAGACCTTAGAGTGAAGTATATGATGATTGTTACTATGGTGAGCGGGAACAAGATTGGAAATGTATTGCCTAAAAGAAGCAGCAAGGAAATATCCAAAGGCTAAGAGTAAAGAATTGCAGCGCATTAATGTTGTTGGAAACAAACCATGAGTCATTGAATATCTTGACGACAACATCAAAACATTATCGAGAATGTAGCAACAACATGGAGATAGATGTGGAAAAATGATTGTAAACTTCAAGCGTTCATGACCATTTGTATGAAACTGATATAGTTCATAATATGTGTCATTTAGTTCAATATAAAGCTCATCATTTTCAATTAAATTCAATATTATGTTAGACTATATACTTCCTGTAGAGCATATTTGCATCACTATAAAACATATTTACTTCACTGTAATTCACTGTAAAATTATTATACTTCACTATAAGCATATAATAGTTCACTATATGCACAATATACTTCACTGTAGTGAAAAAAATAATAAACTATAAGGCATGTTCAATTTACTTCACTTTATGCTCAATATACTTCACTATATGCACAATATACTTCACTTTATGTCCAATCTATTTAGTTCACGTATGAATACTTGTTAATTATTTAACAAAATATAGTTCACAACTTAAAATTGTAATCTGATAAGTTTTGGTACGAAGTGAACAACTATAGTAGTGAACTAAAACAAGTTTGCAACAAAATAAAACTCACGTACATAACATGTACGCATTGAACTAAAAACCAGTAAAAAGTGAATTAAAAATAAGCTGACAATGAAATAAAACTCACGTTTAGTGGACTAAAATATGTACACAGTGAACTAAAAATAAGTAAGAAGTGAACTAAAAATATGATGTTTAATATTTCAGCGAAGAATATAATTTACAGTGTACAATTTTTTCATTTCAGTGAAGTATATTGAGCATATAGTGATGTATATTGTGTTTATAGTGAAGTATATTCTGCATCCCTTATAATGTACCCTTTTTTCATTTCAGTGAAGTATATTTTTTATATAGTGATGTATATTATGATTATAGTGAAGTATATTTTGCATGCCTTATAATGTACCGTTTTTTCATTTCAGTGAAGTATATTGTTCATATAGTGAAGTATATTCTCATATAGTGAAGTATATTCCTAAACCCTGAACAATGCGCCCAAACTTTTATCTCTCTCTCTCACAACAGCAACGCCTCTTTTCTCTTTCGCCTGGTCGCGGAGGACCACCGCCGTCACCGGCGTGTGGCGATGCGGGCGTCTCCCTCCTCTTTCCCCGACTGCCCTCTCTCTCACTCTATCACTATTTCTCTCTCGACCTCAACGCAGGCCTAGTCGACACCGTCACCGTCGTCGGTGAGCGGCAGCGCACGGTGTTGGTCTCCTGCCTCATTGCGAATCAGAGGCGAAGCTTGGCTGTGGCATTTGAGCCAGCCGCCGGTACGCCATCCTGTCCTTCTTGCTTCAGCCATTGGATGATGCCCGCCGTCAGTCCCGACTCCAGACGTCGCGATTCGACCGGGAAGTGACGTCGCGATCAAACGTGAACGAATTTGGACAGGAAGCTGAATTTGGTTTAGAAATCACGCAACACAATTCACGTTAATTTTGCGAACAAATTTGGTGAAGATTGGAAGAAATCGGCGCTTGAATTCTGGAGGAATCTACGCTTGAATTTTGGAAGAAATTGCACTTTGAATTTGGGAGAAATCGTTGCTTGAGTTTGAGATGTTGACATTCAATTTCCAAAAATGCCCTTGGGCTATTATTTTTAACAAAAATCTGAAAATTTGTTTAACCTTTAAGATTAAATTAGAGTAACAAGATGTGTGGCTGAGATTTATTCTCTAGTTATACACTTAAAATTAGTTAGACCTTGATCACTCCTCTATATATATATATATATATATATATATATAGGATTGCGATCATATCATAACTCATATTTATGTGATAACCTAATAACCCTATCATTTTATGGGTCAAAAGTATCATTTTTACTAAAAAATATATTTATATACGATAAAATGATATTTTTATTCCATAAAATGATATTCTGTTCCATAAAATGATATTTTTCGTCCATAAAATGAGGGTTATTAGGTTATCACCATAAATATGGGTTATGATATGATCACATCCCTATATATATATATATATATAGAGAGAGAGAGAGAGAAAGAGTCCTATTAACCACAAATCCACCCTTAAAGACCGAACTAGAGACCAAATTAGGGCCACTCATTTTTCTTAATCTTATGGTTATGATTAATTTACAATTAGTTTAATATTTTATTAAATAAAAATGTTTTTTTAAATTTTTTTTTAAATTTTTTTTAAATTTTTTTAAATTTTTTATTTTATTTTATTTTATTTTTTAAATTTTTTTTATTCGATAAAAACTTGATGGAGTAAATAATGAACTATATTCACTACATAATGAACTAAATGAATGTATGTTATGAACTTATTACTTCATTCAGTCGTGCTATTACTTCATTCCGTTAGTTTATTACTTCATTTATTAATGCTATTACTTCATTCTATTAGTTTATTACTTCATTCAGTTAGTTTATTACTTCATTCAGTCATGCTATTACTTCATTCCATTAGTTTATTACTTCATAATGTGTTATGACATAATTATCTTTCAGTTGGGTTTAGGGTTATTACTTCATTCCGTTAGTTTATTACTTCATTCAGTCATGTTATTGTTATGAGCTTATTACTTCATTCAGTTGTGCTATTACTTCATTACATTAGTTTATTACTTCATTTATTCATGCTATTACTTCATTCTGTTACTCCCTCCGTCCCGGCTAAGATGACACATTGCTTAGCCGGCACGGGGTTTTAGGAGTTATTGGTTAAAGTGTTTAATTGGAGAAAGAGAAGGTGGGTGTAAGTATTAAAGTAGAGAGATAAAGAAAGATGGATATTTTAATAGGAGTGAGAAAAAGTGGTTGAGTGCATTAATTGGAGAGAGAAAGTTACCAAAAAAGGAAATGTGTCATCTTAGTTGGGACAAACTAAAAAGGAAAACATGTCATCTTAAGCGGGACGGAGGGAGTAGTTTATTACTTCATTCCGTTAGTTTATTACTTCATTCAGTCATGTTATTACTTCATTCCATTAGTTTATTACTTCATAATGTGTTATGACATAATTATCTTTCAGTTGGGTTTAGAGTTATTACTTCATTCCGTTAGTTTATCACTTCATTCAATCATGTTATTACTTCATTCTATTAGTTTAGTACTTCATTCCGTTAGTTTATTACTTCATTCAGTTATGTTATTACTTCATTTCATTAGTTTATTACTTCATTTTATTATTTTATTACTTCATAATGTGTTATGACATAATTATCTTTCAGTTGAAGTAAATTCAGTATATAATGAATGCGAAAAATTACTTCATAACATACATTCATTTAGTTCATTATGTAGTGAATATACTTCATTATTTACTCCAACAAGTTTTTATCGAATAAAAAAAAATTCTAAAAAAAAATTTTAAAAAAAAAAAGTTTTAAATTTTTTTTATAAAAAATTTTAAAAAAAATTTGAAAAAGTTATTATTTAATAAAATATTAAATAAATTCTAAATTAATCATAACCATAAGATTAAGAAAAATGAGTGGCCCAAATTTGGTCTCTAGTTCGGTCTTTAAGAAGGGTTCGACATTGATCACAACTATATATATATATATGTGTGTGTGTGATCATATCATAACCCATATTTATGGTGATAACCTAATAACCCTCATTTTATGGACGAAAAATATCATTTTATGGAACAGAATATCATTTTATGGAATAAAAGTATCATTTTATGCATGCTGAAAAAATATCATTTTATCGTGTATAAATATCATTTTTAATAAAAATGATACTTTTGACCCATAAAATGATAGGGTTATTAGGTTATCACATAAATATGAGTTATGATATGATCGCACCATATATATATATAGCTTGTGCAATTGTAATAATAACATTATCAAAGTGGGAGATGGAATAAGTTCAATCAAATAAGCCCTAAAAGAAGACAATGAAATGATATGTACCTTTCCAAATATTCAAGCTAGCAAGGAATTTTTTTGGGCACTATAAACCTATAAAGCAGCTGTTTAGAAAATGTAGAGCACTTGGCATATTTCTTGACTAAATGTGATGCAAAGTCCATATAAATCTAAGGTGGTAGGATAGACGCACATGGGGTGACAATTGATGTAAACAAAAACTATTGACTAAGAATACTAAAAAAGAAAATTAATTTTCCGGTTATAATTATCATGGGTTAGCTAAATTCATGAATTTTTAAAATCGATCCAATTTTAGCATTAATTGTTTTAAAAGTCAATAATAGTTCTTCATTTATCCTCGTGTTGATTTGAACTATTGACCTATTAATTATTCTCTCCGTCCTACAATAATTGTCACTCTTATTGTGTTACGGGTTTTAAGAAATGTAAAGAAAAGTTGGTCGGAAAAGTTAGTGGATTGTGGAATCCACTTTTTTATATTGATTTTATAATAAAATGTGAGTGAAGTTAGTTAGTGGAAGGTGAGACCTACTTACCATTTATGGTGAAAATGAAGTGTGACAATTATTGTAGAACGGACCGAATGAAAAAGAGTGACAATTATTATGGGACAGAGGGAGTAGTTATTTCAAATCACCACTACCCAGAATATTATGATTCATGAGTTACGAAAACCTGCACATATTGATAAGTCAAAGTAGTACATAATCAAGTCCAGAGTCTTTGTCATAGCAGCAAGGAGCTTAAACATTATTGTATGAGGTGCCGAGTTCGAGCCATTTTGATACCAGTTGTAATTTTCCTCCTTTCTATAGGAGTTTATTTGTAATTTCTTCCTTCATATAGGATTTTTATATATAAAAAGTAGTGCATAACCAATATTATATGATTAAGAAATAACAATCGTCGAGATCTCGTCTTTCAGTAAATAGCAAAAAAAACTTATCTCACTGTTAGATCTGTTCAACGCTATATACGACACCAGTGTAGTTTATTTCCAAATGGCGAAGGAAACATGCAAACTGACATTGCAACCTTTTGCAATAAGTAGCCAAAGCCTATCTAAGTTGTGAAATTCTATTTCTCTTTTACAACGAATTGCATAGAACCGGCCATGTTACCTTATTGTGAACGTCGCTCACAACCAGTCTACTACACAGAAGGATTAGACTTTGTTTGCTTCTTATACATTTAAATGTTTGAAAAACATCTTATAAATGCACAGGCAAACATAATGTAATAATATTATGTACTTCTTCTCAAATCGGGTTAAAATGGATTATAAAATTTTTTGTATACAAATAAAATTCTATTCATGCGAGCTCGAAACATGATTTTCGATTTAATCATACTTTGATCCGTCAGATTTAGTAATCATAATCAAAATATTGCTTTGATTAAAATTATATGACATAACAAACATATGTTTAAATAGTGTGACAAAGACTGCATGAAGACTATGCATTATCCTCACATTGTTTAAGCATCTGTTTTGTTATCTCACATAAAAAAAAAACCTAATAGGTAATTGTATGATTGAACTGATAATTTTGAAAGAGTCAACTTTTATACAAAGTTTAGCGAGGGGTATATATGCCAAATAAAAAATGTAAAAATAAATTCCTTCTTATAATCATATGTCTCTCACGTACTCTCGGGTTAAGAACATTCATAATGGAAGGACCCTCCCACTCCACATCAGCATTTGGCCAAAGAGTATATCTCCCTGCAATGGAAGGGCCCTCCCATTCCATTTCATTTCCACATCATCACTATTTTATTTTAATTTTTTTATCACTTTTATATTTAATATGTTATCAAATTAGATAGATTTAAATACACAAAATATTAATACGCAAATCTTCGTTGTATTACATCGCCTTATTTCATCGGCCTTGGCCGATGTATTGGCCTATTGGAGGGGGTGGTTGATCGGCCCTCTTCCTGCTATAGTGGGGCGATGGAGGCCGATGGGTTAGGCCCTCCCATCAGCCCTCCATCGCTAATGCTCTAAGCAACAAAATCATATGGATGAGCTCTTACAAGCATAAATAAGTATAGTAATTTTTTTTCTTATATAATCTTGCTATCAAATTTCAGACTGAGTGATGGCGATAGAGACAAAATTGTCAAAAGCACTACATTATTAAACAAATAAATTACTTATAGAAAATTAACCCTTTTACATAGACGTTTACAAGAAAGAGTAAACATATCATAAATTTAAATTTTGAAGACTTTGAGCAATAAAACGGAAAAAGGCAATTTAGATCAAAAGTAAAGTAGCAAGGGACAATAAGGTCTATGATTAGAATACATGTAATCATAATAGGGAAAATTGCTAGAATTATTTTGTGCAGAAGCACTCCTATTTAAGGTATTTAAATATTCAAATGATCACCCAAATAATATTTAATATATAAATAATCATCTTACTACTAATTAAATGAATATACTCCATTCGTCTAATAATAATTGTCACTTTTTTCCATTTCGGTCCGTTCCATAATAATTGTCACACTTCATTTTTACCATAATGGTAAGTAAGTCCCACATTCTACTAAATTACTTCACTCACATTTTATTAGAATGAACTACCTAAATGGTACCTAATTTTTCACTTTCGCAAATAAATGGTACATGATCTTTATTTTATATCGTTTTTTTTACCTATTAATCACATTTTTAGTACCTAATAAGATTTTCGCCCTAAAATGTCCTCTAAACAAATGCATTTTTCCATTTGTGTCATGGAGGATATTTTGGGCATAAACAAAACTAGTACCAAAAGTGGTATTATAATATCTTCTTTCATTCTCCTCACTCTTTATACTATTATTATTAAGAGGGAACATCTTTTATAGTCCATGAACTTTGTCAAAGTATCATTTTAGGTCCATGAACTTTGAAAATATCATTTGAAGTCCATCAACTATGTGTTAATATCAATCGAAGTACTTTTTACTATTTTCAAATTTTTTCGGACGAAAATACCCACAATACCTTCAAGGGTATATATTTTTACTAAACTTATCACATACTCATATTTTTTATGAATATCATTACTATATATTTTTGACAATTTTCTAAATATAATTTGACCTTCAATATTATCACTTAGTTTTGTGACATGCAAGAAAAAGTTCATTCTTCAACTTTTTATAATTAAATAATTTTCCAAATATCATCTATTGATTGTGACATTAATTTTTACGAGTATTCATACCTCAAAAATGTTTTAAAATTATTTAATTATAAAATGTTGAAGAATGAACTTTTTCTTGCATGTCATAAAACTAAGTGATAATATTGAAGGTCAAATTATATTTAGAAAATCGTCACATAGTAAAGATATTTAAAAAAATATGAGTATGTAATAAGTTTAGTAAAAATATACACCCTTCAAGGTATTGAGGGTATTTTCATCCGACAAAACTTGAAAATAGTAAAAAAACACTTCGATTGATATAAACTCATATTTGACGGACATCAAATGATATTTTCAAAATTCACGGACTTAAAATGATACTTTGACAAAGTTCATGGACCAAAAAAGATGTTCCCTTTATTATTAATTAATATTAATATTATTATTTTAATATTATAAATTAATAATTAATTTATATTTTAATATCATTCAAATATACTTAAATATAATTATAGTTATAATTATATTTAATTATTATAATAATATTATTGCTATAATATAAAAACTAATAGTAATTAATAAATAATTATGTATAATTATTTAAATTATGAGTCATATAATATTATATAATAACAATTATTATTATTATTTATATTAAATTGATAACTAATCAATATAGTTTTAATAAATTAAAAATTGTAAATTGTATTCGTAACGATATAAAGAGTTGAATATTTTTAGATAGGTGTTTTAACCCAAATGAGTATAATAAATTTAATAAAAAATATTCAATTGATATAATTACTTTAAATAATTAATTTAATAAGATGTGTTTTTCTTGATTTATTATGAATACAATTAGATGTATACATAAAACACTAAAAAGAAAGAAGAGAAAAGAAAAAGGAGGAAACATAAACTAAGGAGAAAAAAGAAAGAAGAAAGGAAGATAAAAAACTAAAAAGAAAGAAGAAAATGAAGAAAAAAGAAAGAAGAAGAAACTAAAGAAGAAAAATAATAAGAAATGAAGAAAAAAAAATCACATCTTTGGTACTATTTAATTGAAATTTCTAAAAACATCCTCCATAACAAAAAAATCTCATATTTGATACCCAGGGTTATTTTTATCATGGGGTACCAAAAACGCTATAAAATAAAGATAAGGTAACATTTACGTGTGAAAGTGAAAGATCAGGTACTATTTATGTAGTTCACTCTTATTATAAAATCAATATAAAAAAGTGGATCTCACGTCCTACTAACTTTTCTAACCAACTTTTCTTTATATTTCTTAAAACTCGTGCCCACAATAAGAGTGACGATTATTGTAGGATGGAGGGAGTATCAATTAACATTATTGACTATGACCCTCTTGGCTCTTGGCTCTTTCGAATTATTCGGCCTTAAAAAGTGGTATTAGTTGAATTATTATATGATTATGCTACGTATGTTATGCATAATCCCAAATTATTTATCCCTACTGTAGACGTAACAATGACCTTTGGGCTTTGTCATACTGTATTGCCGAGCGAATTATTGGACTTGCCAAAAGTATTAGTGGGAAATATAATTTATTTCGTGACTTTATTGCAATTCTTTTATATAGACCACTAAAAGTAAAATGTGTATACTACAAGGTAGCTTTCTTGTGTGCTTGTTGCAATACACCTCAGCCATCTAAAAAATATGCAATGTTTTAAACTAGCATGCATATATATAGTTGAAACTTGGCGCATATTACAAATTCTCCCAGTTACAATGCTCCTTTTTTATATACATATCAAGAGGCTCGTTTAATCTCAAATATTCGAAAGAGAGTAATTTGGAACTAAGTCCTAATTGAAAAATGATGACATTCTGAACTCGAGTTATTATATATAGGTTTATAGCACATTTAGTTTATCTATTTATAAGGCATATTGTAGGAAAAATAACATGTATACCTAAAGTAGGGATGTGGAATTGTGCCTTCTTTATATGGCAAGTAGCTATTAGAGCTATGCCACATTACGGGGAGACAGAATGGTCGCGGAACACGCTGCAGGTGGTGTACGGCTATAGGCATCACTTAGCAGAGTGAATGAGCGCGGAACGTCACTCCACACCCCACCCTTCGTGACCTATGAGACACACATGTGATGCCCACTCACAATTTCTAAATTTATTATTAATTTTTTAATTCAAAATTTAATTTTTAGAATACTTTTAAAATTTAAATAAAGTTTGTGTTATTAATTAAATTGCATTTTTTTAAAATTTAATTAGAATATATCAAAAAAAAATTAGACATATGAATAGTGCAAGAGAAGGGGGAGAAGATTGCAGTTTTATGTTTTAATTAAGGAATAATGTAAAAAGTGGAGTGAAATCCAATTTTGATATGGTTAACCTAAGGGCTAAGGAGGATGGGTCATGGATCGTGGATAACCTTATAATCTTCCGTAAGTACAAGAATCTGCTAAGTGACGTCACTCTCTCCAACCTGATCTCAAGGTACAACTACTATAAGCTTATAGTACAAAAGATCTTACATTTACATGCAAAACTTCAAACAATAGACATGGTAATGCAATAGTGAAACATACCACCAAAAGAATATGTAATCTTTCTTGGCTAAGATGTTGTATTTGTACCAACATTTATTGTTGAGAATGCCAAGGTACACTCAACAACCAATATTTGAGGCATCATCTCAAACTTACCCTATAAGGAAAAATCTTCCAAAATCGATATCATTAAGCTTTAATAGCTAAGTGCATGTACATATTCAAAAACACAAAAGAATCTTGTATTTTTCAAATTTCGACAATGCAATTATGATTCAGTTCTATTTGATGATACATTGTTACACAAAGTGCTAATTAAGAATTTGATAAGAATAAAAAGTAAAGCATATGTTGGAAATGGAATATGTAGAAAATGAAGAGAACAATAATTGCAAAGAGTTGGAAGTGGTACTAGGTTGTGGGGAATGATCTAGACCTAACCTTCTTTTAACCGACTGTCTCTCCAATTCAAACTGTCATCTACCACTTTCCCATTTTATTCTGTGCTGAGCCCAGGCCCCTACCCACAAGCATTGCCATCACGCCACGCGAACACCTCCCTGGCCCCAGACTCAGCCCGTGGCACGAATCTCGAAGCCCCCCCGGCTGCCCAGTCTGCTCAAAGAGAGACTTTCTTTAAAAAACGTGATCCTTTGTCCCACCAGAAATGGGTGGTAAGCATGCTCGATCTTCACCCATCTTGATTTGGCAAGGGACAGATTCACATGTCGTCATCACTAGCTATACACCCTGCAAAATAATACTATCAATCAATATAGTGCTTTCAACTCCTCGTGTTCGTGTTCGGGAGGTTTCAGACAAGGTAAACTTGTGGAATGGAAGCACGAGATGCGGTCTGATGCCAAGTTACATCCAATTGGATAAGGCAAACTTTACATTACTAGTTTTTCAAGAAAGTTAACCAAATATTAGGCAGGTTAGGTTGGCCAAACTCACATTTCCAAAAGAAGCTAAGACCTAAACATGAATATACGGGGGCTGCCTCGAGCTTTCACACTCGAACGCAGTCATATTTTTTTTACTACACCACTCTCACCTGCACACAAACACACAATATATCATCGGAGGGGACGAGGGGATCATTCGCATACTGTACACTTTACTAGGGTCCCCCTAAACAGGAAAATAACATGATTCATTGTCCACCATCCGACAAATAGTGCATAACTCACGACATATGCAAGAATCATGTTTGCAGCAAAATGTGAAGTCACCAAGTCCTCAAAAAGTGTGAGAATAGCAGTGACTGGTCCAAGTTTACTAGTAATATATTTACTCCAAATAGTCTTGAGCAAAAAAGGTGATGCAATCAAATATTGAAATAGTTTGTTGCAATATCTTTTTTTTGTATATATAAATATCTCCACTAAGGAAGAACAAAACATAGGTCCAGCACAAATTTGAAAAACGCCTTATTACAAAGGTGAAAGAAAGAGAAAGCTAAGTACCTGTCTACATTGTGCTCCCGGTCTCGAAAAATACGAGATGGTTTTTGGAGAGTGCCTCACCTTCATAAGACAGAAAACCAGAGCACTTCTTATATTAGTTTTCTTGCATAGCTTCATGATCAATAGAGAATATCTTTGTTCTAATCACCCTTTTGCCACCCCTCAAACCATTGAATCTATTGCGCATTCGTCCCTGGCCGAGATGAGGTTTGAGGGGCACATATCTTTTGAGAACCTGGAATTTGCAGCAAGGGATTTCGGAAACAGATACCATCTCATGCCATCTGCGGTCTTGCACCCGAAATCAGTTTCTGACATTTCGTCCATCCTGAGATATGTCTATGACTTGGGCCTGAGTTCAGAGCTCAAGGTTGCTGCACGGGGCCACGGCCACTCGCTGGAAGGCCAGGCGCAGGCATATCGGGGAGTTGTGATCAGCATGGAGTCCCTGCGTGCCCCGGAGATGAGCTTCCATGGCGGAAAACACCCCTATGTCGACGTTTCTGCTGGGGAGCTGTGGATAAATATCCTGCATGAGAGCCTCAAACGAGGTCTGACGCCAAGATCGTGGACAGACTATCTTCGTCTCACCGTTGGTGGCACCTTGTCAAATGCCGGAATAAGTGGCCAGGCTTTCCGACACGGACCACAGATTAACAATGTCTACCAACTCCAAGTTGTCACAGGTTATATCACCATCACATGTAGCAAAATGCATACCAAAATTTGAGAAGACCATCTAATAACCTGAATTTACTTTGTGCAGGTAGAGGAGAAGTAGTGACATGTTCGGACGAGCAAAACACTGATCTCTTCTACGCCGTGCTAGGCGGTCTAGGACAGTTCGGCATTATTACCCAAGCAAGAATCGCCTTAGAGCCTGCGCCGAAAATGGTGAGATAAGTTACATGATACGAATACAACCACAAGAATTTCTTCTTGACTTACACAGTTTTCCTTGCAGGTTAAATGGATCAGAGCACTATATTCAGATTTCTCAACATTCGCCAGTGACCAGGAGCATCTGATATCTTTGAATAATTCTTTTGACTATGTAGAAGGATTCATCATCATAAATAGAACTGGCTTGTTAAACAACTGGAGATCATCTTTCAGTCCCAAGGATCCAATTCGAGCAGACCAGTTCAACTCTGACGGGAAGCTTCTGTTCTGCCTGGAAGTAGCCAAGTACTACAATCCTCGAGAGTCGGACAACATAGATCAGGTGAGAATCTGTACCATGCTATCTAACTCAGGTTGTTGAAAGTATACCAGAGCCTGCTAAAATCTTTAGACCTGCTGCCTGTTATGCAGGATATTGACACTCTCTTGTCAGAACTGAGCTATATACGGTCCACTCTCTTCATGTCGGAGGTTTCCTATGTCAATTTCCTCGACAGAGTACACGTGTCTGAAGTAAAACTCCGGGAGGAAGGCCTCTGGGAGGTGCCACACCCATGGCTGAACCTTCTTGTTCCACAAAGCCGAATTCATGAGTTCGTCGCAGAAGTTTTTGGTAACATAGTAAAAGACACAAGCAGTGGCCCCGTCCTCATCTACCCCGTCAACAAAGCAAGGTATCAATTCTATAACAAAATTAATAGGTAATAAGAAGAAAAAAGTATTGTCTGATGCCCTAATTATATTTCCAATTTCAGGTGGAAATCTGGAACGTCCTTGATCACACCCGATGATGACGTTTTCTACCTGATCGCTTTCCTATCATCAGCAATGCCATCATCAACAGGAAAGGACGGCCTCGAGCATATTTTATCACAAAACAAGAAAATACTGAGTTTCAGCCAGAGACCTTACCTTGGGATCAAACAGTATCTGCCCCATTACAGCACTGAAGAGGAGTGGGAAGCTCATTTTGGCCCCCACTGGGAAGTTTTCTACAGGAGAAAAGTGAGCTACGACCCTCTAGCAATCTTAGCTCCAGGGCAGAGGATATTCCGAAGAGGAATAGCTTATGCGCTACAGTGACCAAAGAGTTGCCCATCACCTGACGTCAAGAGCCAAGAAATATAGTAGATAGATAAAATGTGCATACTTCTTTGAATTTTTGGACTTCCTGCATTAGATGTTCTAGAATTGTATCATGGAAGTATGGAGAATATGAGATGTTATAACTAAGCAACCTAAATCAAGATTCACAAGCATCAATAAACCAGTATAGGGTCACCATCAAGCTATTACAAGTCTGAACAAGAAAAATTGATAGCAGAAATAGATATTCTGTATAACTTCGTCCAAGGAAATTGTTTTGGAACTATAATAGGAATAACCTTAACTATTAGCGACCAATAAAAGCAAGATACTTGGTTCACATCTAAACAGCGACTCATTCGCTTTTCCAGCCAAGGCCAGGCCGGCTGCTCTTTTCTTCAGATTCTTCATAACCTCGAGCATCACGGAGATTTTCCTCAAAATCAGTATGATCACTTGCAACAGGAAGAAAGCTGCTTATATTATCTGTAGCTCCAAAACCTCCAGCCCGTATCACATCATCAGAAAAGAAAGAAGCTTCCATATTTACTGCCTCTTGAGCTTCAGGGGTTACGCCATCTTCAACTTTGTCAGTGGCTTTAATGTCGCCATCCTTGGACCCTTCATATCCGTGAACATCACGAAGATGGTCCATAAGTTCAGTGCAATCGCTGGCAGCTGGAAGCATGATACCTCTATCATCAGTAGCACCAAAGCCTCCAGCCCGCATAGCTTCATTGGAAGTGATAGCAACTTCCACATTTACTTCCGCAGGAATAGAAGGATGAGGTTGCTCCATCGGGATTGGATTCTCTGGGTCAGAGGCTTCTCGTCGTTCTGGTTCAGATGCTCTGTTATCTATTGATGGGAGAGTGAGATTAGTTAACAAGGCACATAAAGACTTAAAAAATATCCAACTGCATAATGTTGCAACCAAAATCAGGAAAAACACTTAAGCATGGCATCGAATGCTTTCAAATATTTTAATGGAATGGTACGACAATAACTGAAAATAATGAAGGTTTGTTATGTGACATAGGGAAAACCTCAAAATTCAACATCATAAACTAGCTACATCCCAGAATTCATAAGAAAAGCTAACAAGGATAAGTACATAAAGACAAAAAAAATTGATGTACTTCAATTTGATCATTCTCAAATGAACACCACTCTAATCTAAGTAAAAAAATTACAGCTTTTCCAATATTATCAATGCAGTGTGTTTGCTTTGACGAATTTACAAATCAAGAGAAATGCACTGCTAAACACGACACAAAGTCGGTGTTTACCTTGCATGTTCTGATATGAGCCGAACTCCGTCACAAATTGCAACTTAAGCTGTAAGTCTTGGTGGCGATTAGTCAATCAAATTCAAAGAACAACTTTTCAATCTGCAAATAAGCAAATATCAGTTCTAACCCATACAAAATACTGGAAATTCAAAAGCTGAAGTTAGCAATTTCAGCATCAGATCCATGCGTCCCTCCAAAAAAACCATCTACATTAACACCCCCTCAAAAAAAAAAGATCCCCTGTTTTATTAACCGTACAAATTGGGACCCTCTCTCTCCAATTCCAACCAACACAGCATCAACCTCTCGAACTCTATAATTTACAACCCCAGAAAGTTACGAAGCAAATTTAAAATGCTAAAAATCCATACTTGACTCATCCAAAGAGGGATATTTTTAGCCTAAAGAAAGAATCAACTCAACTAACTAAATAAAGAGGAGAGCGCCCTTCCGCCAACAAACATGATAACAGTAATCAATAAATGTCGCAAATGTAAAGAAAAATACCAACTTGGAAGTCTCAGAATTCTCAAAAACTAGAGCTCAGATTTATTTTTCAGTTTCTTGTCCGCCGCTGTCCTTGGGTTTCGGAGACAATAGTGTTCTTCAACTGCATGGTTGTCGCTCAGGTGACGCCAAATGTCGGCGAAACGATAATCATTCCAATTTCTCTATATTTTGAAAATTAAAATCACCTACTTCATTTTTGTGCTTTTCGTTACAATTATATTTATATTGATATTTTGGACCTGAAACTAGAATCTCTATTCTTTTATGTCAAGATATAATAAAAAAATGATTTTTATTTTTCCTTTTTAGAGATTGAATGAAATGTTGTTGTTTCGAAGCCAAACACGCCTCAAAGAGTAGGCGATAGCAACGTTCTAATCAATCAATTCAAATATAAGTATAAACCCCCAAAACCTAAACCCAAAAAAAGGTGCAAAAGAGAAAAGGGGCAAAGTGTAGAAATCCAAATCAACACTTCGCCGTCTTCCCTTCCATTTCAAGCAAATGTTTTTTATTTCTGGAATCATTCGTATGTTTTCTGTGCTGACGACGGCATAATTCACAGAATAACATCTCAAATCTGAAACCTAATTATTCCTAAATCCACCGTCCCGCCGAAGTCCGAGTTTCAAAATGTCGCCACCGGTGATCGCGCCGCAGCCCGCTTTCGGATTCGCTAAACCTGATTCAGCTCAGAGCTCAGAATCTGGGGGGAACTTTAATTTCTCTTCTGCTTCGACTGATGCTGCTCGATTTGATTACTCGAAAACCGGTGCCGATAAACCACGCATTTCGGGCCGATCCAGGCCGAGATTAATGAAGACGAGGAGGCGGAAAATGCCAGATGGTGTTAAAACTGATTTGGGATTGAATGGGTTTAGTGGTGGTGGTGGGGAGAAAGATTTTGAGGGGAAATTGGGAGGTGCTTTCGGAATTAATAATGGGAGTACGGGATCGAATGGAGGTGAGGAGAAGGGTCGTGGTTTAAATGAAAGCGTGGGTAGATTTGGGAACGGATTTGGTTTTGATGTAGACCTGAATAATTCTTTGTTTGAATTTGGATCAGGGAAATTTACGCCCTTGGTTGATGCCACCAAGGATACCATGCCGAGCAATCGGCAGTCAAGAAAGAGCGATATTTCATCTGGTTTTGATATAGGTAGCTCAAATTTTGGGCAAAAGGAATCTGGGAGTTTTGTTTTTGGAGCTTGTAAGGAGGCCCCGGTATCAAATCCGGATTTGTGTGGGCAGTTTGTCTTTGGTGTTGGTGACAGTGCGTGTAGTCGTGATTCGAGTTTCAATATGAAGGAGGCGAGTGACTCAGCTTCACAAGTCAAGTTAGAGCAACAGGGTTCGCATGAGTCCAGTTTGAGTTCGAGTGCTGATGAGTTTGTGAAGTTTAATGCTGTCAAATTTGAAATTGGTGCTAGTAGAACTGATAAATTTGTAGGAAACACAATCCATGACATAAGGGGTAAAGTTAAATTGGATAGTTCTGGGGCTTCTGAAAAGGTTAGCGACCCTATCTTGAAATTTCCATTCAATGTGAGTGATGGCAGTAGCAACGATCGTGAAAATTTTGTGTTTACGGAAAACACTGACTTCAAGTTCAACATAGGATTGGGAAATAAATCCTCTGGTGGAAAAGTGGATGTGCCTAATTTTCGAAAGAGTGGGAAAGAAAATGCAGAGATTGGATCTCAGTCTCACGTGGATGGTGTTTTCGTTTTTGGAGGACTGAAAGGCAAACAAGGCATTAATTCTGGTGGAAGTACTAAGCCTGTTAGTGAGATGAATGAGTTGAACATGGGAAAGGCTGAAGAAAGTAATATTACGTTTCAAACTAGTTGTAATTCAGGTGGTTCTTTCGAGCAAGGTCCTGCATATGGCATATTGAATGAGATGAAGAAACTGAACATTGGTGATTCTAAAGTGGGTACTACAAGGTCTGGAAATTTTAGTTGTAATTCTGCATCAGGGGCTGATAATTTATTTGTGTTTGGAGGCAACCAGCAGGACTCTGGTTTTGTAGATGAGAATTGTCCTAGTATGAACCGGAACACTCCAGATTTGAGTCGCTTCTCCCGGAGTAACTCTAAGTCAACTAGGACTTTCTCAACTTCCGTTGGAATGGGCTTCAATCTGAACAATGGTTTCCAAGAGGTGCCACCTATTGATAAAGATAAGAATGACAACATTAGAGACAAACTGGCTGGATTAGGCTCAGATGCAGATTGCATCACACCAGATATGAAATTTGCATTTTCGAGCAACAATTTGTTCCTAGGTGTTGATAAGTTAGGTAACACAAAATTTAGATCAGTCAAAGGAAAAACATCAAAGAAGAGAAATGGAAAGCTAGGACAAAGAACCTTTGTCCAGCAGTTGTTTCCGCAGAGTCAGATGTTTAAGGAAGGCAGTTCCCAGCAAAATCATGCATCTCCTGGTTGTGGTTCACCCATGGATTTTTCACCGTATCAAGATACAAGTGCCAGCAATGCACCAGAGGCAGATACTGCATCGGGATTAAAAGTTGATTCTGCTGCAAACCAGAAAAATATATCAGATGATGGGGAAAATCCTGAAGATGATAAGAGCAATTCAGTTTGCTCTCCTTCATTACCTGCAGAGGATGGCCTGTCAGCAATAAAACGCAAATACAAGAAAAAATATAGATTGAAAGTTGGTTTAAATCCCACTATCCAAGGAAACAATTCAAGAAAAGAAAATGTTAAGCTCGAACCCAGTGGGACTTCTAATGAACTATGTGAGCGATGGAGAATAAGGTATTCTTCGTTGCCTGTTTGATTTTAGCGCTGTTTTATGATTTTTACGCTTATGCATGAGCTTTTATTTTGAGTGGTTGAACAATATGATCCTTTCCAGGGGGAACGAAGCTTATCATGCTGGGAAACTTTCCAAAGCAGAGGAACTTTACTCAATGGGCATCGATTCTGTTTCACGTGTTGATACCACAGGATACCCATTGAAACCACTTTTACTCTGCTATAGCAACCGTGCAGCCACACGAATGTCACTTTCAAGGATGAGGGAAGCCATAGCAGATTGTACAAAAGCATCTGAGCTAGACCCAGACTTTATGAAAGTTATATTAAGGGCTGGAAAGTAAGTTCTTTCCTTGAATTCTGTTTATATGTTTCCGTACATTTACAATTGTGCTGAAATAGATCCAGAGTTCTATCATCTTATTCGTAGAAAACTGATAGTTTCTGAGGTGTCTGCATGTTTATAATTTTGCAGTTGCTATTTGGTATTGGGAGAAGTTGAAGATGCCATCCAGTGTTACAGAAAATGCTTAGGAGCTGAGAACAGCATTTGCTTGGATAGGAGATTTACAATTGAAGCTGCTAGTAGCCTGCAAAAGGCAGAGGTGAGATGCTATAATCATCTTTTGCTACTAATCATAATTTCTTCGTATATGCTTATTATCATTATTCTTGTTTGTAATATATCATGTCCAATGTTTTTGGAATTTAGTTTGTTTTCCAGTTTGCAGTTGTATCAATTGAACCATATTCATTCTTTGATAGCCTTGATGTATATGTTAGAAATGCCTTGAGAGGTTGATATAGGTACCTTTTATAGCTTTGTATCTTGCTTCTTTTCTTGTTTTAGAAACTGAAATTTATACATTAGCTTTGTTTGTATGTCTGACTGCAGTTGCTCTGTGCAATTCGATTCTCCTGAATTTTCTTGAATATTCTTTTCCTGTAAGTCAGAATCTGATTGTCAGTTTTTTTGTTTAATAGAAAGTAGCCGAATGTATGCATCAATCTGCCATACTCTTGCAAGAAGGAACTGATGATGCGGCAGGCAAGGCTCTTGGGAGCATTGAGGAGGCCTTGTCTACATGCCGTTATTCTGAGAGGTTGCTTCAGATGAAAGGAGAGGCTATGTACATTGTACGTACCAATTAAGGTCTATTTAATAAGTAAATATCTGATTTGGTGTAACAACCCAATTTCAGATGTGCATGGTTGTCATCATAATTATGTTATTAATTGATACAGTTGCGGATGTATGAAGAAGTGATCCAACTTTGTGAGCAAACTCTTGATATTGCCATGAAGAATTTTCGTGCTGATCTTTTGGATAATCAAGGCGATAGTTCTCATGTGAATTTGTGGAGGTGGTGCCTGCAGAGTAAGTCCCACTTTCGTCAGGGAAGGCTTGATGTGGCTCTTGAGTTGATTGAAAAACAAGAGAAAGTGCCAATAAGCTCAATGTAAGACTCAGTTGACCACCAACCCACAGTTAAGTAAATAATATAAATCCGGGATGCTGATTGCATGTTTTCTCATGTAGGTGTGGAGATTTATCTGGGAAATCCTCCATTGCTTTAGCCACCAATATTCGAGAACTCTTATCCTTAAAAGTATGTCGAACATCAATTTGATCTTTATATCTATATTCTATATGAATGTGGACCCTAATTACTTGAATACATGCATGCTAGAAATTTATTTAAAGCTCTCAAAGTTTTCCTAATTTTATTTGCTACAGAAATCAGGAAATGAAGCCTTCAACTCTGGAAGGTATACAGAAGCTATAGATAATTATACCATTGCCATATCAAAAAGTTTTGAATCACGAGCTTTTATGGCTGTCTGCTTCTGCAATCGTGCGGCTGCATACCAATCCCTTAGCCAAATAGTTGATGCCATTTCAGATTGTAGTGTAGCTATAGCCTTGGACGAGGACTATGCAAAGGTTGGTACAAAACATCAACCTTTTTAAAAAAGGAATTCTTTCATACTTGTTCCCAACTAAGTTGAGTCATATTCTTTTTTGGAATGTCCCAACTAAGTTGAGTCATTTCCTTTTTTGACAAAAAACAAAACATATAATCACTATTACTTTTGACAAAAGTTTTGCCCCAACTTAGTTGGGACAGATGGAGTAGTACATTTACGGATTTGGTCTTGCTGAATCAGTTTGTGGTATATCCTGTGGGATTTTCACCTGTTAAAGGAGCTATTATTGGTTTTTGTATATAGGCAATTTCAAGGAGATCTACTTTGCATGAAATGATTAGGGATTATAAACAAGCATTAAATGATAGTCAGAGGTTGGTCTTGCTTCTTGAAACTCAATCTAAAAGCAAGACTCAGAGCAGATCAAGCGGAAGCAGTGGTGTTAGGGATTTAAGAAAGGCCCGCCGTCGTCTTGCTACTGTTGAAGAAAAAGCGAAAAAGGATCTTCCTTTGGATTTTTACCTTATTTTGTAAGTCTAACTATATCTCCTTTCCTACAATCACATGATAATTTTCATCACGCCCTTAAATTCCACCATTCACTCGAAATTAGATGTGCTTGTGAAGCTGTCTATTTTGCTCTGGTTGGAACATATATTTCAACTAATAACAATGTAGATACTTATTTTGATCTTGGGTTTTGCACCGGTAGGGGAATCAATGCATCTGATGCCGAATCCGAGATTAAGAAGGCCTACCGGAAGGCTGCTCTCAGGCATCATCCGGACAAGGTTTTACTGGTTTTCTCATACTTCTCATTAGTACGTTGGATTATGTTGTTGTAAAACAAAGTTGGTGTAGGCTGGTCAGGTCTTCGCAAGGAATGATGCTGGGGATGACGGAAAATTATGGAAAGAATGCGGCGAAAAAATTCACAACGATGCTGACAGACTGTTTAAGATCATTGGGGAGGCATATGCTGTACTCTCAGATTCTTCCAAGGTAATATAAATGATCAATACATTAGGAATTTTTCTAATTTTGCAAGATGAATTTCAAGTTCTTCCAAGATTCAGAATATGTAGTGTTTATACATAACCGTAGTTTGATACTATATTCTTTTTTCTTAAATAAAGTCTTCCATAAATGTATATATTGATCCTTTTGCAGAGGTCCAAGTATGATATAGATGAGGACATAAGGAACAATTACAGAGACAGCAACAGAAATGGTAGCTATGATGAGGAGATAAGGAACAACAACAGAGACAGCAACAGAAATGGTAGCTGTGGACGTCCATCGACATCTTACAGTTCTCCAAATTATAACAGAAGTTGGTCGGGCAGATCCGGTACTTACAGCACATCGTATGGAGGAGGAAGAAGCAGCAGCAGCAGCAGACGGAACTGGTATGAAGCATACCCCAAAACTTACAGTTACCCGCATTCACAATGGTAGAAGGCAAGGATTGCTCGTAAACAATGGAGATATAGACATGGTGCATCACCTGGGAAATCCAGAATACAGGGGAAGGTGATGATGCAATAGAGTTGGTGAAGTTGCATTTCGTGCAAAGGAGCTCTGCCCGTGAGCCCTTTGCGATGGCAAATGGTCTTTCCCTTAGGGAGTTGTTCAATATTCATTGATGGTTGAGGTCATTCGTACACATGTAATTTGGTGGTTTGTTGGAAAAATTATTCAATGTAGATGAATTTTTTTGGAACAGGTTTCGCATCCTGGTGAAAATAAAGGAAAATGCATTTGCTTTTTTCATCTTTTTCATCCTGCTTTGCAACCATGTATTGCAGTGTTAAATCGTTGATATCTTGGCTTTTGCTATAAGCACTAACATTTCCCAAAATTTGAATGGGTGAATACATTAATATGAAAAGGGTAGTATTAAAAAAAATTAAATCTTAACATATAATCAAATAATCAAACACGGAGGTCACTTTTTAGACATCAATTTTGTTATTTTTAGATCATAATCGAAAGGTCATTTTTAGATTGTTTTAGTTCATTCAAGTTCATACCCCTTATATGAACTAAAACGATATCAAAATGACTTAATTGGTATCTAAAAATGTCTTGTGTTTTGAATCTTAATTATGCTTCAGAATTTAGTTAGTGCGGAGTTTGTTTTTTTTTTATCACTACCCAATACTCCCACCGTCTGCCATTAGGAGTCTCATTCCTTGGCGGCACGGGATTTAAGAAATTTTAAGAAAAATGGGTGGAAAAAGTTAGTGGAATAGAGACTCCTATTACCATTTAAGGTAAAAGTGAACCAGGACTCCTATTTGCGGACGGACTAAAATGGAAAAACGGGACTCCTATTCGCGGAAGGGAGTATTATAAAATGTAGAATTTGAGATTTTTAACATTTATTGAAATTTGGAATTGTATATACGGTGTGGTGTATATATATATATAAAATTTGTTCGGACTGCACCATCTTATAAAAGAGGAAAGAGCACTTAACATAATTTGAAGAATTTTCATGGAATATTGCATTCCAACTTTTAGGTTGATTAATAATCCAATTGCAATCTATTCAAATTAATCGCACCAAATATGTTAATTTAATTGGATAGTTTATCAATTCAACCGAACATCCGATAGAGATTTACAAGCAAATTGCACCTTTGGTTTAGTAGCTCTAAACCAAAATGTTATTTAGATTGAAAAAACAACAAAGAACAATGCAGTGCAAGTGCAATCTATTCAAATTAATCGCCCAAAATCTGAGAAACATCTCTTTTTCAGCAAAAAAATAAATATTACAAGACATAGAACTGCATCCACGGTTAATCCATAATTTGCAATACAAAACCAACTCATCATTCAAAAAACAAGGGGTGGTGTCCGAGCAATGTCTACCGTGCTGTCTGTCCAGGAGCATTTTCCAGAAGCTGGTGAACTATTTTATAGGTACGGGTCGAGAGAGCTTTAGTGTGGTCAATGAGCTGCTCATACCTGAAAAGAAGAAAGATTCTTCAGTACAAATGCAGAGACAAAGAAAACATAGGATACACAAAGTGTAGTGATAATGAACTTACACATTGGTATAACTGGGTTCCATTATAATGGTTCCCAGCTTTGAATCAATCTTTGCCTCTAGCTTTGAAGTCCTAATAAGATTAACTATCCATCTTTCAGCCTCCTCATAATTCAAATTCAGCTTATCGGCAAGCACTCTGTCAAAACACCAAAAGAGATTAATTGATTCTGGTATTAGAGAATATCACGTCTCAATGTGGCAAATATGCCCATATATAAAAAATATACTACATATACTACAGAATCTGGAATTTCGTTGTCGATGGCTATTTTAAAGTGTCAAGCAAATATGCATATTTTTCATACAATCTCAAAGATGTGCAAGGCAGGCATCCATAAGAGTACTATTCACCGAGTTACATTACATACATCCAAAACTTAAATGTGGACTCAAAATACAAAGACAGACACCATTATTGACAAAGTTAGAAAGTGAAGCCAGTGGGATATTTATTTGAAGCATAGGTAACCAAGACAAAGAGCAATGAAACTGAAGGAAATTAGCAGTTAGCCATTGAAGGAACAATTTCAGATACATACCCCATATCGATGCGCTGATGAATGCGGCAGTAGGTCTCAAAGATGAAAAGGCGAGCATTTTCTAGAAATTCATCTCTCAGAGGCACAGTTGTAAAATTTCCCTCTTCAATTCTTTTTCCAAGAAATGGGTCATTCAATATGACCTGCAGTATCATACAATTTAAAAATAATTCATATGCATTCAAAGTTACATCAAAGAAATGAATAAGGGCCATTTAGAGTTAAGGATATTTACTTCTTCACACTCTTTCATCTTCTTCTGAGCTCCATCAAAGTCGTAGTTGACATAGATGCAAGCAAGGAACTCTGTAATAGGATCTTCGTGAGAGTACTGCTCTTGCTGGATAACCTTTATAAATTCCTTAAATTGTGGCCTTCTCCTTTTGTTCACAATGAAGGCAGTGGCCAGGTACCGTAAAAGATGTGGAGCATTTGTTTGAATGGCATTAAGATACCTTCAATTAAGTTAAACGTTCAGAATAATTGATCATTTCCCTTAGATTCATTGTGCAAAAGATGAAAATTTTGGACATACTGAAATGAAATGTCATTGAACCAGACAACAGAAAGTAACAGCTAAAGTAAGGAAGAGTCAAGAAACATACTTGTCTTGATTAAACAAATCAATAATCTGCGTTCTTCCATTATCATGGTTGAAGAAGATGAATAGACTCCAGTGCATTAACCATATTCTACTTTGGACTTGATTCAGTGGGGAAGAGAAATTCTGCAAATGCATACTCATTTTAAGCTTCAGAAGATGATGCAGTGAACAATTGAACTACAACGGAACTATCTTTTTTCAAATAACTAAACCTTAGAGTCAATAATTTCCTTCAAACGGTTAAGCTCCTCCAGTGCAATATCCCAATTCTGCATCAGAACCTCTGCTGCCAATTTTCCCCACAATGCACTCAAACTCTTGTCACTGTTGGTGCACAAGGCTCTGTACTGATACAGATAATCAGCAGCACCGGAGTAGTTTCCACATTCAAATTGGAACTTGGCATAGTCATACAATGCATCAATCTGCTCTGGACCAATCTGGGTAACAACAAAAAAACATAGATATATCAATAAATCTAACAGGCAATCAAGAAGTCTCCATGAGCCTAGCAAATTCAACTTGGAAATAGATGGATCATGATAATTTCCAAGATAAAGGAGGCTCAACCTGATAGCGGTCTTTAAGCATCTGGAGATTGTACTGTTTGTCAGCCCTTAATTCCTGAACTGCATTTGGATTCTGCAGAAAGCCAATCAAAGGAGCAGCCCCATCCTCCAAAGCCTTCAGCCTACCCACCACCTCAGCTCTCCTATCAATCATGTCTAAAGTAAACCAACAGAAAGAAAAAGCATAAGATTTTCAGTACAAGTAGAAAAATGATTAAAAAATTAATATATCAACATTGACATGATCAACAATAACGAAACTATATGCAATGATAACGAAACATGCCAACCTAACTCGATACACAGAATATGAAGAAGTCTACTTCACCAGTGTGATCCGCAGGACAGCAAGCCATGTAAAATCCATATAAACAAACAAAAAACAATGAATGTGGACAAAGAGCATTATAGAACTGAAATGGAACCCAGATAATCCTAAAAACAACTGAAATAATATCAATACAATACAACTTCTAAGAAACGAGATTGTACTACGGAAATCATTAGTGAAAAATCAACCAATGCACATAACCGAATACACAGCACATCTGTCTCCATAAACTCTCTAAAATCCAATTTTTTGTGAAAGAAAAACATAGCATCAATTATTTTCTTTCGTAAAAACGAAGAATTACACACCCTGGGGAACATCGTCCGAGTGGTAGAGGGATTTGTGAATATCCATGGCGTAATCAACCATATTAGTGTGGTTGAGAAGCTCAATCTTCGCCTTCAAAATATCTTCCTCAGGATACAACCCTCTCTCCTGCAAGAACTCGAGCAATGGGAACACCAGATGCCTGTCCAGATTAGGCGCTATCCGCGGCGTCAGGTCATACTTCGACGCCATTGTCTCCGATTACTGAGTGACGCGGTGGCGGCGGCGGCGGTGGCAACCCGTCGATTGATTCTGGAACTAAAATTGGGAACTAGGGTTTCGGCAGTAATATGGAATAGCAATAAAAAAATATACTAATATCAAAATTAAAGTGGTCCTCTAAAAAAAGAGCAACGCAGTAGATTAATTTAGTTATAGGGCCTGGGCTTTTGTCATTAAAATTTATTTTGAAATGATACTGATTTAGGATCCGATAAAAGATAAATATACCTAGGGTATCTCCATCGGCGCCCCTCCCGGTCGCCCGTCGGCGACGTCCGCCGTAGGGAGCGGGAAGGGCGCCCACGCCCGTCCCGAGTGCCCCTGCGAAGGGCTCGCCCCTCGCGTCGACGTCCGACCGGACGTCCGCCACTGTGGCGGGTCGGACGTCCGGAATTTTTTAATTTTTTATTTTTTTTTTTTTTTTAAAAAAAACTCTATAAATAGGGCTCCTCCAACATCATTTCATTCACACCACTTGTGTTGACAAGTTTCTCTCTCTAACCTCTTTTTTTCAATTATCTATAATGGCGAGTAGTCGTGCGGGTGGTAATGGCGGAGGCGCTAGTGATAGTGATGATGAATAGGATCTCGCTGTGCAAGAGGCGATTGATCGACGGATCCGGCAGAGGCAGCGGCGGCGGCCGTGCCTCGGCCGATCCATCGCCGACGGCATGTACCCCGGGACCACATTGCTGCACATATTCGGTTGTATGAGGACTACTTTGCTCCGCAGCCGCGTTTTGGGGATGCCTTATTCCGCCGACGTTTTAGGATGCATCGTCCTCTGTTTATGCATATCGTTGGTGCATTAGAGAGAAGGTACGAGTTTTTCAGGATCGGGGAGGATGCGGGCCGGCAAACCCGGACACACGCCAATACAGAAGTGTACGGCCGCAATCAGCAACCGGCGTACGGAGGCCCGGCCGACATGTTCGACGAGTACCTCCACATTGGGGAGTCTTCAGCCGTCGAGTGTCCGTTGGAGTTTTGCGCGGGCGTTAGAGCGATATTCGGGGATCGGTATCTTCGGCGTCCGAGCTCAAGGCGCGGGCGGCCGATTAATATGCACGGGTCCGTGCACGGGTTCCACGGGATGTTGGGCGGCATCGATTGTATGCATTGGGAGTGGAGGAACCGCCCCGCCGCCCTGGAAGGGGATACACACTTCCGGCTTCAAAGCCAAGCATCCCACGATGATCCTTGAAGCTATAGCTGGCTACCGGCTATGGATATGGCATGCTTATTTTGGAGTGGCCGGGTCGAACAACGACATCAACGTCCTCCAATCGTCGCCCCTGTTCAACGATCAGTGCAATGGCGTTGGTCCCGCCATCAGTTTCGTCGCCAACGGCAACCAGCACAACATGGGATACTATTTGGCGGATGGGATATACCCAAACTGGCCCGTCTTTGTGAAGACGATCAAGCATGCGATCGGGCCAAAGAAGTCCTACTTTGCGACCCGGCAGGAGGCAGCGCACAAGGATGTTGAGCGCGCATTTGGTGCGCTCCAGAGTCGATGGGCGATGGTGAGGGGTCCGGCACGGCAGTGGTATATTCCCAATATCGGCGACATCATGTACGCGTGTATCATTTTGCACAACATGATTGTCGAAAGTGAAGGGGACGAACTGACTCAGTGGACCAGCGAAGATGACACGGGTGCCGGTCCAAGCCACGGCGTGGCCACCGCGAATGTGAACATGGGGGTATCTCATGGAGAGGTTGAGCGGTTGCGCGCATTTGCCGACATGCGGCAAAGAAATGCTCATATTCAACTTCAGGAGGATATCATCGAAGAGGTTTGGACGCGGAGGGGTGGACACTGATGTGCTTGTTTTTTTTTTCTATCTACTATGTAATTTTTTTTTTTGAATGATGTATGTTTTTATTTAATGAAATATTCGTATTTCCCCTTCGTATTTGTGTCGAATTTTAATTCCGTGAATTTTAATTTAATTGTGAATTAATTTAATTGTGGGAAGGGCTAGTGATGTGGCAGTGGAATGGGAAGGACTAGTGCTGACGTGACATGCAGTTTTTGTAGGAAGGGCTAGTGGAGGGGCGCCACCGGAGACACCCTAAGCATGTGCATGTCAATATAATCCAAAATTTATGGATCGATCCGAATAGTTCAATAAAATTAGTGGATTGAAGCTGCAATTTGCAATTCATACAAAACAGGATAAATGGGTTAATCCATTAGGATCGTTAGTCAGTCCGATGGGTTGCAGTTTATAATTAAGAAAATATTGTACTTCCTCCGTTCTTTATTAGTAGAGGCATTTCTTTTTGTTACGAAGTTTAAAAATAGTGTGTTAAATGGATAGTGAAAAAGTAAGAGAAAATAAAGTAAAAGAGAGAATTACTTTTTGTCAAAAATAGAAATGACTCAATTAACTTTGAACTTTTCGAAACAGAAAAATGACTCTATTACATGGAACGGATGGAGTACTAAGTTTTAGGGTTTGTTCTGTACTTTTGAATTTCATGCGCTATAATTCACTAGTCTTTTTCAATCTTCATTTCATAGTTCACACATTTCCACTCAGTTCCACACTACCACTTTCAAGTTTCACTTCGAACCATTCTTTTGTCGTACCAACATCTGTCATCGCCAGCTTATCACCGCCAAAGTCGATCAAGACAAAATTTAGAATTAGCCCGCCAAAATTCTCAATATATATGGACTATTGTTTTAATAGTGATTTATGTAAAATATAATTTTGAATTTTCTTAAAGATTCGATTATGATCATTATCAAAATAATGACACGAATACAAGTTTTAATTCAAATTTATTACGGTAATTTTGATTTATCGTTGTGTTGACCAGGGTTCTCCTCAACTAATATTAAAACCATGAAAATTTGAAAATTATATGTGATTCTAAAACTAAGAAAAGAAATATCTAAAATCTATAATTAATTTACAAGAGGAAAATTTTTTATTACAATAGATTGTTTTTTAAAGCTTTTGACCTGAATAGCTTGATGGGTTAGTCCGAAATCCGGTGGATTAAGGTTAGGGTTGAAATTTTACAATACGAAAAATTCATAACTCGAATAACTCGCACCCAAATTACCCAACAATCCGACGAATTGGCCCGAACCTGAATAGGATAAACCGATTTACATCCCTATTCACAATGTTAAGGAATTCAATTAAATTCAATTAGCAATCTTTTTATGAAATATTTTTTTTCCATGTTCATGTTCATGTTGAATAGGTATTTAATTATAGAATAAAGTGTCCAATTTGGGTTAATTTTATAAACTATGATTTTTTCCGGATAGTACTAAACTTGATATTCACTCTGTCACATAAAATATGTTACTCCCTCCGTCCCGAGTTACTTGAGTCGTATTCCTTTTTTAGTTGTCCCAAGTTACTTGAGTCATTTCTCTTTTTGGCTAAAAATCTAATCTCATCTACTTTATTCTTTACCTTACTCTTTTTTCTTTCTCTTACTTTATTCTCTCATCTACTATTTAACACACTAAACACAACTTTCTTAAATCTTGTGCCGAAAAAAATGCCTCAAGTAACGTGGGACGGAGGGAGTATATTTTTTTAAGCATTGTATATGGATTCACGCAGATTGCATTTTTTAAACATAAGCGGATTACATGATTGAATTATAGATTGTTTAGTTTTGCATTGTAGACATAGATTGTTTAATTTGCATTGTGAATATCGACAAATTGATTTATATACAGTTTATTTTACATTTATAGACGTTGTAGATGGATTTGCGTGGACTATTTATTCTGCCTTATAGACAAAATTGTCTATAAACAATCTAGTAAAATGCAATTTATCTATATTTAACATGCAATTTGCGCAAATCCAGCTACAACGCCTACTAATGAATAATGTATTGTAGCATTTACTCCCTCTGTCTCTTAAATTTTGTCACATGCATCTGAGTCATATTTTTAAATATTTGTTTTATAATGAAAAGTGAATGAGAAAAAGTTAACGGAATGTAGGGTCCACTATCAAAAAAGGGAAATATGACAAATTTTATGGGACGAACTAATATGGAAATATATAACAATTTTTAAAAAATAGATGGAATATAATTTTACATATTATGTATCATGTGGCAGCATGAGGTTGATGGTGCATTGTCACATTAATATTTGATTGTCATTTGAAAGCAACCCCATACGTACGTATGTATGTGCGCGCGTTACTGTATGAACAAATTTTATTGTGGAACAACACCCAATGAAAATTTTGTACACTTGTAATAAATATTTATATATGTGGATAATGAACTATCCGCTTGTAATGAATATTATACATATATCTTTACTATTCAATACGTCTGTTATATGTTCATTACAATGCATATAATGTTTATTATAAGTGTATAAAATATTCATTTACTGTAAATCTTATAAGTAACCATTATTTAAGTATTTATATTAGAATATTAAATGTTTTTTTTATTGTGTATGTTATCTTCGTCTCATAATTACATATGTAGGTGGCGTGTAGCAACATGTGTTTACTAGGAACATGCTGAGGTTTGGTGCCTCTTGCACAGTGGAAGACTTGTACAAAACAAATAAATCAGACACGGATCTATTTGACCGATTATGCGATCAATCAATTCACATGTTAAACAGATAATTGCATGCTAGAACGCAAATCATGCTTAGAAAATATAAATCCTAAACATGATTTCTACGATTTAGGATTACCGATTTTGATTCTCCAAAGAATCGACAATTGCTTGCGCCTTCTCCACGATGATCTTCAATACTAGACCACGGATCTTCTGACTGGTTCCCGAACTGTATCTCGATATCAGGGTGGGCTGATCTTATCAAAATACTAGGACTCGAATAAAAGAAGACAGAAATTCCTCACGGAGGAGAGCTGGAGAATTTTCGAGCTCCTCTAAAACCAGAGAGGGAGACGAAAATTTCATCTAATAATAATTGTGATTAATTGTCTCTCCTTTATTCTCCTATTTATATTAAGTTCATATTGGGCCCAGCCAGGGATCTATGGAAGGTTTTGGATATGGGCTCCCCCAATTAGCTTTTTACTAATCAAATTGAACCCACAATTTAATACAAGTTTATATTGGAATATTACGAGCAGCCACTACAGAAGTAATATTGCACTCCCCATCCAAATCCGAAATTACAATTTATATTATTTATTTCCCGCGCTTAAGATATAAATGTTCATTAATTAATTGTCTGTTATGGACTTAATTAATTAACATCTTATTAATTCCAAGAATGGACTCAGCAAGAAACACTTATTTATTATTCATAGAGTAATAAAACTCCAACTGGCCAGTTTTTCGAATAATAAAACCTTGTTCGAGCTCCTCTTGAGGACATTATCAAACGAGACCCACCTCGCGCGCGATTCAACATAATAGCAATCCTAGCACCGCTAGATATTAATCACCACTACCCAATATATCAGGGTTATTGGGTTGCGAAAAAATCGCACCATTTGATAAGTCAAAGTAGTGCGTAATCAATACTCGTATGCTCAATGCTAACGTATGTAGATTAAGAAATAGTTGTTTATCAATACTTAGTCTTTCAGTAGATAACATAAAGACACGTCTTTCTGTTAGATCCATTCGGTGTTATACCACACCAACGTCATCTTATTTCAGTAAGGCTTAGAAATAATCGGACTGACATTGCAACATTTCACGATAGGTAGTCTAAGCCTATCTGGGTTGTGAAATTCTTTTTTTTTTTTGCAAAACATTGCATAGAACCAACTGTGTTACCTTAAAGTGGACGACGCCCACAGCCAGTCTACTAAGCAAAAGACTTAGACTTTGTTTGTGTGACATTCCTAACCCAACACATGCATCATTTTGCATACATAAATATTTTTTTATTTATCATTGCATATTTATATTATTAATTGTATAATAAATATTATATATGTGATATTTATACATTAATATATGTTATATATGTAGTTGAGCTTTAAGAAAAATAAAATATAGTATGATAATATGTTATAGTGTACGTATGGAATAGGAATATAAATATTGTTCTTATTATTAATTACTACACCACTACAGTGATTAAGTGAATATATATGCATATATTAAAAGAAAATAAAATGAGAGGAAAGGTGTCAAATATATAGGCATATAACGTGTAACTTTTAGTTAAAAGAAATGACAAGTGTTCTTAATATTATTTTGGAAGCCACATTATATTAATTGGCTGACCGAGGGATAAGAAAACAGAGTTCAATATTAATTAGAAAGTTCATCGAGAGCATGTAGGTTGAAAAGAGCAAAGATCGAGAGCTATAGAGAAGGAGACGAAATTAAGAGCATGATTAAATAGTAGCATGTCGTAATGTATAAATCACACTTTTAATTTTACATATTTTATGTGATTGATTGATATGTGTTAAATTGGAGTAGATTTAAATTATATGATGTGAGACTGGTTATGTGTTATTTAATATTGATGGTGCAATATGATGTGGATATGTGATTTGTGTAACAAATATGTTTATCGATAGTATTGGAGTTAATTGATGGAATATATGGATACGTAATTGATGCAATAGATATGTTTTGCATATGGTATTGAAATTAACTGAATCATTTGATTAAAGAGGATATGTGATAGTCTTGTCCTGGATCTGAAATCACAGTGGACATAATGGGACCTTCGGGTCAATCATATTGGGACCTTCGGGTCAAATCATATTGGGACCTACGGGTCAATTCACAGTGGGACCTACGGGTCAAATCATAGTGGGACCTTCGGGTCAAATCATACTGGCATATTGGAAATCCCGGGCAGATACCAGGCTTGAACTATCACAGAATAATAAACTGAACAGAGTGGCATATGCATATGTACATGAAATTGTTTCTAATATTTGTTGATAATTGTTATATATATTGGTTAAAGAATATAATTGATTGTTTGGGCTGTGGAATTAAAGGTAAGATTTATATACACTGAGTTGTGGCTCATATAAACCACTAATATTTTTCAGGAATAAGATATCAATGATGCGTGGGTTGATGTGAGTTACAGTTATTATAAGGGTCGGCGGCTGACACGTTTTGGCAACCTTCTCCTCCTCATCATTTTTTCATGTAGATAAATGTGTAGCATATAGAGTGGTGAGAGGGTCCACTGCGGTTCAGAATATTTTGAAATATGTACTTGATAAATATTGGATTTTAAAATTATATAATACGTGAGGATTGTTTATTCTAAATTTTGAATTTATTTATAGTAAGTGCATATGTCATAAGGGTTGAGGTGTGACAGTTTAGGTGGTATCAGAGCGAGGATAGAATCCCGCTGGGACATAGTATTCATGTATATTATATGATACATAAGTTTCATGTGCATTTGTATTGTCATGAACATATGTCATAAGGGTTGAGGTGTGACAGTTTGCTTTATAAAACATCTTATAAATGCACAAGCAAACACAATGCGAAACTGCTCGAATAATACTGAATCGGGTTAAAAGTGAATTATAGAGTTTTACGTATACAAGCAAGATTCTATTCGAGCGAAACTTGCTCGAAACATGCTTTTAAGTATACCAAATCTAACAGAACATGCGACTTAGGATTAATATAGTTATCTTTAGCCCATAATTATATATGTAGGTGGTGTATAGCACCGTGGTTTTTACAAGGGACATGCCACTTGGATTAATATGAATTTAATGATGGATGTTAGTTGAGTCAATCTAATGGATTTTTGGTTAAATTCTTTTTGGTTCATGAGTTAATTTGGATTGTGAAATCAAGTTATTAATTCTAATTATAAATGTTTGGATTTCGGGCTAATCTATTTTATTCGGACTATTACCGATTAAATTAACATATGGTCAATATAAATTATAATAATAAAATTTAGTTATATTTATAGAATGTAAAAGTTAATTATGATATTTTATAGATATATATTTCAACTCAAATATAATTAAATATTATACTAATTTAAAATTTGTATAAATAAATAAAATCAAACATATTTTGAAAAATAATTGAAACATATTTGGAATGTAGAATATAATATTAATCAGAGTTTTATAATTTATTTATCTAATATTATACTTTATTAGTAAAAATTGAATATATATGTATATTAAATATTACATCTGTCCACAAAACATAGATCAATTTTACTATATTTGACCGTCCATCAAAATTAGACCAATTTCTAAATATGCAAAATTTTAAACATATACTCTCTCCGTTCACGATTAAGAGTCTCATTTCTAAATGACGCGAGTTTTAAGAAATGTAAAGAAAAGTGGGTGGAAGAAAGTTAGTGGAATAGGGGTCCCACTTGTATATATTAGTTTTAAATGATATGTGAGTGGAATGAGTTAGTGGAATGTGGGGTCTCTTTACCATTTATGGTAATTATGAACCGGGACTCTTATTCGTGGACGGACCAAAATGGAAAAACGGGACTCTTATTCGTGGACGGAGAGAGTAAATACTAATAATGTGGACCTCATAGTCAACTAATATTACTTCTTTTTTACATTTTTCTTCTCTTCCTATATCAATTGCACATTAAAACTCATATCATAAACAACTATGTCTATTTTTTTTGGACGGAGATAGTATAAAATTGAAGATTTTTTTTATAGTTATTTAGTATATTATAAAATAATTAATGAAATGTTAAATTAGATGCCAAAGAAGAATATATAATAGATAATAGTTGTATCTAGGTCCAAATCATTAGGCCCACTCATCGAGTCTCCTGTCTGGTTCAGGGTTATAATTTTATCGAGATTTTCAACACCAAACCTCAAAACTTAGCAGACTAAGCAAGTGGTTGACGTGAATATTTGTATACTCCTTCCATCTTAAGGTAGCTAAGGTGTTCTTTTGTATGTGTTTTGGTAAAATGATAAAAAAAATACTCCCTCCGTCCAACAATAGCAGTATCATTTCTAACGGGCACGAGTTTTAAGAAAGAGTTAGAGTGTGTAATAAATGTTGTGTGATAGTGGAATTTGGGACCCACCTCAATTGTGTTCAATTTTTTCCTTCATCTTAATTGTAAAACAACAAGCTGCCAACCTTTATTTTTTAATGTTGCTTAAACGTTTTTTAATGATCCTATTTTTAAAATGTTCAATCACGCAAAGAAAAAATCGAAACGAAAAAGATTGCTCAAAATGTAAAAACTGCCTTCCAATACTAATTCAACAAGATTAGTTCAAAATACATGGAGGGAAATGAAAATTTCTACTTTACCTCTACAAAATTTTTTGAGGGAATTTGAACTAAAAAATGAGAGTTCCAAAGTGCTATAAATACATCAACTTCCTGCATTCAAGACACCTTCTATCAACCTCAAAACTCAAAATCTCAAAAAAAATATCAAAAACAGTTCTGTAATGGAGGCAGCAGATACATTTAGCATTAGTAGGGCAGAGCCAAAAGCCTCCAAACCTGAAAAAGGGTGGCTAATACACATGATAAGCACCACAAACAATTTTTAACACCACATCAAACAGCCAACAACATCAACCATGACCAGATTTCACAACACATCACCATGAAGGCCCTCAGCACACTTTCATCATAGGGAAGCAACACAAGCCTCCAAACCTGAATAGGGGTGGCTAATAAACATAGGACAAGCATCAAAGACAATTTCCAACACCACATCAGCCAACCAACAACACAAAACAACATCAATATCAACAATATAACATCAAAGTAGCCCTTAGATAATAATATTAGCATATGACAGGACAAATTCAGCAAGAAATTCCATTTAATCGGACAAAGAACAAAAAAATTCATCATAGGGAAGTACATTAAGCCTCCTACCCCAAATTGGGGGTGGCTAAATCACAACACGAGCACCACAACACATTAGCAGGAACAAATAAGCCAAACAGCAAAAAATGCCACAAATAGAATCGGCCAAAGAACATCAATTTTATCATAGGGTAGTAGAACACCAACCCTTAAACCTCCTAACCCAAATTGGGGGTGGCTAAATCACATAACATTTCAAACTCTCAGAAACCCCAAAATACCAAAAATTAAGAACCTCCAAACCCTAGATAGAGGGTGGTTCTCATAAAACTACGAGCCTCCAAAGCGTAGAAGGTCCATTCCGGCGTCGGATTCGAACTGGAAAGAGGGGACGGCCGATTAGGGTTTCGGATTGCATCTCGACCAGAGATGGGGGTTAGGGTTTCTATGTTGTTGCGATCAATTAAAGATAACGTGAGGAGGAGGGAGAAGAGGCGGTTTTGGGATGCCTTTTGCCAGAGGTGGTGGCGGCGGATGAGAATGAAGGAACCGGCAGCGGAAGCGTTCGTAAAATTAATCGAACAAATAAATCACATAATAATCAGATCTATTTAGTAGATTATTTAGACAAATTCTATTCGCGTAATTTTCACATGTATCATGCTCATAACTTTAATTGATCATGCTTTAAGTATAATTGAAACCTAAAACATGCTTTTCTACGGAGCAGAAATAATACCTTATTAATTATCCAAAGAATTGACGATGGCTAGAGACTTCTCCACGTGATGCTTTGAATACTAGGACTTAAATAAAAGAGACAGAAATTCGACTCTACGGAGGAGAGGAAAAATTCGACCAACACCAAAGGGGGGGGGATGAAAATTTGAAAGATAATAATGTTATATCTTTCTGATTATTCTCCTATTTATATTAAGTTCCTTTTGGGCCCAGACAGAGATCTATGGAAGGTTTTGGATATGGGCTCATCCAATTTACTTTTTACTAATTAAATTGAACCCACAATTTAATATAAGCTTTAATTGGAATATTACGAGCAACCACTACAGAAGTAATATTGAACTCTCCCCATCCAAATCCAAAATTATAAGTAATCCGGGTTTCCGTTATAACTTTCATTTCCCTCGTTTAAGATAAAAATGTCCATTAATTAATTAATGTATGCTATGGACTTAATTAATTAACTTCTTATTAATTCCAAGAGTGGACTTAGCATGAAACGCTTATTTATTATTCTTAGAGTAATCAAACTCCAACTAGCTAGGTTCTGAATAATAAAACTTTGTTTCGCGCTCCTCTTGAGGACATTATCAAACGAGACTCACCTCGCACACGATTCAATATATAGCAATCCTAGCACCGCTAGATATTAATCACCACTACCCAATATATCGGGATTATTGGGTTGCGAAAAACCCGCACCATTTGATAAGTCAAAGTAGTGCATAATCAATACCGTATGCTCAATGCTAACCTACATTGATTAAGAAACAAATATTTATCAAGACCTCGTCTTTTAGTAGATAGCACAAAGACACGTCTTGCTGTTAGATCCGTTCAGTGTTTTACCACACCAATGTCTTCTTATTTCAGTAAGGCTTAGAAATATGCGGACTGACATTGCAACCTTTCACGATGGATAGTCTAATTCCATCTAGGTCATGAAATTCTTCTTTTTCTTTGTTTAGGACTGACCGTGTTACCTTAAAGTGGACGACGCCCACAACCGGTCTACTAAAACAAAGACTTAGACTTTGTTAAGTTAACTTATATATTTAAACATGAAATTAACATTCATTAAATGTAAAACATAACAACATTATGATAAAAATAATCTGCTTTATTACTTGGAAAATAAAATAAGAGTTGACAGTATTCAATCACTCGAAACGTGATTTCTAGTATACAAACTCTAACAATCTCCCACTTATACTCAAAACACTTTCGAGTATACAAAAAAAATGTACTAACGTCTAATTCTCCCGCTTATACTTAAAGCGGATTGAGGTCTTGTATTAGTCGAACTCTCATTCCTTCAACATGACTCTCAAACGGCTTGACCGCTAATGCCTTCGTGAAAGGATCTGCCAGGTTGTTTTCTGACTCAATCATGACCACTTGTATGTCTCCTCTCTGCACTATATCTCTAATGATATGATATTTCCTCTCTATGTGTTTGCTCGCTTTATGAGCCCGTGGTTCCCTCGAATTTGCCACAGCACCAGAATTGTCATAATAAATGGTGATGCTCTTGGGCATATTCGTAACCACACCTAAATCCAGAAGGAAGTTCTTAAGCCATACCGCTTCCTTTGCAGCCTCTGAAGCGGCCACATATTTGGCTTTCATGGTAGAGTCTGCAATGCAATTTCTGCTTTACACTCTTCCAAATTACGGCTCCACCTCCTAAGGTAAACACATATCCGGAAGTTGATTTTCTCGAATCTACATTAGCTTGAAAATATGAATCTGTATATCCTAAAGGACATGGCTCGGTTGCATTGTAAACTAGAACATAGTCCTTAGTCCGATTAAGGTACTTGAGTGTGTTTTTTACGGCAGTCCAATGTCCTTGGCCCGGATTTGATTGATATCTTGCTACCATGCCAACAACAAAGCAAATATCAGGTCTAGTACAAAGTATAACATACATGAGACTATCAACAGCCGAGGCATATGGTATCCTTCTCATCTCTGCTATCTCAGATGCTGTCTTTGGACACATCTCTTGAGATAAATGGATGTCGTGTCTAAAAGGTAAGAAACTTTTCTTGGCATCTTGCATGCTAAAGCGTCTAAGTACTTTATCGATGTAAGATTCTTGGGATAAGCACAACATTCTCTTTGCACGGTCACGAAGGACCTTGATACCGAGAATGTGTCCCGCATCACCCACATCTTTCATCTCGAACTGGCTTGACAACCAAGTTCGTACTGATGGAAACATGTTTTTATTGTTTTTAATTAGAAGAATGTCATCTACATATAAAACTAAGAACACAACATTTACTTTTTCAACCTTCTTATACACGTAGCTTTCATTAGGGCATTTTTCGAATCCAAACTTTTGAACAGTTTGATCAAAACACTGGTTCCATGATCTAGATGCTTGCTTGAGGCCATAAATGACCTTCTTAAGCTTCCAAACCATGTGTTCCTTGCCCTTTACCACATAGCCTTCGGGTTGTTCCATGTAGATGGTCTCCTCAAGACTCTTATTTAAAAACGCAGTCTTTACGTTTGTATATCCACTTGCTCCCAATGGCAGTACAGCCTTTGGGTAGGATAGACAAATCATAGACGTCTTTGTCTACCATTGATTGTAGTTCCGAATCCATTGCTTTCACCCATTCGCAATTATCGACATCTATCTGCGCCTCTGCAAGATTCCAGGGATCAAGTACATTGTTGTCCGAGGAGTGATCCATACACTCTCCCAAACCAATGTATCTTTCGGGCTCATGTGAGACCCTCCCATTGCGACGCGGCACTACAACATTCGGAGTAATAGTTGAAGTTTCTGGAATTGTTGTTACACTAGGTACTTGTTCTTGGTTAATGGAACTTGTGACTGAAGTTAGCTCTTCAAGAGCTACCTCACTGCTGGACTTATGATTCATTACAAAGTCTTCCTCTAAGAATGTGGCATGAGTGCTCACAATGACTTTCTTATCTCGGAGACTATAGAATTCATAAGCTTTCAATCTTCTAGGGTAACCTATAAACACACATACCTCCGTCCTAGATTCCAGCTTAGTTGGATCCTTTTCCAATACATGAGCCGGACACCCTCACACTCTGAGATGTTCCAGATTGGGCTAACGCCTAGTCCACAACTCAATGGGGTAGTAGGAATCGATTTAGAAGGTAAATTGTCTAATATATGACTTGCAGATAGCAAGGCATATCCCCAAAACGAAATTGGTAACCGTGCATAACTCATCATCGATCGGACCATGTTTAAAAAGGTCCCATTCCTTCTTTCAGCTACGCCATTCTGCTGGGGTGTGCCCGGCGCAGTCAGTTGGGATTGAATTCCCGACACTGATAAGTAGTCCAAAAACTCAGCACTTAGGTATTCGCCTCCGCGATCAGATCGCATGCATTTGATACTCTTGCCATGATGCATCTCTGCGTAAGCCTTAAACTCCTTGAACTTGTCAAAAGTTTCAGACTTGTAGCGCATCAAATAGACGTATCTAATTTTCGAGAAGTCATCAATGAAGTATCGAAAACCGCCCCTTGCCTCGATTGACATTGGTCCACACACATCAGTATGAACGAGCTCAAGTACTTCCTTGGCCCTATTAACCTTTGACCTAAAAGGTCTCTTAGTCATCTTGCCTTCTAAACAAGATTCACATTTTGAAAACGGCTGCTTCTCAAGACCTTTAATAAGATCTTGATCAACCATAGCATGGATCCTTCTTTCGTTGGCATGACCAAGTCTAAGGTGCCATAAGTACGTTTCGTTCATTGAAATTGAAGGTTCTTTTATTTTCTTTGAAACTTTCGATGTAGCATTGAGTTCTGATTTACGTTGATTAAACTGTGTAGAAGTGATTGTGTACAGATTGTTTTCCATGATACCACGACAGATATAAGAACCATTTTTCTTAATAACGCAATTGTCATTAAAAGAAATCGAATATCCATCAAAGGACAATTTAGAAGGTATCAATAAAACATTCTTCAAAATCAAAAATCTATCACTACTAAAACATAAATAAACGTCTCCCACTGTAACGTTCGCCACTTTTGTAGCGTCGCCCAGCTGGACTTCAATCTCACGATCATGTAACCATCTTGTCACTTGCATTAAGTCAGGATCAAAACATATATGATCAGTAGCTCCAGTATCAATAACCCATGTATGAGTAGATGTCGAAGCCAAACATGACTGACTACTAGAGCATGGTGCATACCTGTAGCCTTGCCCTTTTTAGGACAGTTTGGCTTCTAATGACCTTTCTCTCCACACTTGAAGCATTTTCCAGTAGGCTTCTTGTCGGCCTTCCTCTTCTTCTTTCCCTTGGCACTCTTAGCTGCAACTGGGTTTGGCGCCTACTTCTTTCCTGCGCGAGGCCTAGGGCCAGAGGAATTAGGTGCCAAACTCAGCATAGCTACCTTAGCCTGAACCATGAGGTCCTCCGCCGACTGAAGCTCAGTCAGCAGCTCAGCCAAAGTGTAATCCCGCTTGTTCATCTCAAAGTTGAGCTTGAACTGCTGGAAGCTAGAGAGAAGACTCTGAAGGATTATAGTAATCTGGGACTCGAGATCAATCGTCCCTCCCAAAACCTCAATCTGGTTGAGGTGGCTCATCATCTCGAGGACATGTTGCCTCACAGATGTGCCTTCCTTCATCGTCTTCGTCATGATACTCCGAAAAGCTTGAGACTTAGCCGTTCGATTCTGAGTACCAAACAGATTTGCAAGATTTTGCATAATCTCGGCGGCAGTCGCCATGGCAGAATGCTGATGCTTGAGTACTGAAGACATAGATGCCAACATGTAGCACTTAGCCATCTCATTCGCCTTATGCCACCGCTTATGCGCATTCTGAACTCCCACCGCTGCATTAGCCGCGGGAACTGGAGGCTGTGGAGTAGTGAGCACAAACTTGTACTCTTCTGCTGTGAGAACGATATCCAAATTTTATTTCCATTCTATGTAATTTTGGCCCTCGAGTTTGTTTTCTTTGAGTATTGCAGAAAGAAGATTAAAAGACATCTTGACGGATTATATTGCACTGCAAATAGAAAAATTTACTATTTGTCATAAATTTACGTAAGGAAATTGAGTAGATTAACCATAAAACTTTTCAAAATCTCACAACAGCAAAATTAAAATTTTGTACCCTCCATAAGAGGTTAATACGCATTAAAACTTTGGCAATTTTACTGGTCACAACACCG
>NC_062966.1:11583383-11640171 GCF_023119035.1 Salvia hispanica
CAACAGCAAAATTAAAATTTTGTACCCTCCATAAGAGGTTAATACGCATTAAAACTTTGGCAATTTTACTGGTCACAACACCGACGAATAGTCCAGAGACCAAATAATGGCATGACCGCTTAATGTTGCTTAATGACCGTTAGTAGGAGTCTCATTTTTTGGTGTCACAAATTTTAAGAAAATATTAAAAAAAGTGGGTGAAAAAAAGTTAGTGAAATATGGAGCTCACTTGTATATATTAGTTTTAAATGAAATGTGAGAGAAATGAGTTAGTGGAAGGTGGAATCCTATTACCATTTATGGTAAAAGTGAACTGAGACTCCTATTCGCTGATGTACTAAAATGGAAAAACGGAACTCCTATTCGCGAGAAGGAGTATATTTTATGGTATGTTTTGGCTTTTGAGAGCATCCCCATCCGTGCTCTTAAATAAGAGCATGGAGGTGGGCCCGGACCCACTTTTACTCTTTGTCCTTAGGCAAGAGCACAACACCCACATCCGTGCTCTTCCGCAAGGACAAGCTCAAGGGTCCCACTATTCTATTATTCAATTTAAATACTTCAATTACTAAAAATATTTCTACAATATAAAAATACATTAAAATATAAAAATTACATAATTAAATCCTAAAAAATAAAAATTACATAATTAAAATCGTAAAAAATAAAAATACATAATTAAAATGTGAATGTTTTGGGGAAAAAATTGAAAAATAAATTAAAAAATGTATAGAAAACGGATATAATTTATTGAGAAGTGTGAAAATAAATTTTTTTTATTTAAAAATGATTTTTTAAAATTAAAATCGAATTTTTAAAAAAAAATTAAGAAAAAACGAAATTGTCGTTGGCCAATCGCGTGTCGCCACGTCAGCCTGCTCAGCGGCACGGACGTGCTCTTATTTTTAAGAGCACCGCCCTGCCGTTGGCAAGGACGGACAAGCTGCATTGGCGGATGAGCTCGTCCTTGCCAGCTCCTTGCCGCTGGCAAGGACGGACGGACAACTTTTTTCATACCGATGTGGATGCTCTGAGTGATTGAAAAGGAGATGAAAAAGATGAAGATTTGGGAATTGGAACGAAAGTAGAGAGGAAGAAAGAAGAAGAGAGTAGGGAGGTGGAATTTCATTTTCTAAATTTTTTAAATAAAAATTATATCTACATTGTTTTGATTGCCATGTAAGTTTTCGTTTGCCACATCAGTTTTAATTTTTGATTTATAAAAAAACTCAGAAAAATTCAAAGTTTATGTATATATATTTTATAAAAAACAAGAAAAAAATTAATAAATAATAAAAGTTCATGTATTTATGCACAAATAATCCTATTAAAATATATACGAGTAAGTTATTACGTTGGCCAGTGATAATTGGTTTGCGAGAAGTACAAGGTATGGTGTTGCAAAAAATCGTGTATTGGCGAAGGTTGAAGTGTTGACAGAATATATTATAATATAGGTTTGGAATTTAACAACGAAGCCCCTATAGCTCAGTGGTAGAGCGCCAGTCTTGTAAACTGGAGGTCTGTAGTTCGATCCTGCATGGGGGCAATTTTTAACATTCATTTTTATTTTTGATACCTAAATTATTGTATTTTCGTTAATGTGAATCTTCTTTAGAAAACAAAATAAAAATGAAATATTATTTCACCTTCTTTACCATTTTCATTTTCGATCTCTATACCTCTTATATTACTACAAGAAATGATGTCATACTACAATTAGATACTACAAGTTTAATTGATAATTCACACTTTGTTTGGAGTTAGAGGAAAGGACTTTTTGCTTCATTTTCATATATATGTACCAGTATATTTTAATAAAGAAATGAGATGCCACTTATCTTATCTTATATATATAATTTCATTTTAATAGATTAAAAAATGTTATATTTATTTGTTCATAAATATTAAAGCTCTATCTATTCAGATTTTAGCATATCATTTCTCAATTACAGTATAATAGAAGTAGTATATGTTTTTTATTTATGGTATTAAATTGAAATATTTTCATATGTACATCCCATAGTCACAAGGAAAATAAAATTTACGAAAAAATATTCTTTGATTATGGAGGATGCAAAGTATAATCGTGATAACCACAAAACGGACATCATCATTAAATGACGATTCAGGTGTTTATTCGTTTATTATGATTGAAAATTTGAAATCTTAGTCCCATACCCTACACTAGCGGCCCACCATACCCTACGTTCTCTCTCTAATTATTTTAGCGGTCATATTCTTGCAATCTACAACTATATATAAGTAGGCATCGAATTCATAAAACGGTGCCCCATTCCGAAATCCTACCACTCCAAGAATAGCATATTAGCATATTTAGGTAGGTGTTGTGCCGGAGCAAGCTCCTCCGCCCCAACAGCATATTGTGCTGGACGAATCATGAGCCGCACTCGATGTTCTTCCGCTCTCTACATTGCGTTTCTCCTCCTCTTCTCCCTTTGTGTATCCGTCATTGCCGATGAAAGTGAAGTTGGTTAGACACTCTCTCCCTCTCTCTCCATATATCACTATAACACAGCCCTAATTCGTTGATCGCAGAAAATTCTCCTATTTTCGTCCAATTCGTGTTTGCTAATTCCGTCTCTTCTTTTTGATGCATTCCTCAATCTGATTTTTGCTCATTACTTTCTTGAGTATTGATGTCAGATAATCATTGTTTTACCTGAGAATCAGTTCAATTCAACATTCTTTGATCTGGCCAGGTTGAGGATCATAGTCATAGAAGATGAGTAAATTAAGGAGGAAGATAGGACGATTTAATGGTCCTTTTGTCAGAAAAGCGAATTGAAAAATGTCTCATATTGTTTATACACATAATATTGGGGCATCTTTGACAGACAAGAATATGTCCACCTGACTGACTAAGTTTTAATAATGTCTAAGAAATAACTTATGCTAGTTGCATGCATGTGAACCAGGTAAGTTTGCATTTGCAGTATGTTTTATAATTGTAATTTATAAGTATATTATGTTTCCAAGATAAAAGCATTGTATTACTTTATATCCTTTTGATGCTTATTCCAGCTCAAAAATCTTAGTATACAATCTAGCTCACAAAGATTCCTAATATTGTTTTTGAGGCATAAAGCATGCAGCATTGCAATCTTTTATCAAAGTGAAACTCTTGCTTTTTCATGTCCTGCATTGGCACAACTTAAGAGAATGTGTGCTGATCGAATCTTGCTTTCTGTGTTATGATGATTTGCTTTGAGCTGTATGATCAAGATTCTAACATGATAATCCGGAAATGTTGCTATCTATGTACATTTTCTTGCAACTGATTGGTGGAATTGAACTAATCTAAGATTTGCATTCTTAACAAGTTATTTCACTGACTTATTCTTCGCAACAGAGGATGAAAGGCCATTTGCATACACCCCAGGTGCTACAAAAGGGCCAGGGAAGTGGGCTGATCTCAATCCGAAATGGAAGGCCTGTGCAAACGGGAGACTTCAATCTCCAATTGATCTTTCCGACGAGAGAGTGGAGGTCATGCCCAAACTAGGCACTTTGAAAAGGAAATACAAGCCAGCTCCAGCTCTAATAAAGAATCGGGGCCATGATATTGAGGTACACAGATCACACTTGGAACTGGAGCTAAGCAACATGTTTCATGTAATTACTTTGTGCCGAGCAAACAATTAACCGATTTTTATCAGGTTGTATGGCAAGGAGATGCAGGGGGTGCTATACTAAATGGAACGGAATACAACCTACAACAGTGCCATTGGCACACTCCTAGTGAGCACACTTTGAATGGGAAAAGGTTTGGATCATTTCTTCTCGTATCTCGACCATTACCAAATGCTACTAGCGTTCGCCTTTAACCGTACTCTTCCTCGGGCAGTGGGACTATATATCATATGAATGGATTTCTTTGCGTGCAGATATGAATTGGAGATTCATATGGTTCACAACAACTCCCTTGGTCATCTTGCTGTGATTGGTATCACATACAAGCTGGGACGTCCAGATCCCTTCCTGGCTAAGGTGAGTGGTTTTGAGTTATTGATTTTCTCAACGATCACTGTATGTTAGCAGTTGCTGATGATGTCTTACCGTCGTCCCACAGCTTCTAGAGACCATCAAAACATCAGACCATGATGGGAATCATTTGGGGGTGGTTGATCCTTGGGAGATCAAGTTCGGGAGCAGAAAGTACTACAGATATATCGGCTCTCTCACTGTCCCCCCCTGCACAGAAGGGGTTCTCTGGACAATACTAAAGAAGGTGAGTCGAAACAGCATCAAGAAAGGATTTGGCTGTTGAAGATATCTGACACTCTTCTTGTGATGCAGGTGAGGACTGTTTCAAGGGAGCAACTGAGAGCACTAAGGGATGCTGTCCACGATGTAAGTGCCACTGCTCCATAACTCGATCATTTCTAAGTTTCTTACTTGCTCCTCGTTTGTTTCAACCATAGATTTACATGTCTCTTGTTACATCTCTTTCTGAACCATCATGTTGAATGGAATTTGTAGGGATATGAGAGGAATGCAAGGCCAACACAGAGCTCAGATCTAGAGGTGTACATGTATCGTCCGGCTAATTAATTAATCAAATACTTACACGGTTGTATATGCTATTCTTGGAGCAGTAATAATTTTGGAATAATGGACAGCAGAGGATTACTGTGCTGTGCATTTTTATGTGTATTTTGTTAAATTCTTGATATATTTATATGATTATATCAGTATGTAAATGTTTGCCCAGAATTTAATGTGCTTCGTACTCACTACATTGAAGGTTGACTGACGTTAATGCCTGAACTTTGTTACTCAACCATCTAATTTTCACATAAATATACTTTCTAAATTGGATTGCACATAAACACTTGAGATAAACTTAGTACAAAAATTTTCACAAACAGCATTTTATTACAATGTTTTAAAACTACTACAGTCTACAGTCATATATTACGATGATAACAGATGCATAATGCTACGCCGTTTAGGAAAGTAAAGTAACATCAACACGTAAGAATGAAATTCCCAATTGGAGGAAGATAGCAGAAGAGAAGAAATTGTGAAACGAAGCAATCTGGATTCTCCTAATTAGCAATAAGGAAAGGTAATACAGTTAGCATGAAGGATTCATAGGTGAAAGACGCCGAACCAGAGAACGAGGTATCCAGCTTCTCTTTGAAGTTTGAATTTCTGAGTCAGTCCCTGCACAAACACATTCAACGTTAGAACCACCTTCATTGGAAATCTCTCTAGCCAAAGCTCCAACTATGTAATGATAGCTTGACAGTGGTTAAGAGGAGAGAGCAAGGAAATAAAACCAGTAAAGTCAAAAGTAAGGTTAGAATTTGTCAATGCGAATGAAAACAAAGGGAACAGAACACACTCTATGAAGTTGTCGTATTCGGAGCGCCTCTCTCAAGTTCGTTTGTGTCAATCTTGCCACTTCTGTCCCTATCCAAAATTTAACTAGGTCAGATGACATCTAGTACATGGGAGTGAGGCACCCTCCAACTCTAGAGACTGTAAAAGACTCTTTTGGGCCTATTTCAAGAAATAACAGCACACTAACCGAAATGAAACCGGACTTTAGACTTGTCAATCATCGAACACGACTCGACTAAGCATGCACTCACATTCAAGCTGCCATCCCCATGCATGATGCATGCGTCGTCTTGTCAATTGTCATACCACCAGCCAAAATGATTTGTGGCCAACAAATCCACATTGTCGATGCCTTTAGGGTGTCCACAGTAGTGGAGCCCATGAGCATGCCCAAGAAACTTGGTCCCTCACATGAAAACTTGGCCACCACGATATTGTGGGAAGTCCAAGCCCCAAATATTTTTTTTTTATTTTTTCTTATATTTTAATTTAACTAGAATAAAAAAAAATTTACTATAATAATTAAAAAAAATGCTTAATTTAATAATGAGTGATTTGAAACCAAATTTCTGTTGTATTATAGATAGGGGATAATTATACACAACGAATTTTTTTAAAAAACACTCATAAAATGATGCCACCGCCGCCTACTCGGTGGCGTCATCAGAATCCGGTACATCTTCTTCACCACCTTCGCTGCCGCCGCCACTGCCGCCCACGGCTCCCGTCTCCGACCCTTCGCCCCACCCCAACTTCGCCCCATCCTCTTGGTGACCGGTCTGTCGACTTCGCTGCGGCCGCTCTCAGCAGAGCGGTGTTGGTTTTCGTATATGCCACTGAACCTCTTCAAAGCTTTGGTGATCCTGCCGAACTTCTTCCGGATCTGGCCATGTGTACGCTCGACGGAGCCTGGTGGTTTGAATTTGTTGTACACATCTAGGACGCGCTTCCAGAAGCTCATGTCGGTCTAATCCGTACCAACTATGGCATCCGTGCTGACCGCCTCCCAGGCCCTGGCTACAGCAATGGATTCATCCTTGCTATAGTACGTCAACCGCCGACCGCCATCACCATCACCACCTCTACCGCCTCGCCGGCCGCTTCGCCCGCCGGGCCCCTGCTCTCCGTCGCGGCCGACACATCGGCCCCCACCGCCGCTTCGCCCGTCACCGCCGGCGCCTCTCCCACCGCCTTCTCTCCCCTTCTCCTCACTACCGGACGTCGGGGTCTCTCGTGTCCCATCAACTGTTCCCATGTGAATTTATCAGATTCAGACAGAAGAGATTAGGTGCATTGAAATTGGGAGGATTGGAAATGTGTGGATTGGAATAGCTAAGAAGGGGTGTTGATCGCGTCCATATTGGGCCGGTAGTCGCCAAACCCCGATTGGGGACGACCCACGTTCCTCTGCTGATGAGAGGAGGACTGACCCTGGTATTGGGGTGTTTGTAGCCACGGCGGCGGTGATTGCGGACTCCACATCTGGTTTGGAGGGGGGTGGGACTCGATCTCCACGGTTTGGAAGATGGAAAGTTTTCGTATCCCGAGTCTCCATAGCCGGGGGAATCATCACCTCCACCTTGCATTTTTGAGAGTATGAAAATTGTAGAGAAGGAAATTTAGGGTGTAAAAGTGAGGGTGAAGTGAAAAATGGATGGAAAGAGTATACATACACAAATTTCGAAAAATTAAAAAAAAATTTGAATTCAGGGCCTGGGCCGCGGCTCTCGGCTCCCTGCAATAGAGGGCCACGCCTCGCGCCCAAGGGTCCCGGCTGGGCCGAGCACTCGCCTCTCTCACAAGCACCCTCCCGCCGCACCCGAGCCACCTCCAGAGCCGCGGCGCCCTTATTGTGACGCACTTAGGCTTTAATAGCATAGTTTGTTAGTTCTACTTGCTTGGTAGAGATTTGAAAACTTGCAATTGGGCAAGAGCATTTTCATAAAAGTAGACGTTTATTCTTGAAAGTTACTCCCTCCGTCCCCGAATAAGAGTTACTAATTTTCATTTTGGTCCGTCCCCAACTAAGAGTAGCACTTCATTTTTACCATAAACGGTAAGTAGGTCCCACATTCCACTAACTCATTTCACTCACATTTTATTATAAAACCAATATAAAAAAGTGGGTCTCACATTCCACTAACTTTTTCAACCAATTTTTCTTTACATTTCTTAAAACTCGTGTCCGGTCAAAGTGCTACTCCTAATGGGGGACGGAGGGAGTAAAACACTGCTCCTTTTGATTACTAGCATTAGTAGTACTATTTAATATTCGTCGTTGCATTTTTGGAATATAATATTTTTTTTGAAAATACACATTTTCTTTAGTTATTTTTGCTATTTATTTGGTTTAACATTATACATAATTTAGGGTTCAGATAAGGAATGTGTAATTTTCGGCTACTATAGCAATATTCTGATAACTCAAATTTTTTTTTTTGTGGAAAACGCAATAGATTTAATTAGCTAAGTAGTGGAATATTTTAACATAACGAGAAAAAGTTGGCCCAATATCCTAAGACAAGTAATCAACGACGTGGAGTACTTGCTTTCTTAAGCAACGCCACGCGTACAAAATAATTCGTACAATGCTACCTCAATTGGTAGTACGCGTCAACACTGATCTTATATTCTTATTCAAACGAGAAATTGATATCCCTCTTAACTAAAATATATCCGACAGACTACTGCTACAGTGCTACTACTATAGGGAGAATCATTTACGGCTAATAATATTTCGGGTTATCTATTTGTAGAATATTTTTCATTTTATCTAGCAAATTCATATTTAGGTAGTTAAATTATTAAATATTTCAGGTGATGTCTATATTGCAATTTGCAAATCGTTGTTTAAAGTGTTTTTATTTATTGAGAAAAAAAAAAAGAAGCAATTCAATCCAAATAGATAACGAAACATCCAATATTATTGACCAACACACTATAAAGACGAATAAGGTTTTAAACATTTTTTTATAACAAAAAGTTGCTATTGTGAAAAAAGATTTGTATAGTGGTTTTTATAAATAAGTACTACTATTTTATAAAAAATTCAATCTCCTATTTAATTTGCTCTCATTAACGCATCTGATATATGCAGATCTTGAAATGCATGTACATACTATTATCAAGCATTTTTAAGTGTTAGTAATTCAAGCACATAGATTCTGCGTTAAGGTAGGCGATCAAAGCCAGAAAACGAGAGGAGAAAATCAAACACAATAAACAACCACCTTTATTGTCTTCTACATAATTTTCAAGTTCAAACAGAAGCAAAGTCCATTCTGACATGATCTAGAGCGCCATAGCATCACAGATTAAGGGCTTGAGCGTGGTGGCGGATATGATCGTCGATGAACGTAGCGATGAAATAGTAGGAGTGATCATAACCTGGTTGCATTCGGAGCAGCAGTGGCACCATGGATTTCCGGCAAGCCTCATCAAACTTTTGCGGCTGGAGCTGTTCACTCAGAAACTTGTCCGCATCTCCCTGCACAAGACAGAATGTTAAGATATCAGCAACCACCTTCGCTCCTACTATACTTTTGACTTGAAAGTAGAAAGAAATGGTAGTGTCTCAAGTCCAAACATACAGATGTTAACTGAACAATGAAGACACAAGCACAGTTAATCACAGCAATGGTTTTTCTATCAGTTCAACTATAATGTGAACAGATATTTGAAGTGATGGAAAAAGGTAAATTTTACCTGATCAATGAGAATAGTAGCTGAAACATTGGTATACTTCGATACAAGAATGCTGGCATCATACTCCTGCATATTGACATATATCTTATGTTCATGTACTTAATTTTAAAAATACACCAGCTTCAAACAGGCCATAATCACAGAAAGATCATACCTCCCAGGCAGCCTTGTTTTCACCTAAGTAATTTGTGAATGCTTTCTGGCCCCATGGACAGTTTATAGGATTTGCAACAGGAGCGAATGCTGACACCGACTGTAAACATGCAATGTGCAACTTAAGCAAAAGGATTCGGGTGCAAAATAAATGAACGCCAACTAGAACATAGAATTGTACGCATCAACCTTGTACTTGTCCAAGTTTTTTAGGTAAATTGTCAGTGCTCCATGTCCACCCATGGAATGACCAGATATAGAAGCCCGAGACGTGTCAAGCTGAGGAAAGTTCTCCTTAAGAACTGCTGGCAACTCTTTCACAACATAGTCGTACATTTGCCAGTTCTTCCACTTCTCTTGTGTAGCATTCAGATAAAATCCAGCACCTGTTCATCAGAAATATTTAATAAAACAATAATACTAATCCTTCATCTTGAAGATGACTGTGTTTAAGCAAGCAGGAATTAGGAGGCTCGTTGTGAACTAAAAAAGCTGCTAAGACAGGTTATATGTCTTAATTTACATCCATTCATGAATGACAGGGACATAGACGAAGGAAGGTAAATTATATAGATCCTCTTTACAGACCTACACCAAAATCCCAGCTATCAGCTTCTCCTTCAATGTTCAAGCCCCCTGAAGCGAAAGGAGACAGTTCATCATTAGAACAATAACAAGGTATAGAGATATGCATCTCTAATGGTTTAATCAGGAAGGAAAATAGGGAGACAAGCATTAAAAAGGAATACGGAAAAATTGTTAACAATAAAGCACATGCATAAATTGAGAACCATATAAAAGCAAGGCTTCATATTCCTAACTCAAAACAAGACTTGGGACACCATGATAAGACGCGGCATGCTCCTCATTTACCATATAGTATAGAGAGGAATCAGCTAGATTAGTCATCAATATAACATGGGACCTGATGAGATTCCAGGTGCAGAGTAAAGAATCTCAGCTGCTATCAATTATAAGTTGAAAACTCAAGCTAAAACAAAGCCAAGTTGAATCTTTGAAACGAGTTGAAGTCTGCGAGTACCTTCTAAACATTACTAATTCTTGACAACAACACTTTCACAAAGTGCATTAATATATAAAATCCAGCACAAAAACAAAGAGACTCACTAGGAGAAGTGTCTGGGGCTATCAGAGCAACACCCTCAGCAGAAGCAACACGCTGAGCACCGGATTTAGCTATAAAATTCTCATCATTGCATGTAAGCCCAGACAGCCAGTAAAGTACCTTAAAATCATCAAAGCAACCAATGTCAAACAAGGTTTTCACTGAGCAGTAACCCCCAAATTTTCGGGATTTCTGCATTTGCTACAAAATGCAAGAACAATCAACCTAAGCTAATGATATTTCCCAATATAATACACCTCAAATATAACATTATAAAACCCAGAAAGACGCGAAACCATACATTTCCCCCAATTCACTAATTACTAGCAATTCCAGCAAAAAAAATACTATTAGGTTGATGAAATGAAAAAAGAGACAATATTTGCAGAGATTAAGACACACGCACAGGGAATTTTTGGGAAGGAGAAGATGAAGGAGGGAAGAAAATGTGGAAGGTCATGGAGCAGCCGAGCGTTGGGCTGTAGTGTTTGTATCGCTTGTTGTATCCATCGAACATCTTCGTGCTGCTGATCTCTGTAGGTTTTCCATCGGACTCCATTTCTTTCACACACAACACACACTAAAGAAGCTCCTCTTTTCTGTCTTCAGCCTGTTTCTGAGATATGATTGATCGCAGTCGCAGAGATATTTCTAGCAACAGTGACGGAGAGGTGAGTGAGGGATGATGGGCCTTTGGGCCTCAAATAACATGGGCCGGATCTTTCTTCTTTTATAAATTCAAATAATTTGGGTTATCAAGTCCAATTTGCTAATCTAAAATATTATTAAAATGTCAATTAATTTATAGTTTATGGTTAGATTTTGTTTCATAAATCTTGCGATATCTCAAAGTGATTGAAATTGAACTTGATACTCTTAATATATTTATTGGGATCAGAATGTTCTTGTGAATGTTGATACAAAGGGAATGGTCTCAAACATCAAATAATGTGAAAACCGTCCAACTATGGGGAGTCTGATTAATTTGAAGTATACAAAGAAATCCATGTATGCATGTATATATCCTTGGATTAGAAATTAAAGAATCTAATTTAAGTGTGATTTTGGCAAGGGGTGGCCAAGGAGTGAGGGCCTGTAGAAGGCATGTGTCTGTGCTATCTCGATCCGGTCGCGTGGATCATTGAGGTTTTCGTCTCTCAAGGCTTCGAGGATAGCTTGCGGTCCCTGCTCCCTGCACTCGAGTATTTCAACGCTCAGAAATATTCCAACTAATTTAACTGACTCGACTCACCTTGTGATGAGGATCTTGTACAAGATCTTGAGGATAGGGCAGAGTTCGACCGGGGCAACCGCCTTGTTTGAATCCGGATGCAGCACGTTCAAGCTAGGCTGCCTCAGCAGCTCGTAGAATGCTTCAATTGCAGACACTCCCTGCAACACAAATACATAATGTATGTTGTCCTAAATCAGCTAACCACAACAAGAATCTATCTCACTTATATCATAGGTGTTTGAAGTAGACCTGAATAGTCCCTTTGCCACTGATGCTATCCCCCATATCTAGGCTTAGTTGGCCCTTGGCTATCATCTGTCCATACCATGCGTTGCGCCCTTTCAAAAGGGTCACGTACGTGTCTGCAAGCAAAGGCCCTGCAAGCTTCTCCGGCTCTTCTGTCAGCAAGTGCGTGATGAAGATCATCTCCGACGTGCAGTGAGCAAAATACACTGATTTCCCGGTCGCACTCTCGTTGGTTAGAGCTGCCACCATGCCTATCAAACACACGTTTCAACTCAACACCAAGTTTTGTAATGCTATATGTGCGGATTATGATCAACAAAAATGTTACCAGCTCCAATTGCATACACATTTTTCAAGCCTCCCATGACTTCATGTGTGATGAGATCGCTGTTATCCCACACAATGAACTGAGGCTGCCTCAAGAACTTTGCAAGGGGCAATCTCCATTTCTCTGATCCACATATACGCGCGTTGCCATACTCCTTGTTGTAGATCTCCGAGGCTATGTTAGGCCCTCCCAGATACAGAATGTTCTCTATTGGGACTCCAGCTGATATCGCATAGTCAGAACAAAAATAGGATGAGTAATGACGAATGCAGCTGCATATCTCTATGTGACTAAATTGGTTGCAATCGACTTACTTTCTTGGCTGATCATCTGTGTGGGGGTGATTATCCGAGGAGACGGGCTGATCTCTGCCTCTATCCCCTTTGCCAGAGATATGATGACCGGTGTGGTGATCCTCTCCTTCCAATAATCCCTAATCTCCTCAAAGACCTCACGTGTCTCAGTCGAGGGCAGGCCGTTGATGACAATATCCGCATCCCAAACCGCCTCCTGCAGGTTAGTAACAACCTTCATAGGGCAAAGTGGCGTGTCAATCATGTTGAGGCAGAAGCCGTCTTTCAAGATCTCATCAGCATAGAGCGTCCGGTCACCCAGGCGCGCCTCGACATACTTGAGATACGCGCATCTCCTTATCAGCCTCCTCAGCACGTCCTCCCTTGAGTTGATCACCTCAAACAGGTGCTCAGCTGTGGCTCTGTCGACAGCTCTCCCAGGCCGTCTCCATATCCTGATCTGGACCTTGTCCCGGTACTGGCCATAACTGTCTTGAAGTAATGCTGCAAAGACACTCCCCCACGCACCTCCTCCAACACCTACAATCTTCAAGAGGTCTCCATCGGCCTTGCCTACGTATCTACGAAGCTCATCTAGCTTCTCCTCGGAGCCATTGCTGCTCTGTACGACCCCGTTTGAGTGCGTGCAGTTGTTTGCAACCTCAATGCTGCCAACCATCTCTTCCAAGTATAAGGAGCTCAAGTTTCAACAAGACTTGGCAAATTTGCAAGTGCAAAAGGAGTTGCTTATCAATGATCTTTCTGAAACTAATCAAGAAACTTGTATTTCTTCAAAAATCCAAATCAAGACACGCTTATCCAGAATTTAAACTAGTTTTCAAGTGCAAAGGAAAATCCCAAAAAATTGCAAGAGCAGGAGTTGCTTGTCAATGATAACTATTCCAACAACAAAAATATGAAGGAGAAACTAATAAAGAAACTTGCATATGTCTATAAAAGTTCAAATTAAAACACTCTTTAGTAAGAATTTTAACTATAGCAAGTGCAAAAGGGGTGACTTATCAATGATCTTGGACTAAAATCACAATTATTCCAACACAAAAAAATGATGAAGAACACGAATGTATCAAGAATTTATACAGATGTTCTATAACTAGTGCTAATATTTTCTGGATCTATATGATCAATCTAACAACCAATATTCAATCAAAGAAATCTGGGGTTGGCGGATAATCAGAAAAGCAGAATCTTTTTCTAGTGAAAAGTCCACCCAACTCTGAACTAATTTTATGGTCTGATCTAATCCCTACTCAATATCCAACCCTTCAATTCTTTAATTTTTGTTAATCCCAACCACAAATATTCCACAAACAGACAATGCACAGTCAGATAAAGCCTAATCTCTTCAAAATTTAGCTTCATTGCATATGTAATATCACAGCTGAATATACTAAAATAAAGAAATGGGAAACTTTGTGAATTCCGCCGGAGTTTGTTCAACTACCAAAAATTCTAGAAAAGAAAAGGGGGAAAAAAGCACCAACCTTTGCTTGAGTGAAAAATTCAACAACTCTGGAATCTTGAAGAGGCTACTTAAAAATATTAATTGTTTTTAAAATGATTGAAATTGCATGCACCTCCTAAATTATTCATAGTTATTCTGTGTCTGGGGTCACAACTAGCATTCAGAATACAGAAACGTGTGTGATGTTTATGTTGTGTATGAATATGAATATATAGTTAGTGAGATAAAGGTGGAGAGAGAGATAGAGGAAGTGGGCATTGATTGAAGCAGTTGGATGCCAAACCATGCATTTAAGGTGGTGGTAATTAATGGTATGGAATGGATCCAACTTTAACAAACGGTCATTAATTTCAGAGGTTAAGAGTTTCAGCTGCTGCAACTACTTCTCATTTTAACTAATCAATTTTATTTTCAACTGATGATGCCTGTCCAGCGAAATTAGAATGACTACCACCAAAAAGGTGGGTGTAATATCATCCCATATACTGGAGCTGATAATTCCTACACAGTACTCCACCAAATAAATGTTTGAAATAATGTAGTCTTGCAAGCTCTTGCTAGAAAAAAAAGCTAGAAGATAAATAAAATAAAGTAGATACTCCCTCCGTCCCAATAAATATGAAACGTTTGCTTTTCGGCACAAGATTTTATGTATTGTTGTTTTATGAGTTAAAGAAGAGAGAGTAAAATAAGACAGAGGGAAAAGTAGATATAAAGTTATTTCTATTTTAAGAAACGTTTCATTTTTAATGGGACAACCCAAAAAGGAAAATGTTTCATTTCTAGTAGGAACGTGTTACGGACTCAATTCCCACATCGGTTGTGAGAACAACTGGTGTGGGGTATATAGACTAAATGGGCTCTCTCTCCTAACAGGCTAGTCTTTTGGGATGAGTTCTCCTGTTTGGTCTGTATCAATTGGTGCTTTCATTGAGAGCCCAAACGGTTCGGAGTGGTGGCCGGGCAAAGAACTCGCCGTGACCAACGAGTACGTTTGGGACCGACTCGGAGTGGTGACCCACGGAGTGGTGGCCGGGCAAAGAATCCGCCGTGACCAACGTGGCCGTGACCAACGAGAACTCGGAGTGGTGGCCCACGGAGTGGTGGCCTGGCAAAGAACCAGTCGTGACCAACGTGGCCGTGACCAACGAGGACGTTGGCCCTTAAAGGAGGGTCGAATGTTACGGACTCAATTCCCACATCGGTTGTGAGAACAACTGGTGTGGGGTATATAGACTAAATGGGCTCTCTCTCCTAACAGGCTAGTCTTTTGGGATGAGTTCTCATGTTTGGTCTGTATCAGAACGTTTCATTTCTAGTGGGACAGGGGGAATACAATAAAAAGGGACAAGATGCAAACTATGATCTTCTTCAAGTCGAGTTGAGGTATCCATCTCTCAGCAAGATGAGATACGCCCTGGCTAGTGCCCACGGATTGGTGCAACGTCCCCAAAGATAAAATGACTTTCCTTCTATTGAGTTGAAGCACCTCAAATTCGTAGGCACCGGCGAACTTGAATTAGAGGCGAGAACCGAGCAATGCAATGCTCCTAAAAGCGAACTAGAATGCTTGAGCGCTAGAGATAAGAGAGAATGATTTGTTGGTGTGTTTCCATCTCTCAAATCCACACCTACTTATAGGATAAGAGTGATCACATGAGAGATCTCGGTATTAAGGCACCTCATAAATATTTGGAGGTTACAAAAGATGAAAGACCAAGGCCTAGCCTTTTCAAATTTCACACGTTTTTCCTATAATAAAATAATAAAGTTTAATATATTATGCATCCGGATATGTTATATTGCTAACCTTTTACGTTGCTAATTCTACTAATTCATCAACATAGTATATTAAAAATGTTAATATGCACAATAATATTTAAATATCAACAGATAATGTCAATACAATATATTGAAATGTCAAAAAAATTATGTGTTGACATGGCTATTGCTCGGTGAAGGATATGTTTCCAAGCATATTTCCCGGTTTCCAGTGAATACCGAGTAGTACACCGTATATTTTAGCGCTAAAACCATATGATAATAATCTTATACTATTGGCTATTGGCCTATTGCAATGCAATGGCATTATGGTACTACATTAATTTGTATACTTCACATCATAATACTAGTAGTATTATATTCTATAGTTAGGTCCCTATCGCGCTACACCATTAATATTGTATGAGTAAGATTTAATTGAAATTAATTGTGAAAGTTTATTTAAGTTTCATTTTCTTTTACCACATAAATACACACAAAACCCAATGAATTAAATCATCTTTTTCTGCGCCAGCTAGTAAAACTATCTCTTCAATTAATTTGCACTATTCATTATTTTCATTTAAATTATTATAAAATTATACTATTTTATAACAATATAAAAAATGAAATTAATTTATTAAATTCATAAAAAATAAAATCCTATGAAGACTAAAAAAACTAAAAATTTACAACTCCTATAACTAAAATTTTACATTTTTTTCATTCAAAATTCATTAAATTATACTAGTAATTTAAAAAATTCCCCAAACCCCTCCCCTCCCTGCCCATAATTCATCCCTCTCTGGCGGCGCCTAGTCTGCAATGGGCATAGAGCCGTACCCCACCCCTTGTCTTTGTCATCCGACCCGTCCCCCCGATGAGGGTACCACCCGTTGGAATGCTTGGAGTGGCACAACACACCTTCTCGAGTTCTATTGTGGATGCTCCTAAGCAAAGGTATGTGGACTATCAGAATAAGTATTGTCAAATATACTCCCTCTGTCCCATTAAAAATGCAACGTTTTCCTTTTCTGATTGTCCCATTAAAAATGAAACGTTTCCTAAAATGGAAACAACTCTATCTCTACTTTTTCATCTCTCTTACTTTACTCTCTCCTCATTCACTCATAAAACAACACTACATAAAATCCCGTACCGATTTCCAAATGTTGCATTTTAAGTGGGACGGAGGGAGTATTTACTAAAAATAAAACTCTAAATTTCAATATGGATATTTTTTAAAAAATGATTATTTCAGTTAGCACCAACTATAGATCTCATGTCAATTTAAATTGAGATAAAAAAAAAATTAGTACTATACTCTGTCTAATAAAAATATGACATTTTTTATTTTGGTGTGTCCCTTGAAAATATTTTTTTTTTCTTGTATAATAACTTCTACTCCCGAGTTGATTCTCATTATCCACAAATAATATTCCAATTACTTTTTCTTTCTATATTTTTTATTTTAATAATTGTATATTAAAATATATATTATCTCAAATATTCATATTTTTATGGGTCATAGAATATATTATTCGACTCGGTTAACAATTAACCAGAAAATTGAATAAGAAGGCTAACTTTTCCCTAATTTTGACATTTCTGCTAAAACAAATTGATCTTTTACTTTGTTAGTACAACTATCTGAGTTCGCATTCGTCGTGAGGGAGGGAGCGAAAATGGCGGCGGAATCAAACAATCTCGAAGAAACACTGAGGCCCTTTTACCAAAGAGCTTCTGAAGCAGAGGTTTCATTGCTCCAACTCTTATAAGATTCTTGATTTTTGTTTTATTTTTGTATTTCATCCTTACTGCTGTGTGTGCGCGCGTGTTTGTTGATTTCTGGATTTGGCGTGTCGTTCTTTATTGATTGAATGCTATTTTTTCTCATACTTTATTTCCCTTTCTCTGCTTGTGCTTATTGATGCGGGGTTAAGCCATGAGTTTCTCTATTTGAATTGAAGAATGATATTGGATTGTAGCAAAAATTAAGGGCATTTGCTTAACATTCTTTATTTTATTCTACTTTTTTCAGTGACCTAGTATTTTTACTCTATGCTATTGTAGATAACATGGAAATATTAGGAAGCGAACCTTTTCAATAATGTTATTGCTGTGGTTGTAGAGATGCTGCTTGCATATGTGCATAAAATCACATGCTCTTAGTAACAAGTTACTTCCTACAAATGCGTAATTACTAATGCACAAATCACATTCACTATATTCACTCGGCAACTACTTGGCATCTGTTATGTTTTGCCAAAATAGTTAACCCCGAATTAGACCATAAATACATGGCTTCGACTTATGTGACATTATAGTGTTCACCACTTCAATTTGATTTTTTGGATGGAAACTAGCAAATTTGATTTTTTGGATGGAAACTAGCAGCAGAGCAAAATAAGAGTTCAGCTCGAGTTTTGGAGTCTCTGTAACTTGTAAAAAGGTTCTGTCACCAAACAATATAGGAAATTTTTTTAGTGAAGGATCTGTCACCTACAATACTAATAATATCTAGGAAATTTTTTGTCCATCGTTTTAGTGAAGGTTGCATAATCTGTATATATTTTGATTGTATTCCCATAAAATGTTTTTGACACTTGATTACGCTGTGAAGGATCGCCTGGCAAGACTTGAAGCTTCACTGGCCAAAAACAAAGGTATTCTCAAGATTCAGGTTCACTTCCTCAGCTGAAAACTTGGACATAAAAAACGGTACTCTGATTTTTGGTCCCCTTTGCAAATGGTGTTGTTCAGGATCTGGAAATGACGAACAGCTTAAGTTGGTGGGCGACCTCCAATCACAGCTCGAGAGTGCAAAGGCCGAGCAGCTTGCTGAAAGGGAAAAGGTAGTGTTCATTACTGGGATCTTACAGTAATGTGTTGAATTAAAATCCACCTTTCTGATTATCCTTGCATCAGGCTACGAAGGAGTTGCAGAGGCTTACAACTGAAAATGCAAAGCTAGAATACCGGATCATACATCTTGTTCGAGCATTGAAGGAGGCTGGTAGCAAACCGGTAGCTAAGTAAGGTATGGAGAATATGAACTGCATTGATAGCATGTTCTTTTATTGGAAACTGATTGTTCTAGAATTCAAGATCTGGTGAACTGGAAACTAGATAAACAAAAATTTGTATTCGAGCATTTCGAGCTTCTTTTGTGAAATGATTAATTTAAATTAAAGAAATTTGCTCTCTTTGAGTATGAATCCTATATGCATTTATACTTCTTTCTATAGAAGATCAAAATATTCTCTCTAAAGATTATGATCTTTTCCGCCTAGATTTCAAATCTTTGTTCAGTGATTTTTTTCCTCGCCACTTAACAACAGAGACTCATTGCGGCTGTTTACTTGATGCGGAGTCCAAGTCAGGACTGAACAGCTACTTTGCAAGTATTGAGTTTATCTGAAACATTGGCTTTGCAAACTCTCACCATTTAACCTCTCATGTTGTTAAGTAACCTGGGAAACTAATTAGATCGCGTATTCTCTAGTGTGGAGAACTTCGTTCCAACGCATATTTGATCATATTATGATTGCTCTAGCTTCTCTCAAAGAGATGTTATGTCTGATCATGAGCAGATTGATAATTTGCTTTCTATAGTAAAGAAACCAAAATGCATGTTTTACTTTCAGAGTAAGCACTGAAAGTAGTTATAGACTTGACATATTTTTCAGTAATATGGACTTCACAACAAAATTACCAACCACTAGTCACACCTTTTTTTCCTTCTGTGAGTCATGATCGATGCTTAGATTGTATTTACAGATGAGAACATACAAAATAGATGAATGAGTATGCTTGATGTGTAAAAACTAATTTGATCGAAAAAGGATAAATGTGAGACTTAGAAATATGCGCGTATTACCATAGTAACAATTTCTCCAATCCAATAAGTTCTTGCAGCTGTTCCCTCCGTGCAACTTTTGACTCCCCTGAGATTCCTAACTAATAATTTCGCCTTGGTCTTGATGCATGGTATCGAGCCAATAAAATAATACAGAGGGAAGTTGCTGTAAATAGGCACTCCTCAGTCCGGGCTTAAGTCAGATGTTTTATTCGACACAATAATTTAGAAATAGATGTTTAGTGAGTTAAATAAGAAGATACTAATAACGTATAAGAAGAGGAACTAAATCATTTGACTTGAGATGATCCGAAAAGGAATACAAACTTATTAAGATTGGACGGAGGGAGTAGCTATTTGAGTAGTGAATTGAGTCAATTATGCTATTATGTGTAGTGTAAGTCAATTAGGGTATTCACAACCCTATTCTTTGAACCATTTCTTCACTACACTATTTATGGACCTCATACAACTTTTCGTCATACCCTAAAAAATAGCTCGCATAGTCCACCATTCCTTCACTTAAGTATTGTGGGGTCCCATTTTTAATTTCTTTAAATTAAAAATGTAGGAGTAATCAATGAAAATTTGTTCATCTTAAATTGGAATTAACTAACTTTTTTAAATTAAAACAAAGCACCAATTAATAATTCTTGAAATTAAATATTACATGCTTAATTAAAATCCTATTTCTTAAAATTTTAATAAAATTTAAAATAATGATTTTTTAACAAATATTAAAAAATAAATATAAATAAAAAATATAGAAAATAAAAAAAATCAAAATAAAAAATAATTAAAATAAAACAAATGAAACCAAAATGAAAATAAACACACTGAAGACACATAAACCAAAGGTAATGATACTTCTCTTGTATTTGATCTTTGTTCATTTTCATTTGAAGATGGATGATATGTCTGTCGATGTTAGAGATTCAACGTTGGATAAAGTACAAAGTATGATTGTCGTATTTCACATCAACTTACCACCGAATAATTTTCTATTTTAGGATTTTAATTTAATCATCTTTAGGATTTTTAATTTTTACGATTTATTTCTTTTTTAAATGTGTAATTTTAAAGAAGTAATTTCACTATTATATATTACTACTATTATGTATAATAACATAGGATTGATAACGTGACATCGGAGGAAGATCGGGTAGAGTGGTGGTGTGAAGTATGCATTGTTGAAGCGTGAAAATTGAAATGAAAAGCCACGGATTAAGTGAAGTTAATCATGATATAGGCGCGGTTAGGCAGACTCCATCGCCTCCACCTATACAACAATAATTTGGAAACACACACCAACAATAATTCATCCTGCAATTGCAGAACACAGATCTCTGCAATTAATCCACAATGTCCAACAGGAAATGAAAATCCAACAATTCAATCCAAATCCAACAACACAAAATAAACAATGTCATCTAAGAAGGACGCAGTGTTCATCATCAGCCTCGTAATCCTGTGGTACTCTACCAACATCGGCGTCCTCCTCCTCAACAAATTCCTCCTCTCCAACTATGGCTTCTCCTTCCCCATCTTCCTCACAATGTGCCACATGTCCGCCTGTGCCGTCCTCAGCTACATCTCCATCATCTTCCTCAAACTCGTCCCCTTCCAGCGCCTCAAATCGCGCTCCCAATTCTTCCGAATCGCCACCCTCAGCATCGTGTTCTGCGCCTCCGTCGTCGGCGGCAACATCTCCCTCAAGTTCCTTCCCGTCTCCTTCAATCAGGCCGTCGGCGCCACCACTCCCTTCTTCACCGCGCTATTTGCGTATCTCATGACGCAGAAGCGGGAGGCCTGGGCTACCTATGCCTGCCTCATCCCTGTCGTGGCTGGCGTCGTCATTGCTAGTGGGGTATGTATGTATGTATGAGTTTTTTTTGCTTCTGATTCATCTGATGATAGATTTGTATTTTGTGATTTTTCTGCTGCATCATAACTAAGGAGATTTGTGGCTTTGATTGGCTATTTATACTAGATCTAAATATTGATGCATCCTAATTGATAGTGTGGTTTATGGTAACAACAATTAATTTCCGTTTTCCCTTGTTGGATCGATTCGATCTCTCACTTTTGTTACTACCTTTGGCTGTTCACTTTAGAAATGAATACCAGATCTGCGATCTTGTTACTTCGTGTGTTTTATTTATCACGGTATGTTTATTTAAGTGTTGCTTGTAATGTAACTAAATGATCTAAAGTTTAACGAATTTACCATGTTGTGCAAAGACTATACCTTCACTTGCGTGGTTATCTTTTGTTAGTTAGACATAATAGGATCGGCAGTGCTCATACATGTTGATTTCATTCACAATTCGCAATGTAATATCTATCCACTTCCTGTATATCTGCAGAAGTTGTCAACGTGCTCGAGCTACTTTCGTAGTTCCCTTAATAACAGTGAATGCTGCAACTGAGCTCTGTTCTGGAGCTATTAGTATATTCACATTTTGAATTTAGTTTAAAGCAGTACTTTCGTTGGTTAATGGCATCTGTACTAGCAATTGTTTCATATTCAATCTTGGTTTCTGGTTTCTGATATTACATTAGTTTCTCGTCTCTTGTAGGGCGAGCCCAGCTTCCATTTGTATGGATTTATTATGTGTATAAGCGCAACTGCAGCAAGAGCCTTCAAGTCAGTGCTTCAGGGGGTCCTTCTTTCTAGTGAAGGGTAAGTATCTAATCGAAATGTCTGCTAAACTATTTTCTGGACTCTCCTTTTGCCTTTCCTGTATGACTTCTTCTAGCTGAAAAAGGAAGCTTTAGGCAGTAAGTCTAGACTGTTTCACATTTTATTTTCTTCAATGATTAACAGATAGAAGCTGAAGGAGAAGCAACATATAGTCTAGCTGACTGTCTTAATAAAAACATTGTTGTATCCGTGTTTTGATAATCGTTCCTCTCTGTTGGAGTTGATCTTCTTTTTCTGAAAGCATAGTCGACAATATACCACTTGTTCTTGCAGGGAAAAGCTAAACTCCATGAATTTGATGCTTTATATGGCACCAATTGCTGTTGTAGTTTTGATCCCAGCTGCGTTTGTAATGGAGCCTGATGTGCTCGACTTAGTTGTCACGCTTGGAAAGGAACATAAATTCATGTGGACTTTTCTTTTCGTCAATTCAACAATGGCTTATGGGGCGAACTTGTGCAATTTCCTGGTGACTAAGCATACAAGTGCCCTAACGCTCCAAGTACGTTTTCCTCAACCAGCTTGTGTGTATGGATGGATAGTATTGAATACGTTTCTTTTAAGGGTGTTGACACCACAATACATATGATAAATAAGACCACTGATGTGATCAAATTAGCATAGTTCGACAAGAATTACTAATTTTATGGAACTTACACCACACTGCGAATTTGTTTATCTATCTGAAGTCTTCTGGTACTTGCTCATCTGTGATCAGGTTTTAGGAAATGCTAAAGGTGCAGTGGCGGTTGTCATCTCGATCCTCATCTTCAGAAACCCAGTCACCTTCATCGGTATTGCTGGTTACACCATGACAGTCATGGGTGTCGTTGCCTATGGAGAGTCCAAGAGGAGACTCAAATGAGCTTTCGTGGTGCTATTCTTTGCGCGTGATCTTATCCTATGTTCAGTAGGAATATATAGAGGCATCTATTTTAATTGCAACTACAAGAGACTTAAAGATCAGTGCTTGCACATTGTTGTGCAAAACCAGCTTTAGATAGTTAGATAGAGTTTATTTTTTGGCAGTTCCAATTTGCATTATATCATGCCCAGAATCAGACTAGTTGACAAGTTTAGAAATGTAAGCTTATTTTTAGTGATAAAATTATGGATTTATAACACAGCAAACAAGAACATAAAGCAAAAGAGAAACTTGAACAACAAAAGTAAGCAATAGTTCGAAATCAAAATAAAGATTCAACAGCAGATCCTAAATACAGGGATTTTGGTGTGCTGTTGCTGCAAGTTCTTCACACATCGGCGTCGCAGTTGAAGCCAAAGGCAGTTCGAAAAGATAGAAATCACGCTTCAACACTCTTCAAATTTGAATGTGATGAGCAAAAATCAGAATATTTGCACCAAAAAAGGCCCATAATCTTAAAATGATGTACAGTTCTACGTCAGCACCAACAACGGAAACATGGCTTCAACTTCACAAATGTGTTTGATCATCTGTGAAATCTTTTTCGTTCTTACCTTATTAAAGATCTCAAAGAAAGTGTCAGTGGGCCGAAATGGAAACTGCAAAACTCCATTCAAGTCAGAGCTGGAAAAATATGCTATTTAAGCAAGTTCTGGACCAGTTGGGAGCGCATCATAACCGTCGTGCTGTGACGGAGTCATGTTGTTCTTGACAGGAATGCACTTCAAGACTACAGCGATAGGCATGCCCACGGAGCCCAATGCAATACTGAGTAGCCACAGCTGCCAATTCAATGGGACGGTGCTGGCAAACGCGCCCAGAAACTCGACTATAATTACTTGGAAGACGACTGTGGCCGCAATGATTCCCAAGAATATCCAGTTACCAAACAGCCCGTGGAAGATGTTGATCTTCTCAATCTCGCGACTGTTGATCTCGTTGAACACCTGGATGCATACAGGAAAGATGAATTCATAATTCTGAATTTTTTACAGTGTGATGAAGAAAATGGAGAAACAATTACCTGACAGAAGACGAAGGTGTTGAAGATGAAGGTATTGAGCACTTCAGTGGCATTAGAGCCCGTGAGCCCCAATATTTGCTTCCCGATGAAATTGAGGACAAGCAGAATAGCTAACTGATAGATGCTCTGACCGAAGATATTCCTCCACATAGTCCTCGTTATGAAGCTTTCGTTTCTTCGTACTGGAGGTCTCTGCATCAGGCCGTCATTTGGAGGCTCGGTGGCCAGTGCAAGTGCACCTAGAGTGTCCATTATTAGGTTCACCCACAGCAACTGCACAGCTGTGAGGGGAGCTGATCCTGAAGGGACAAGAAAAGAAAAGCAGTGTTGTGTCTTATTTCATGGAAAGTAAGTGCTCGAGCTTAGGAGAAAATGAGATGCAGAGTGAGAAAAGTTACCTGATACACAAGCAGATATGAAGTTGATCATGAGAGCAACAATGTTGACAGTCAGCTGGAATTGAACGAATTTCTGAATATTGATGTACACTGAGCGTCCCCATTTTGCAACATTTACAATAGTTGAGAAATTGTCATCTAGCACAATCACATCTGCACTTTCTTTTGCAACCTGGTTAAATTGTTCGATGGGTGATTAGAGGTTCTATCCATGAACTTGAACATTTAAAATAGTTTTGTCATCAGTCAGCAATCAGCATCCATATGTCAAAAGATGTTCACATGCTATTCACCATAAGAAAATTTTGCATGCCTTTTGATTGTTCTGGGGTTGAGCTTGGAAACAAATGTTATTGAAAAAAGTGATGCATTAGAAAGAAAATATTGGAAACATGAAAGTGTTGGATTGTATTCTGGGAGAATGAATAGGAAATGGATTCTTAGAGAAGAAGAAATATAGAAACGCATGGGACTGTGTTCAGTACTTAAAACAGGCATCTGTTGTAGGAAACATAATATAATCAGACCTCTGTTCCTGCAATGCCCATAGCAAGTCCAATGTCTGACTCATGCATAGCTGGAGCATCATTTGTCCCATCGCCTGTAACTGCAACGACCTCTCCTAGTTCATTTCTTGATGTCTTCACTAGAGTATGCTTGTCTGTTGGTGAGGACCGTGCCATTACCTAATCACAATATATCAGCACTTCAAATCATGATTTTGAAAAAGTGGAGTATCTGCATGTACTACATACTAGTATTTGTTATCCACCTTTAGTTTTGGTATTAGTTCCTTCATCTGGTTAATACTTAGAGAACGAAACTCTGGCCCTTCTATAGCAAGATCACCTTCTTTAAGAATACCACACTCTCTAGCAATAGCTTTAGCTGTATTAATATTATCACCAGTAACCATGCGCACAGCAATGCCAGCATCTAAACAGGTCTTAACTGCTTTCTTCACACCAGGTCTAACCGGATCCTTGATTCCCACTATTGCAATCAATGTATAGTCACTCTCAGGGATACTATCCTCGGGAGAACCATTGTCAATATCTTTAAAAGCTAAGCAGAGTGTGCGTAAAGCTTCATTAGCAAACCCATTGATGATATCCGAGATAGAGCTTACTTGCTCTTCTGACAACTCGACAACCTCCCCATCAGCATTAATTACCCTGCTGCACGCTTTTAGTATGATCTCTGAAGCACCTTTGCAGAAAGCTCGAGTCTTGCCATCTGGAAGTGACACAAGAACAGACATCTTTTTCTTTTCAGAATTAAAAGGTTCAACCTTCAATATCTTACAGACTTTGCGTTGCTCCTCGAAATCACCTAAAAGCAATCCGTATTCTAGAATCGCTGACTCCGTTGGTGTACCCAGAATTGACCTCTTTCCATCTTTATCATTGACAACCTCAGCTCCTGTGTTGTTAAATACTCCTTGCAAGAGAACAGATAACACTTGTTCTGATATATAGCTATCTAATGCATCCTTGTGTCCACTGGCATCAACCTCGTTTGATTTTCCAGAGAGCCATATTTTACTGACAACCATGTGGTTTGTGGTTAATGTACCTGTTTTATCAGTACAAATGCACGTAGCAGAACCCATCGTTTCACATGCTGACAAATGCCTTACTAGTGCCTTCTCCTTCATTAATTGCTTCATCGCGAAGGCAAGACTAAGTGTAACCGCAAGGGGCAATCCCTCAGGAACAGCAACAACGATAATGGTCACTGCAGTAGCGAAGTAGTTCAAAAGCAACAAAGCATCACTAGAGCCCCATTGGCTAATTTCACCGCGAAGTCCCTTCTCAATCAAAAACCTGACAGTCAGGACTAGAAAAGTCAAAACAGCAAAGCAAAGTCCAATTTTACCAATAATTGTCGCAACACCATTCAGCTTGACCTGCAGAGGGGTCTCATCATCTCCACACTCACTTAGAGTTTCCATCAACTTTCCCCATTCAGTTCTCATTCCAACTGTAGTCACCAACATTTTACCAGACCCATCTTGAACTTTTGTTCCTGCAAGAAGAAATGGTCTTTTTTCGTATATGTTTATGGGCACACTTTCACCAGTCAAACTTGACTGATCAATCAACAAGTTAAACCCGGATATGAAAATTCCATCAGCTGGAACCTGGTCTCCAATGGACAGAATAACAATATCTCCAACAACCAAATCATATATGGAGACTTTCTGTCGAACTCCATCCCTAGTGACATTGATAAATATCTTCTTTTTCTCCTTATCCAACTCTTTGAACTGTAATGATTGCTTATAATCACTAATTGCAGTAACCATGACCACAAGAAGTATGCTGAGGATAATTCCCAGACCATCATATGTACCCTTTGGCCAACCTTCAGTAGCAAGACCTACTCCAATAGACACCACAGCGCAAACAATAAGTATAATTAGTGTCAAGTCATGCAAAGCCTCCCATACAAACACCCAAAAACCTTTAGAAGGTTTCTCAGTGTAGCGATTGGCACCATATATACTTTGCCTTGCGGGTACATCACTTGAGTTCACTCCTTTTTCTAGAGAAACATTCAATCTATCAGCAAGTCCATCAATGCCTTTGAGTTTAGTTAAAGTCTTAATGTCATAAGAAGCAACAAGTGATCCAAGCTTATCAGGGTGTATTTTAAACCCCGCAAGCCTAGCTTCTTCCTGAAGCCCATTTTGGATATCCTTTTCTATATCTTCTTCCACTGGTTCAGGGTGAGTTCTTTTTGCACCTACAGAGAAAGAAGACAGATGTCAGAAAAATAAGAGCAGAATGCTAAATCATAACCAAACATTGAGTATTGTAACTGACAAACCAACATGAGCAGAAGCCTTACCGTTAAGAAACCTGAGGGCAGCCGTTTGAGCATAGAAAGAAATACGAATCTTTTCCTGGTTATAATAAAGAAAAGTTGCACCATCAGATATACAATGGGCCATGAAGGTAATTAAGATGATGCAACTTAGGGAAACATATAAAACTATTATGAACAGATATTAACCAAGACTCAAGGGCCATGATACACTAGAACCACCTCCGAGCCAATCAATATCATCACTAGAAAAAGAATGAATATCAGAACATAGAATTTGTCCAGTCAAGGCTGGGTTTGTAGATTTTATCTATGTGAAATACACTGATGTATCTACCATTAATCTATACCAAATTTACAAGAGTATGTTTTCTTAGGTTAATATCGACCAAACACCGGCCTTATATTTAACTCAAGACCAATAAGTGTTGACCATTAGTAAACTTGAGAAAATGTAAATTAAATGGAAGAAAAAGTGATAATTGAGTACATAAACATACAAAGAACCTTGTCAGCATACTTTCAAATAGACGTGTGCACGCAGAATTATTAGTGTTTATTTACTCAAATATTAACTTTTGACTTACATTTCCTAAATTTTACCAAAAGGATCATGAAACTAGCCCATGTGCAATGTCAGCATGGCCCCTCACAGTCACAACAACCAGTCCCATTATAAATTTCTATGACCCACATACTAGTTCAGAATTAATTTTGTGTAGGCCCTCAGATAAACATCTCATAATCCATTAGACTCAAGTGGTCGATGAATAAATGAAAGTCAAATAAAAGGCATTGTTGTTAGCCGGGTCAATTCCATGTAAAAGACCTTTAGCCGACTACGCTGAAATAGTTCCGAAAAGCAACACTAGAAACCGTCATGATTTTAAAGACAAACAACCATTCCCAAAAGCCATTGGTCATGCAAAGGCTGCTAATGACTATTCCCTCCCTCACTCTTTTATGCGGTAAAATTAGTTTTGTGATTTCAAGTAGAAACAACAGCAAAAACGCAGAAAAATATAACTAGTCTTCATAGAGTAGATCTTATTCAAGAGAAACATATTGAGTTGTTAGTGTTTACTAAGTTTTTAAAGCTACAGACTACAGCAGTAGTAAGACGAACCAGCAAAATACTATAAACATGATTTATTAAGGAGTAGTGGACAGTAATTAAGATAAAGAGAGCACATAGTTTAAAGGCAGCATTAGACTATACTCATACCTTTTCGTTATAGTATATGAGAGTATTCTTTTTATTCCAGAAGATAAACAGATTTGAAAAGTCAAAATCCCGTTTAAAATTTCGAAAATTAGATCTGATATACCCTTGGCAACGAAACCCTACACTCTACACTCTACAGTAATACAGATCTGTGGTCCTTTACAAGCACAAGGAAACAAAGAGATAAGTTCTTCTTTTTCGCTTTATGAAACACATCCAATAAATTAACCTAACAATTGCAACCAAATTATCGTTCTCTAACAACCAAAAGAAATATAATAAATCATGATACTTTTTTAAAACTTTGCTTTGCCTGCAAAAAAAACTCATTTTTCTGAAGATATTCAGGAATCTCAATTTTCACAAAATAATATCTCTTCAAAAATTAAGCACATAACGCAACAAACAGTTTACGCCTAACAATCAGGAAAAATTGACGAAGTATCAAATGAAATTAAAAAATAAAATAAAATACTATCCCCACAGAAAGGAAAATTTATGTTAAAAGTTAAACAAAACAAACATTTCATAAAGTGATGTAGTTGGAAAAGCACAGAACGAAAAGAAGCATGAATATACGCACACTGAGTTTCTTGAGCTGCTCTTTGGCTTCGGATCGCTTCTCAAGATCTGCGGCGTACCTGAACCTTCTGCGGCGGTTCTTGACGAGCTTCCCGACGGCTTTCCGCCAATTTTTGAGCGCCTCATCTGACCTATTCCTGTGGTCCAAATCGAACTCCGGTGGTATAAAATTGTCCATGAGAGATTAGATTGGCCGGCTTTAGGGTTCCTCAAAACGTATGTATACGCACACAGTAGTGGAGAAGTGAGAGAAACAGAGTGATGATGAATGAATGACGACGATCAGTGCGCTGATATCGCTCGTCTCTTTTATTGCTGCAAATCTTTTATGGATATACCAAAGTTGTTGAACATATTTTATTTCGAAAGATGGTATACAAGAAGGAGTAGTATAATTTCTTAGTTGACGCTTTGCACTTCGTGGTTACCATAGCTCTGCTCTGCGACTCATTGACAAGGCATTTTATTTTCATATAGTATTACTCAATTTACTCTTTCTTCCGTCTGCAAAATGTTGTCCATGTTTAACTCGACACGAGCTTTAAGAAATATAAAAAGAAGTTAGTGAAATATAGGCTCCACATTTATATATTACTCCCTCCGTCCACCATTAAGAGTCTCATTTATTGGCGGTACGGGTTTTAAAAAATATTAAGAAAAGTGAGTGGAAAAAAGTTAGTGGAATAAGGGTTCCACTTGTGTATATTAGTTTTAAATGAAATGTGAGTGGAGTTAGTGGAAGGTAGAACTCTATTACCATTTATGATAAAAATGAACCGGGACTCCTATTCGCGGACGGACTAAAACGGAAAAACGAGACTCCTATTCGTGGACGGGAGGAGTACTTTAATAATAGAATGTGAGTGTAATGAATAAAATGGAAAGTGAGGTCCATTTACCCAAAACTTTAAAAATAAATAAATAAAAAGTGGATAATATTTTACGGACGGACCAAAATGGAAAAACTGGGTAACATTTTACGGACGGAGGGAGTATAAATTATATGGATTTTCAATATGTAGTAGTAATTTTCATTCGCAGCTTACCATTTTACTGAACAAGTCGTACGCATTTGGATTTCATATAGTACTAATTTACTTTAACTTAAATGGATTTTCAATATTTCATTCGTAGCTTACCAAGAACTTAAACTCGAAGTCATTAGACTCATTACTACTACTTTATAGGAAGAATATCCTTAGTAACAGATTTACATACAATTAATAAGATCGAATTTTGGATCACACGTATACACTTTTATGTAGTATAGACCTCATAAAATCTGACTTGATTCAATATATCGATGAATATTTAGAAAATATTGAGGGGGGAAATTTAAAAGGAAGTGAAATAATGGAAGAAGTGTATCAATATTTGATAAGTTTGTGTGTTGCATTGATTGAATTAGCTAAACAGCTTTACATTTGGATCTATGTACAGCTGGGAGGTTTAGTAATACGGTCCAAAATTCAATTGATTATTTATAGGAGAATTCTTAATTATTGGAGGTGCTAACTACTAAGCATTATTGAATAAATAATGTTGTGTCAGGTGTCTCTTACTATATCGATGAGGTTTTTTTTTGTACCATAGACTAATTTGAGTGTGACATATGCCGCTATTATTCGAATATGCACTAGTATTAAAAGATTAAGTATTGAATAAAACACGACATTAGATACATTTCGCGATTAGAATATTAGCTTTAAATAATATAGTCACAATTTATTCAACAATTGTCCCAGAGGAAGTTAATCTTTGGAGATCATATAGCTGCCTATGTAACAATTGTGGGAACAGTAACATCAAAAATAAAAATAAAAATAAATCATGTACAAGTTTCACATTTTCTTAAACCAAAAAAATACTATTTGCTAAGCATGCCCACTCAAATATATAAATGTCTAATATTAGAAAGAAAAAGGTAAAGTTACACTGAGTAAAAGAGATAGCGAGAATATATAGATTTTAAAAACTAAACCATAAATTTAGTATTTGGTGAATGCACAATATGCATACTTATATACTCCCTTCGACCCAGCTTAGATGCCACATTTCTTAGCTGACATATGATTTTAGGAATTGTTAATTAATGTGGTTAATTGGAGAGATGCAGTAGTATTAAATGGAAAGAGAAAGAGAGTAGAATATTTAATAGGAGGGAGAAAAAAGTTGTAAATGTATTAATTAGAGAGGGTAAGGTTGGTTGGGACAAACTAAAGTGCTTCGTAAAAGAAGCGTTTGTACAATTCGTCATACAACAAAAAAGAATTAGGTACTCCTATATACGTGTTAAATACTAGTACTCCCTTAAACATTTTGAAATTTGAATGGTTCTGGATCTGGAAGCTGGCTTGAATAGTATGCTTTCTAATTTTTTAAAAGATCAGAATAGTTCATTCAAAAGAATAGTCAAAGAATATAAATATTAATAAACCAGCATATTTTTTATAATATAATCCAAATGTCATTGGAGTATATTGAAATCCGGCATGACTATGCCGGCAGATTCAATAGATTTCACATGCCAGACCATTCTGTTGTAGTTATATAGCACATGGCGACTACGAGATTAGTTTTCGATTAATTTAGTAGTTAGTACAAATGATACTTTGTCATTCCCCCACACCACTGATAGTATAACTTATAAGTTATAACTATAACTGACATCAATTTATATAAAAATACTAGTCCGTATTATTTATGAGAATCTACGTAGATTTGAATTTATATTTTCAAATTTCAAGTATATGCATCTACCAAAAAATGATGTAGTAATATTTTTATGTCTGATCGTGGCTCCCCATCATTTTTTTCTCTCTTCGTGTTCTGAGTGGGTCGCTTTATTTGTTATGGAATCCACTATCTCTAATTCTTAATTGTTGCTTTCAATATCGATGAATCTTCTCAAAATTTTGTATTAGTTTTGTTGATTACTTTCCACATATATGAGATTTGATTAGCAATTGTCACGGTTGCGGTGCAGACCATGGATTAAGTAAAATTAGAAGTTATTTGTTCCAACTCCATTGGTACAAGACTTTGGAAAAGTGTCTTAAAACTAAAATCGCGCGCACTTGTTTCAAAATGGATAGTATCATACCAATGTGAAGTTTAGGTGCATATGACGATACTCATAGTGATATCAGAGCTCGGGATCGGGATGACATGGTGTGTTCGTCAGGGGTGGACTTACATGGAGGCATGAGGCTCCTTGGAAACCCACCCTTTTTAGCTATTACTATATAGTACTTTGTAATCATAAGGAATTTTACAATAGTTAGCTAGCTTAGTTGGTTGCCACAGACGATTGGTTACCACTTGATCTTGGGTTTGAATGCTGTTTTTCCTACATTTTCATTTCAAATTCTTGCTGCTTTAATTAGTTTAATTCTTACAACTACTTTCATTCTTTGTATATTTTTTCTTAACTAGTTTCATTTGTGAAGGTTTTTTATTTTATTTTCTTGGCTAGTTCATTATCTACTCCCGTTACCTAATTCATTTTTATTTTATAATTAATTCATTAACTATTAATTAATTAATTATTTTAATTTTCTCAGACAATCATTTTTATTTATTTTTCTATTTGTGTAAATATTGTTATTGTAAGATTTGAAAGTAATGATCTTTAATTTATATTTCTCATTCTCCAATTATTTAACTCTTCTCATAAGTTTTCTACGTCGATTTGTTTACTGCATCATCAATAGTACTAAAAATACGCAAATATTATTAATCATAAGGAATTTTACAGTAGTTAGCTAGCTTAGTTGGTTGCCACAGACGACAAGTTACCACTTGATCTTGGGTTCAAATCTTTCCGGCTGTTTTTCCTACATTTTCATTTCAAATTCTTGCTGCTTTAATTAATTTAATTCTTACAACTACTTTCATTCTCTATATATTTTTTCTTAACTAGTTTCATTTGTGAAGGTTGATAAGGCTAATTTCATGCATCGGTTATATAGTGAAAAACACTACATTTTGCTGGGTCTAACACAGTTTCTAAGCCAGGTGTGTGAAAGAATCGCTAGATCCAGGAGATGCTGGAGGAAACAGTCTAGCGAAGGAATGAAGAAGAAGTGAGCAGAACTTAAGGAAAAGAAGGCTAGAAGAAGGGAGTCAATAGCTGAGGGCAACAAAGTCTATCTATACTTCGCTGGGCCCCACTTCAACACCTATAAATAGAGGAGCATGCAATACACAATATATACCACTTTTTTTCACTCTTAGCTCACACACAACACACACACTTGGGAAATGAGAGTTCTGGGATAGTTAGGTTTTAAGGGTTCCAATCTTCAGAGAAATTCCGTCGTAACACCGTCCGCGTGAGGGCGAAGATACAATCTATTTACTTTCGGTTCTTTTGCACTCGATTTCGTTCGAACTTCACTTTTGGAAGTCGATTTGGTTGTTGATGTTACTGATGATCTATGCATTTCTTAGTTTTCGTTATATTTGTGTTATTTCGTGTTGATCTACGTCGATCCTACTGTTAAGAGTTTTTATTTCGGCAAGTCGCATGTTGATCTCTGTTTTTGTTACTTTGGTGCTCGATCTGGGGAATTTGGCTGTAGATCTGCGGTGTTGTTGTTGATCGAAGGTTGTTGGTTGAATCTGAAGTTATGAAATGTTTTTTTTTTGCTGGAGTTTGTGTCGGATGCTTGGATCCGGAGTGGATTTAGCATCCGAGGTTGGATTTGAACAGGGGAAGTCGAGTTATGCATGGATTTTGAGTTTTCTGTTTACTTTCTGTTTTGCTTCGTCTAGCATCCGTAGATATGTTTAGTTCTTAATTGTTCTTCATTAAATCGTTAAAATCCAGTCTGCTCTGTTCCGATTTCGCTCATACTGTTTCTTCTGAGTTTTTATGCAAATTGGTTGGAGAAGATGATGTCGTTGTTAGTTAGTACCGTAGTTAGTTGTTTTTCCAGCTTTTCGTCCGTACTCTGCTTTTTCAGTTGTGGTCCCCACCGTCAGTTTATTTCCCAGATCTAGGTAATTAGAATAGTTTCTCAGATCTGGTGATTGTTTCGATTCTAGTTTACGTGCATGCTTTTGTTGTTTCGCCTAGATCTAGCTGTTAGCGTAGCAGTTTAAAATCTCAAGTTTAAGTTTAATTTTCTCAACCCAAAAAAAATGCGTGGCAGTAGCCAACCCAAAAACAATTTCCAAATCCTTGAGCATGATTATTACGCATCCATCTCTATGGGATCGATCCCTACTTCCATGTGCTAGGTTTTAGTAAAGTGGTTGAGGGTTTTTTAAGAAGTGCTCTGTGTGTCCGACGACCAGTGAGTTCCTAGACCGTGTGATCTAGTGGATTTGCTGGACTTAGGAAACCTGTTATTTCTTTCTGTGCACACAGTGACTACCCACACACCAGTTGTGTCTCTTCAAAGGTTTTTTATTTTATTTTCTTGGCTAGTTCATTTATCTACTCCTGTTACCTAATTCATTTTTATTTTTATAATTAATTCATTAACTATTAGTTAATTATTTATTTATTTTAATTTTCTCAGAAAATCATTTTAATTTATTTTTCTATTTGTGTAAATATTGCTATTGTAAGATTCTAAAGTAGTGATCTTTAATTTATATTTCTCATTCTCCAATTATTTATCTCTTCTCATCAGTTTTTTATGTCGATTTGTTTACTGCGTCATCAATAGTACTAAAAATATGCAAACATTGTTTATACTCCATCTGTTCCATAGTAGTGGAGTCATTTCTTTATTTCGGGACGTTCCATCATAATAGAGTCATTTACGTATTTAGCAAAAAGTAACAATCATGGGTCCGCCACTGCCCTTAGTTTATTATCTCTCTTACTTTATTCTCTGTATTCCTACTTTATTATCTCTTCGCTTAACATATTTTCTAAATCTCCGTGCCGAGAAAAAGTGGCTCTACTACTATGGAACAGAGGGAATAGTAATTTGGACCCCCCAGTGTAAAAATCCTGGGTTCACCACTGGTGTTCGTGATTCGGTCGATTGCTTTGCATATTCCCGGTATTCCTATGTGGTCTTGAATCTTGTTATCAGAGTACAAGTTTGAGACGAGTCCTTGTGGCCCAGGTTTGATCAATTGCTTTGCACGTTCTCTGTATTCTTGTGTGGTCTTGATCATTGGCAGACGCACGTTCAGATCGGGGAGGGCTTAAGCCCCTATACAAAACATTTTTTTGAATTTTTTCTATTTTGAAAATGATTAAAAATTCTGAAATTTATCTTCAGCCCTCTCTGAATTAATGTTGTTGAAGATTAAATCATCAATAGTTGAGTACAAAGAGGGGTAGAAATGAATACGAAATCAAAAATTATGGAGGATAAAATGAAGAATAACGTTGACGAGTTGAGTTTGAGGAAGATAATGACTTTATTACAACTAATATTATAAACTTCCAAGTAAAATGTGTCAAGATGTTGTACATTTTTATAAAATGCCGGTTCATTTATTGGCTATTAAATTAAATTAAAAGTACAGCTAATTTTCAATTTGATAACTCAGTTTCTAATTAATGAATTCTAAATTTTCGTCTCTTCTAGTAGCATAACTCTTTCCGAAATCATAATTTACAAAGTACTCTTTCATTTTTCTTTCCATATAATCGATGCAAACTCAAATTTTATTTTCTTAGTAACTTTAATTCATAGTTAAATTTTTAGACTTTTTTCTTTTTCAACTTAATTATGAAAAAACTTCTTGTATTATTGCTATAGTTTTTTATTATAAAAAAATATTTATAAAAAATAGCCTTTTTTTTTTATTTCTATATGTTCACCAAAATTAAAAGCGTTTTTATTTATAGAAAGTTTTGACCAATTAACCCCCCTCTTATTGTATTTTACCATTGTTTCTCTTTATCTTTTTACGGTACCAATAAGTATTAAAACTTGTTTCATCTACAAGATTATTTTTTGTAGATAATGAGATTGCATATAGTCAGTGGCGGAGCTATGATTTTAATCATGGGAGGCCCAAATTATTAAATTTTGTTAAATTGTTTCGGTGTCGAGTTGTTTCAGTATCTACAACATGGAATTAACTCGAACATAAGTAATAGAGAGATGTATGCGAGAGATGGATAATGCGATAATTAGAGGATGGTAATAAAAATAGAGATACAGTGACAACGTCAACATCGATATAATTAAAGAATATTTTTTTTATAATAAAGCGCATAGTATTAAAATTAATTTTGCTAATACTATATACTCCCTTATGAAATAAAAGAGTTATTTTCTATTCTAAATTTTTAATAATAAATAGCATATCATCAAAATTAATTTTAAATAATATTATACTATGACATAGGGTCATATTCTAATGCTTATAGCACCCTAATCCAAAATCAAGATCAAATCTTCACCTTTAGATTTTAAAATGAGTGGATGAGATTAAATCTCACAAATCTCAATAAATAGTAGACAAAATATCAACAAAAGGATAATATCGTCATTATGTTCTCATATGATAATTTTCGTGAATGTTTTTTTATATCAACATAGTGTATTACAAATATCAACAATATGACATAAGAATATCAAAACTGGTACAATAAAATATCAACACATATTTATTGAGATTTTTACATGATAATATTGAGATTTTTTGATATATTTGTTGATAAAAATATGGTTACCAACATTTTCGAAAACTAAAATAAAAAATATTAAATTTCATCATCCGAACATCGTCGGATCATATGCAATTGAAATCTCGTTGGAATCCTTATAAAATTATCTTTAATTTGATATATTTTTTGTGAAAAAATAATTTAAATCGAGAGAGTTACGTAAATTTAAAGTTTTAAGATGATTTTAATGAGAGAGAAGTGACATTAATACCCTCTAAATTTATTTATTAATTTTCTTAATTAAAAATGTAATCCATGTGACGTTATTTCAATCACTAGATCTTCTAATCTAATGGCTAAGATTTAGTCTTAATTTGAGATTGCTAATTAGTTAGCAATTGATCACTCCCCTTATGACATATTTACATATTTATGCTCTTAAATTATGAAAATTATTCTTAATAGTTACAAAATAAAATTATGTATAAAAGATTACTAGCTATAAGATTATAAATTACTAGAAAAAATAAACAAAATTATTTATATTTAAAAATATAATAGGACATAAACATATTCAGGAGAAAATATAAGGAGATATAGAAAAATATTAACATCATATTATAAGGAGATTAATTAATGATAAAAAAAATTCTTAATGCAGCTCAGGGCTTGAATCACTTAATTAAAAGTGAACTGTCCTTACCAATTGCACCGCTAAAAACTTTGTTAAATGACTAGTACATATATAATACTCGTTCTTCTGTCCCATATTAGATGTCACACTTTTTTTTTTAATTTGTCTCATAAAAGATGTCATATTTCATTTTTTTAGAAAAAACTCTCTCTTACATTGATATAAATATATTATCTTCTCTCTCTACCTAACACACAAAACAATTTCACCTAAACTCCCGTGTCAATCTCCAAGTGTGTCATTCATTAGAGAACGGAGAGAGTATATAGGTAAAGTTTGAAAGGGTGAGGGGCCCAAGGGCTCTCCTAACCCCACCCTAACTCCGCCACTGCATATAATAAAGCCCCTGCTGACAAAAATTTCTACATCCGCAATGGTCTTAGGCCATCCACAACGCTACCTCTTATCCATCTCTTAACTCCCTCATCTCTTCACTATTCATGGGCCCCACTGTACTTTTCACTCCGTTTCTTAACTAAGAGATATCACCTGCATACCTCCATTTCTTAACCATCTCATCACTTAACTATTCATTCAATTTCATTTTTTATTTTTATTTTCAACAAATCCAATTAATAAAAAACACACTTCATTAAATAAATAAAATTACAATTTAAAATTCTAAAAATATAAAACACACATAATTAAAATCCTAAAAAAATAAAAACACATAATTAAAATCATAAAAAAAATAATAACACACCATTAAAAAAAAATTACAATTTTGAAAAAAACAGCTAGTATAATTTTTGGAATTATTTTTATATATATTTTATAATTTTTTAATTTTTTCTGAATTTTTTTTAAAAAAAAATCAATTTTAACGGATATAAACGACGCCCACTCGCAGGCCGGCGACTGGGCGTCACGCACGAACCACAGCTCGCCACGTCGCCAAGGCGCGTGGCGAGCTGTCTCGCCAGCCGCCTCTTCGGAACGAGACGTGGGACGCGACGGAGATGAGATGGCGACGAGACGGAGCTTGCATCGCTGTCTCGCTGCCATCTCGTCTCGACGAGACACCCACGCTATGCGCTGTGGGTGCCCTTAACATCATACCACAAGTTTAATCTACGTTTCCCAATATTCATGTGTGGCCAAATTCTTAATCATGACCTGGGGTGATCTATGTAACGCATGTGGTCTTGGATGTTGGGATGAAAATATTATTTAAAAAATAAGTAAAGTTATTAATATATACTCTATTCGTTCGCGAATAGAAGTCCTATTTTTTTTCGGTGTAGGTATTAAGAAATGTTAAGAAAAGTGTGTGGAATAAAGTTAGTGGAATAAGAGTCTCATTTGTATATATTAGTTTTAAATGATGTGTGAGTGAAATAAGTTAGTGAAATGTGTGACTTTTTTAATAATTATGAATGAGACTTCTATTCGCAGACGAACCAAATAAAAATGGGACTCATGTTCAAGACGGAGGGAGTAAATTTTATTCTAACTATGAGGCTTTCCAAATTGAAAAATATAGTATAATAATACAAAACTCAACAGTACATATTGACGTACTATATCACCAATATCTCAGTTGTTGGTTCATAAAACCATATATTGTAGTATTAATTTTTATCGGCAATAGCAAGAACATTAATTTTACTATCTCACTGTTTCATTTTCCTCTAAAAAAATCTCCCTCCATCCTGTTCCACCTTAAGTGATAATAGTACATTTTTTTTAAAATATCCCACCCTAAATAATGACATTTTTTAAAATAGAAACATCATTCTCTGCTTTTTCTTCTCCATTACTTTATTCTTTATATTAACTCACAAAATCATACTGCATAAAATTTCGCCCCGAAAAATAAATGCATCACTTAATTGGAACGAAGGAAGTACCGAGTACTAGTTACTGTATAATCGAGAACAGTACTCCTTTATTCATTATAGGAGAGGCCCGACGTCTCTCTTCTCGTTTAACTTTTGGGCCAAATAAAGTTTATTTTAAATGTACGATGATTTTTTATTGGTGTTTTGGGATGCATTGATTGTTTTGAAGATGGGCCTAATTATTATGTCTGGGCTGTCTTCTCTTTAAATAATGGGTTGAAAATAATTAAAAATTTGGTCCAATGTTGTTCATGTTGCGGAATTTAAAAGTTCCATTATAGTTGGGCTATTGCTTTTACAAAGCCCCATACATTAATCCCTTGATTAAGTAATTGTAGTACTCACCTAAAGGTCATATTCTAAAATCTCCATCCTTAAATTTTAAAATGAGTGAATAAGATTAAATCTTACGAATCTCAATAAATAGTAGACAAAATATCAACAAAAGGGTAATATCGTCATAATGTTATCATATGATAAATTTCGTGAATGTTTTTTTATATCAACATAGTGTATTACAAATATCAACAATATGACATAAAAATATCAACACTAGTACAAGAAAATATCAACACATATTTATTGAGATTTTTACATGGTTTTATTGAGATTTTTTGATGTATTTATTGATAAAAATCTGGTTATCAACATTTACGAAAACTAAAATAAAAAAATATCAAATTTCATCATCCGAACGTCGTTGGAACATATGCAATTGAGATCTCGTTGGAATCCTTATAAAATTATCTTTAATTTGATATATCTTTTGCGAAAAAATAATTTAAATCGAGAGAGTTACGTAAACTTAAAGTTTTAAGATGATTTTAATGAGAGAGAATTGACATTAATACCCTCTAATTTTATTTATTAATTTTCTTAATTAAAAATATAATCCATGTGATATTATTTCAACCACTAGATCTTCTAATCTAATGATTAAGATTTAGTCTTAGTTTGAAATTACTAATTAATTAGCAATTGATCACTCCTCTCCCATAGATATTTAAAGCTCCAAATTCAATCGAACTCTCTAATTTAATTAATTACCTTACAATATTAATTAACTTGAAGCAATTAAGTCTCCAGATCTAAATAGGTCCAAAATTAATTTGTGACCTCCCGCATTTAAATAATGTTAACCGGTATTCTACTCGTTTTGTATCAAGTAAATGCTTATTTGCTCCGAATCATGTAAAAAAGGGTAATGGAGAGTGAATTGGCATCTTTTCAAATTATCATTGCACGAAGTGCTTAAAGATTTTGCCAACATGCCAACAATCTCTATTCTCTGTGTAGAGATACAAAGTACAGCAGTAAGAAGATTGATCGAAATCTTCATTATGAACTATCCCCAGCAAAAGAAGATATGTTGTTGAATTAAAAAAGTCTTACACAATTATCACATTAAATCCCAATATATGTATGTCGGTAAAAAAATAGTACTCCCTCCGTCTCAAGGAAGATGACCCCTTTCTTGGGCGGTACAGAATTTTATGCAACTTTATTTTGTGTGTTAAGTGAAGAGAGTAAAGTAAGAGAGAGATAAAATAAAGATAAAAGGGTTTCCATTTTTGGTAATGAGTTATCTTGGTTGGGACAAACTAAAAAGGAAAGTGGGTCATCTTCAATGGGACGGAGGGAGTATATTAAAAGGGGATTGATTCGTCACCATCACACCAAATCTACTTCACCTAAGCACTCAAATTTTCACTTTCAAGCCTACAAAAGGAAAAGAAGACTTTTTCGAGTTATCAAAATCAACTAGCCCTTTTCACCTTTCCATATATGCATTTATCACATGGAGTAGCACAAAAAAAATTCAAAGATAGCACCTGCCCAAAAATTATAACCACACATGATTTTTCATCATCAAAATCCAACTCTACTCATTGTCTCATTCAAATTAAAGTGAGTAGGAAAACTTTTATTTTGTGTTTAACATATAGAGTCACACTTATAAGATAGTAATATAGGAGCCTCACCTCGGCTCGAAGATTTTGTCCTAAATCCGACGCCGGTGGTCGACGACCATCTTGAGCTTTTTGTCAACAGCAAAGCGATATACTATATCTCTACGCCTTCGAAATCATAGTTTTAATTAGTACATTTCTATGTATTGTTTTAAAACAAAAGAGAGAAAGATACTTAGCTTTCCAATGTGTTGATTCTAATTAGTACATTTCTATGTATTGTTTTAAAACAAAAGAGAGAAAGATACTTAGCTTTCCAATGTGTTGATGCGTTTTATTGGTATAACAGTATTGTGTAAGATAGTATAGTTGTATAGGATATTACATGATAGTGCTGATATAGCTATATCTTAATCCGATGTTTGTTATGGTCTTTGATTGGGCTCTTACAAAACCCTGATAGGGACGACGATTGACAAATATGCCCTCATACACATTTTGTATTTAAATAATAATAATAATATTAAAAAAATTAATTTATAATTTAGAGAAAGAAAGATAGATATAATCAGTTTATTCAATTTGAGTCGTTCTGTTCATTTTCAAAAAATTAAATAAAAAAAAATATGATATCAAATTTAAAAATAATATTGTTTGAAATCTGAAAACCAGCCTGATGTAGGGAAATAAAGTATTAAGTTAAATGAGATATTAGATCAAAATACATTTATGAAAAGAGGTATTAGAATGAAAAATAATCTAAATTGTTGTAATTTTGTTATTTTCTCATTTAATTTGATTTTATGTATTTCAAATAAGTTATTTATACACATACAATATATATACTTCTTTGTTTAAAGTATATCATATAATTTAAATGAATCCAATTAAATTTAATACAGAAATAATGTAATGGATTCGTTTAATTACGTGATACATTTATTAAAATAAAATAAATTATAGTCTATTTCAATACCAAACTTGTTTATTAACTTTTTAAACAGTAATGGGTTGTAAACCAAATCATTTAAATTGGGGTCTTTTGACCAAATTAATCAAAACCAATTTAAAAAGCCAATTGATCTTAAACCTAATAAACACGCCGCCGTATCATCCTCCTTGCGAAATCTACTTCGATCGGCAATTTATTTTTCTTTCTTCTTTGCTGATACAATTTACTAATTCTCTCTCTTCTCAAAACACATAAATAATTAAGTCTTTGACGGATATTAAATTTCTCAAAATAATAGACATGACATCTGAACCGGGTAGTCATGGCTGGGTAACGAGTTCGGCACCGGCCAAGCCGCTCCAGCGGTGGCTTGGCCAACGCTGTCCCCGTCCCTGCCTGCAATTGAACAAATTTTCAGCGAATATGCGCTGGAGGTACATACGGATCAAAACTGATTTAGGAAGCTTACGGCGACGGAGGATTTTCTACTTCCATAGGATCGGACTCCATGGCTAAGTCGGAGATGGAGAGAGGAGGAAGGAGAGGGGTGTTTTCGACAATGAAGTGCTACACCACAATCTGGATCGAACACATAGCAGAATATCAGGGCCGAAAGCCTGGATAGGCTTATATCAATTTGGCAGGTAGCTATCTTAAATTCAGCCGGGTCATGGAGGTTATACCGGGTTATCGTGCTGCAGCGCTATCGTACCAATCAAAAACTAGATACAACCTAGATAACTGCCTGTATCCCTTATGACTCTGATGTTTGATGAGTTGCCGTATGAACATCTAACTCAAATATTCATGATTGAACACATTCTATTTGAGTATGTGCTTCTAGATATCCTTTTTTTTGGTAATGTCTAGATATCCTTTTTAAGTCTATGATTGATCTACACTAATTTCTCCCGTTTCTATCTCCTCTTCTTAATTCCCACCTCTAGTTACGAGTTATCGAATTTTATTATACTTGCAAAGTGTGGTCGTGACATAATTAATTCCCTGATTAATTAGTCATGAGGTTGTTTTATGCTATTTTAGTGACACAATTCTTCATTTTTATTGTCTTTATTCCAATTAGAAAAAATTGTACTCTCTTCGTCCATCAACAAGAGGTTCAATTTGATTTAACTTGGATTTTAAGAAATGTATTGAAATGCGGATATAAAAAATTTATAAAATAATTAGGTCTACATTATATATTAATTTTATAATAAAATGTAAGTACGATAAAGTTAATGAAAACGTTAATGGAAACATGAGGTTCTTTACCAAAAGTAGTAAAAAACAAATAGGACAATTATTAAAAAATCGATTCAAACAAGAAAGCTTGCAAGTTCATTAAAGCTCACGGTCGCGTAATATGAGCAATAAACGCATCCATCTCAAGCCGCGACGCGCCGCCTTTCTCCGTCGCCCCACGGACGACGGTGGCCATCTCCTCCGCCTTCTTCCTGATCTCGTCACCTTCCTCCGACGCAATGAGCCTCCTCACAGCATCCTCCACCATCTCCGCTGTCACAACCTCGCCCCAGTTCCTAACAGGCAGCCCAACCCTGAGCACCTCCGTGACGAGAACGGCGTTGAAGGGCTGATCTGAATGCATCGGCCAGGCGGCGATCGGAACTCCCATCTTGATGCTCTCGTTGCACGAATTCCATCCACAGTGGCTCATGAAGCCACCCGTGGAGGGATGCGCCAAGATCTCTGGCTGTGGGGCCCACTCTCTCACCACAACTCCTCTCTCTTTAACCCTCTCCTCAAATCCAGCCGGCAGCTCAATCCTCCGCGCCTCTCCATCAAACACATTTGTCTTATCGGCTTCTCTCAATACCCATATGAACTTCTGCTCGCTCCGCTCAAGCCCCTCCGCCACCACCTGCATTAGTATCACATTATCAAAATATGTACTCAAGTGCATACAAAACTCAAAAAGTGTAGCAATCATATTTGTTTAGAACACGAAAAATAGTCTTAGCAGTGGTATGAAATAGGACTACACGTAACGTACTAATTTTGGTGGACAAACAAGACTATTTTGTGTGGACGATCCAAAATAGAAAAATATAGCTAGTAGTATTTTTTTTAGATGGAGGTAGTATATACAAATACAATATGGCTACTGACCTGTACTTCATCGTTTGCGAGGGACGTGGTGGTGCCAAAGGAGACGAAGACAACAGACTTGGAGGGCTGTTTATCCATCCAATCCAAGATTTGATGCCGAGGTTTCAGTGATGGATTTGTCGGTATCATCGGCCCGATCGCCCAGCTTTTCATGTCTCCAGCGACCTCCTTGCTTTCCAATATATCCAAAAACTGGCCTTCAATGGATCTGGACGTGTTTATAATATCTCCCGATCTCAAACTCATCCCTTCACCCTGCAATCCGATGAAAGAGTACATCTCTTCGGAGATGGTGTCAGATATCGGCGGCAGCTCCCGCAGCCGCTGGATGGGGCAAAATATCCCCTTCATTTCGAATAAGAGTTTGATCTGACAGTAGGCGGAGAGGCAGTTGAAGGCGTAGGATTCGGCATTGGGAATGTTTGCAACATCCTTCACCACGGAGGCTATTAAGGGGTCGTGGATAACAACGACCCTCCGATGCTTGAGTGCCAGATTTCGCATCAAGTCCCCCAGGGGCCCCACCATGCTCAACGTGGCGTCCCATGCCGGCTGAAGGTGCTCCGGGAATTTCGTAGATTGGTCCGGGACTGGGGCCGGGGAGGCGAAGGAGGAGAAGGAAAGATCTTGGAAATTGATTTTTTGGACGTCGGTAGGGTTTAGGGCGTTGACGCGGAGTCTGGCCTGACGGTTGAAGACGGGTGAGCCGGCGTAGTGGACCGGGATTCCATATGAGGAGATGAGGCACGAGAGCTGCAGCATTTGGTTGAGATGGCCTTGAGCAGGGAATGGCACCATTATCACTGATATTTCATCTTCTTGTAAGCTTCCCATTATGGTTTTTGGTGTGTACTCAATCCTTGATTAAAACCCATCTTTATAGATCCCATAAATTTCACTCTCCGTCCTACTTTAGGAGTCCCAATCACTTTTTTGCACCCATTTTATAAAAGTAATACTCCCTCCGTCTCCCAAATTTTGACACGGTTTGACCCGGCACGGGTTTTAAGAAGTGTAATGGAAAGTGATTTGAAAAAGTTGGTGGAATGTGGGTCCTACTTTTAAAGTATTAGTTTTATAATAAGATGTGAGTATGAATGGATTAGTGGAATATGAGGTCCACTACAAAAAATGGTAAAAAGTGAAGTGTGTCAAAATTTGGGGAACGGATCGAAATAGTAAACTGTGCCAAAATTTAGGGGACGAAGGGAGTAATAAATAGTTAAAGTGAAGAAATGATAAAATAAGAGAAAGAATAATATTGAGAATAGTCTTCTCTACATTATTCTCTCTCTTACTTTACCATTTCTCCACTGTAGCTATTTATGTTATCATTTTTATACAATGAGTGCAGAAAAGTGATTGGGACATCTAAAGTGGGAGAGAATATTATAAAGAAAAATGAATAGTAAAAATTAGTGAATTGTGGGTCTTACTTTTATACAAAGTACTATTATTACTTTTATAATGTAAAATCCATTTATCAAAAATAATAAAAATGAAATGAAATATTTAATAGACGGATGAAGTCACAGAATAATACTTAAATTTCGAGGATGATATCTTGTACTTACTTCATGGAGTAGTTGGATATGAGTCATAGAATACTATGTGTAGAATAAGAATTGCGTTACTTTATTTAAATTCTGGAAACTATGCAGTCGTATGAGACAAAATTGGAAAGACCGTTTTGTCCTCTTTTGGTGTACTTGTAGCAAATAAAGGTGATGTGGTCACTCTGGCCGCCTTCACACCCTGGCCGCCTTCACACCCCGGCCCGACAGTTTGTGAGGGGGTTCAATCAGGGTACACAACAGCCTGTTAGAGAGGAGGCCTTCAACCCATTGTCCTGACAGTAGCCCATCTCCCAAGGCCTCACACTTGTGCCTGAGAGATGGAAGCTCCCACACGCCAGTAGTGAGATTCGAACCCAGCTCCTTGTAGCAATATCTGCTCCCCCGGAACCAACTGCGTTAAGCCCCTGCGGGCAAATTGGTGTACTGAAAGAGAGACTTCGTTTTTTTTACGAAATAATTGATCGTTTTGGTAAGGAGCGGCTGTCAAATTCTGAATAAGAAGAGAAGAAGAAAGAGAAACAATAACTTTCGGTATAGTAAATGATCCTCTTACTTAGTTTAGGAATACATTCATGATTCACCAGGCCATATACTTTTGCTTTTTAGTTCGACCGTTTGAATCTTTTTACTATATTTTCAATTTAATAGGTCTCTCTACTTTTATTACTCCCTCCATTTAGTAGAAATATCATTTAAGGATAACATATGTTTAATACGTACTACTCCCTCTGTCCTATAAAAGATATCACACTTATGGGATGACACATAATTTTAGCAGATTTTGTTTTGTGTGTTAGATGAAGAGAGAAAATATAATTTTTATATTAATGTGATAGAAAACTTTTTCTAAAAATAGAAGTGTGACATATTTTATGGGACAAACTAAAAAGAAAAGTGTGATATCTTTTGTGAGACGGGGGGAGTAGTTGATAAAGCAAGAGAATAAGAAAAAATAGTTGAAATTATGTAGTGGATAAGAAAATATTTTCTTAAAGAGAGCAGTTAACTTCTCTATTATCTAATTAACCAATTATCATTTATGTTTTAATCAAAATTTATGTCATATACAAATTTTTAGTATCCCGAAAATTAATCTTAGATTCTATCATAATGCATTTTGTTTATGTTGCTTGAATTAACGCACGTCACAACGATGAATTTCCCTTCATCCAATAACAGAAGTTTAACATTCAGCTCTTGTGTGCCACTGTAGCTATTGTTATTCTTGTTATTATTTAATTAACCATATGATTTGCCTTAGATTTATTTGCTATTTTAAAAGTTTTAATGTGTCTGTCAGCCGAATAGAACTCCTAATACTATTGGCCATCTGCAGGGTGAAAATGTTATCGAAGATCTTGGACTAATTCAATTGATTTTTATGAAAGTCGTGCTCCGTATGTATTACTTCCAACATATATAATTGTCATTTTCCTAAAATTAACAAGTAAGATTTCACTGTTATGTGATTAAATTCTGATATAATGCCATAGATATACTGTCAAGCTTATTATTCAACGAAAAACAAAACTGTCAAGCTTATTATTCAAGAACATAATCTCTTATTTTATTTGTTATTTTATGCTTATTTTAATTGAGTAGAGAGTACTCTGATTTAAAGAGAGCAAATAGTTTCCTGCTATCCCTATAGTCCCGACAGTCCCGATAGTCGATAGATCCCCGATCAAGTTCCCAGGATACCATGTACTCCTACTACAAATTGACAAATACTACGTTGGAGGAACTGAAAAACTACGTAATAATAATTTCCAATTTTTTCAAAAATGATAATTCGTTCATTTTTTTATTGTTAAATGAACATAAATTTAAAGATCGCGTCACGGATGACTCAAACCCGAGACCTTTGACCTCAGGTATTATTAAGTTCTCTACATCTTGGCCAACTCACTTAAACTATAATTTGTTCCTATTGCCTGTGCATAGAAGACTATTCGAGTATAATTTTCCTTTCCGAGACATTTGCATCCAATATATTTATCTCATAATAAGATTTAAATACTTCATATGTTTTGATATACTACCTCCGTACGCAAATAATAGGCTAGTTTTACCATTTTTAAGATTAGAACAATTTTAAATATGAAATCTTTTAAACAAATACAAATCATACACATCATTCTAAATGTGTACCTCATAATCCATTAACACTATTTTTACCTTCTTTTCCCGCATTTATTCTTACTATATCAATTATGCATTAAAACTCGTGTATTTACAACTTTATTTATTTTCTGTGGACGAAGTTAGTAACTTTAAAATTTATGTTTATTTACTTATAAAAAAAACCGGTACATACAAACTTCTAGGCCTCGCTAATGGAAGGATCCAGAAATTATAAAATATTTGGGCCTAATCCATTTAGAAAAATTCCTTGAAATAGTAGTACTAGTCAAGTACTAATACTCCCTCTGTCTCCTATATAGCTGAGTCTATTTTCTTTTGGATTATCCTCAGTCATTTATTCTCTCTTCATTTCTCTATCTTTTTTCTTTCTATTTTATTTTTCTTTTACTGAACTCATTCAAAATAATTTTTCTTAAATCTTGTGCCACAAAAAAATACATCTACTACAGAGAGACGGCGGGAGTACATTATATGGTGGTGTTCGATTTGTTAAATAAAACTCCCTTCGTTTCATTTGCCATTTTCGTACATTCCATAGTAGTGGAATAATTTTTCTTTTTAGTAAAAGTCAATAGATTTTTTCTCACTTACTTTACTCTTTCTTACTTTATTATCTCTTACCTCTCTACATTTTTCATTTCTTACTTTATTCTTCCATTATCTAACTAATTTAACATAATTTTTTCTTAAATTACGTGAAAAAGAAATGCCTCCACTACCGCGGAACGAATGGTGTGTCGTATAATAGTGAGATACAATATGTGATAACTACACTGTAATTAATCTCAGGTGAATTAGTTATAAAAGTGAAGGTGATGATTAATCATGAGATATAGTCCTATTTTAGCATTATAAACACGAGCCATATACTATAAGAGATCTAGCTTTTAATAATACCGTTAAACAAGAGATAAGATTATTCATATATTTAATCACTAGTGATCATAAGTATAAAGTGGGACATATCATATCATTATGATATGCCACGTGTTAGGGTCCAGAGTCCAGACAATTGAACTTTTTTATTATATATGAATACCTTTTTTTTTTTTTTTAAAAAATTCAAATATTAATTGGATGTGATTTAATTATACATGGAAATTTCCGGAGTCCGATCCATAAATCAAATGACCACAATTTGATGTATATGTGACTAGTATTATCTAAACCTGTGTTATTTTTTTTATAATATCTATATAAATTTTAACTATATTCAAATTGCGAATATTGTAGAAGTGCCTATGAAATATAGAATAAAAAGTTTTAATGTGTCTGTCGGCCGAATAGAACTCCTACTATTATTGGCTATATCTTCAGGAAAAGAAATGTTGAATCGAAGACCTTGGACTAATGCAATTGAATTTTATAAAAGTCGTGCCCGGCTGCCCGTATCTATTACTACTACAATATGATTGTCATTTTCGTAAAATTAACAACTTAATATTTCACTGTTATGTGATTGATGAACTCTAATATATTGCAATAGATGTAGTGTCAAGCATTTTATTCAACTACGAAGAGCTGTCAAAATTATCTAAATACAAGCATTATCTCTATTTTTTTTTTTTATTATACTCACTTTTTTAATTTTGTTCATTGAAATTTAGTAGAGAAGTATCTTACTTCCTCTGTCCCTAATAATTCGTCACCATTTAACCTGACACGAGTTTTATGAAATGTAATAGAAAGTGGGTTGAAAAAGTTAGTGGTACGTGGGTCTACTTTTATATATTGATTTTGTAATCGAATGTGAGTGGGAATGAGTTAGGGAAATGTGGAGTCTACTAACTAAAATGATAAAAATGAAAGTTGTCAAATTTTTAGGAACAGACCAAAATAGAAATAAGTGACAAATTTTCAGGAATGGAGGGAATACTACTATTTATTACTATTCTCTACTATAGATGTATAATTTGATGGAAGCATGTATTCAGAGATGAAATTTATGTTACAGTACTCTAAGTATGTTTATTATAAAAGCATAATCACCTCAATACAAGAAAAACAGGCTTTTTCTCGAGCACCAAGTGCTCGGAAATATAAGGCAAAATACTTAGAAAATCGAGATATACCGAGCACATTCCTAGCACCGAGAGTGCTCGGCATTCGCTTCGTCAGAATTTTTATACGAGCACCTTAGAGTGCTCGGACATCCGAGCACCCGATTGTGCTCGAAAAATGCAGAGCACATACCAGGTGCTCGTAATATTCCGAGCACTTACATGATTTTCAGATTTTGGAACATGGCGAGCACATACTCAGGTGCTCGGACATCCGAGCAACCGTTTGTGCTCTGCATTTTACCGAGCACTTTGCGTATGCTCGGAAATTCGCAAGTACATGCATATGCTCGGAATTTTCGAGCTGATACTGAAATGTTTCCATTTTCCAAGCACATATAAGTGCTCGGAACAAGTTATTTTTTTGTTTGTTTTTTTTTAATATATTATTTTTTATTATAATTTTTAAATTAATAAAAAAACAAAATTATTGAATTAATAAATAAAGAAAACAAAATTCAAATAACATTAAATTAAATAGTTTTACAATTGTTTTATTATACTATTCCTCCTACAACATTACAATTTGTTTATCCGAATCCATCTACACCTATGTTAAGCTAATCTGAATCCGCTTGCACTTCTCCAATCTGCAAGTTGTATGAGTTTGCGTCCAGAGCCTTTGTCCTAGCGGCAAGGAGCTTAGACATCAATGTATGAGGTGCCGAGTTCGAGCCTCTTAACCTCAGTTGTAAAATCTACACAATAGACAAAACATTAACATAGATATGAAAAAGATTTATATTCTTGCTGGAATTGAATGCAAACAAAGAAGACATACTAAGCAGATAGATAAGGCAACAATCACCTATTATCTCCATGCATCATCCAACTTGGAGAAACATATATTTGACACAAACTTATCATCAAAACCTGAACAAGTAAGGGAAGAGGGATCAGGGCACAATGGTTTGACAGTTCTAATAGATGTTTTACTCTTAAACAAGTTCTTTTTGCGTTAGAGGTTGTGAGTTTCTCCTTCCCAGATACTGTTAAGAAATCTCCATCTTGGTAAGTATTTAGTCTTAAAAGTTTTCTGATAGGATTAGGCTCTATAAATATAAGGCATCTAGGCATGACTATCTTGATTTTTATATTTTATTATCTAATTATGCCCATGTTTTATTTACTATTCTACATAGATCTTAAGAAAAACGGAAGAGATAACTAGTTATCTTCAACTAATGAGGAATAACTTCATTTATAGTTCAACTTAGTTTCTAAAATGTTGATGAGTTATGACAAACTCAGGCATTTTATTTCATCCTAGGTTGTGTTATATTATGTACTCATCCAGCAGTGTTTTGACTGTAGAATCAGAGCATTAACTGGTTCCAATTTGTGAAACCTTAGGATTGTAGTCTATCCCGCAAATGGAAATCTCCTAACATGACTCCATTAAGTATTATACGCATACAATAAAGAGTTTCTCAAAGACTCAAACTAGTCTAAAACTTGTTCAAATGTCTGGGACCAGGGTTGCCTTGAAGCTTGAGAAATCGGCGGTGGAGAAAAGCGGGGGCGGAATAAGGAGAGTGACGGAGAGTGCCAGAGAGCGGTGGAAAAGCAGCAGCTTACCGACCTGAAATAAAATGGAGCAGCTTATGAATAGATGTATTTATTACATTCTGTGGCAAGGGTTCTAACTTAAAGAAAGAGCAAAAGATAACAGAATGCATGACCGAGTTATGATGTCTGATAGTGAGTTAAGCGGAGAGCAGATAATATATGGTGAGTTTAATTTCCATTAGATAAATATATGGTGGCACATAGTATAACCAAAGTGGTAAATAATAAGCTTAGACATCAAACAAACTAAATAATTAATGAGGCTGGAGGCAGTGCATTAAAACTGAAAATCCTTTTGATACAAAGTTATCTAATACAGAGCATAATCTTAACAATGATGATGTGATACTTGGAGGCAGTATAGATTTCATATATCTTCTCACATTACAGTAGCATTAAACCTGAGAACTGAACAGCTAACTATCCAGGCATTAGAAAAGATAACATAATGCAACAATTCAGCCAAATGCAAGTGAGTAAACTCAAGTAAAAAATTATACATGGACAAGTTCAACACAATATGTGAACCTGGTTCAGTTATGCCGGTGCCAAGTTTCTTTGGTCAATCTCATTATCAATTATAATACTATTCAACAACACAAACATGATTTTTAGAGGTAAACAAACAACAACTTTACCTTTATGAATGGCAGAGTGGAAGAGCACAAATATTCCCTCGTTTCAAATCTTCAAGCAAAGCAAACGGATCTGAAATTCAGAATAGCTAATGATAATGTAAAGCAAATAGTCATTAGAGATTATGAATAAATTTTAGCCGAATATCATGCCGAATTCTGAAATCACAAATGAAGAATCAGAGTGCGAGTGAGAGAGGATACGAGATCTTTGCTATGATTTTGAACAATTAATCATGTCTCAAGTTAAATGCCTAAACCTATTAAAACGTAAACGCGTGATATATACAATTCAATCACAATAATGCCTCAATAATCAGATTATTTAACCAGAGTCACAATCCAAACCTCAATAGAATCGGATAGTATAATAGAAATCAATGATACCTCACCGATTCCAATCAAATTTTGAAAAATCAAAAACAGCAATTCCATAACCTCACCGCTCTCGGCTCGATGATCTTCTCGGCTCGATGATCTTCTCCAAATGCTTAAACGTGCTGAACAGTGCGACACTCGTTTGCAGATTCTAAACCGAATGTAATGTCTAAACGGCTAAACGCCACCAAATCAGTCGAATCTCACCGCGGAGAGCTGTTTAACAACAGAGTGGGATGAAGAGTCAGAGAGAGAAGGGAGGTTTAGGTTTGGTCTTTATAGAGGCAATGAAATTTTGAGAGAAATGGTTGCGCTGAAATTAGCTGGTATTTTGCCCTCTTTGAAATGGTGAATGACTGTTGTGAATCTCAAATTGTGACTTTGTATTACTCCCTCCGTCCCAGATAATTCGGGTCACTTTGACCGGACAGAGTTTTAAGAATTGTAATAAAAAGTGGGTTGAAAAAGTTAGTGGATTGTGAGTCCTAGCTTTATATATTAGTTCTATAATAAAATGTGAATAGAAATGAGTTAATGGAATATAGGGTCCACTTCCAAAAATGGTAAAAGTGAAGTGGGACAAATTATGTGGGACGGACCGAAATGGAAAACTGAGACGAATTATCTGGGACGAAGGGAGTATAATTTTTTGAAATCCCGAGCAAAAGATCTCTGCTCGGTCAATTCCAAGCACGTAAAAGTTGCTCGTTACAATAAAAAATAAATAAAATGAACATATTGACTGAGTTTTTTTTTAAATCCCGAGTAAAGATTCCGTGCTTGCAATATTCCAAGCACATCTAAAGTGCTCGCTGTAATTAATAAAAATAAAATGAATATCTTGCAATAGATTTCTGAAAATCCGAAAATTGTTCATCTTTTCTATGCCGAGCACATTAGTGGTGGTAGGGATTTTCCAAGCACGTTATATGTGCTCGCTATGTTTGAAAAATATATATCCACGATTTGCAATATTCCGAACAAAAGTGTTGTGTATTTGTTTTTTGATCCTGAGCATATTTAGAGTGCTCGCTTGTCTCCGAGCACAATTGTAGTGCTTGTATTTATAGGTGAACATGCACAAATATTCGCACAAATAAGGTGCGCGCAAGTATCAAACTAATTTTTTTTATTACTGTTGAATAATTTAACTTAGTATTTTTTTTTATTCTTCGAGCACATATTTTGTGCTTGCATATATTGGTGATGTTTCTTTGTATAACCCGAGCACTTTTGGAACGCCATAGTTCCATGAGTTGTCCATGATCGCAATTCTTGCAACTTAGCACATCATTTTATCATATCGCTGAGACATTTAGATGTGGTCGCTAATCTTCCGAGCATATATGATGGTGCTCGCTTATCTGCGTAAATAAAAGTAATTTATTTAATCAATATTCTAAATGACAGAATAATATAATCGAGGTTTTAGTAACTTCAATAAATAGTTTGAAACAAGATTTTTATGATGGTTTTATTTTGAAAGTATATGTGCTCTCTCAAATTGATATATGTAAAACGAAAAATGTATTGCATGAGTTTTTTTTTTTTTTTTTTTGAAAATCCTGAGCACGGTGTTAGTGCTCGTAGTATTCCGAGCACATATGATGGTGCTCGCTTGTCTGCATAAATAAAATTAATTTGTTTAATTAATATTCTAAAATGATAGAATAATATGATGAAGGTATGAGTAATTTCATTAGATAGTTTTAATGAAATTATTTTGAAAATATATGTGCTCTCTCAAATCTATATAATTAAAATGAAAAATGTATATTTTTTTTGGAAATCCCGAGCACGGTATTAATGGTCGCAATATGCCGAGACATTCATGATGCTCGCCATTCATAAAATGAAAGTAATTTAGTTAATTAATATTCTAAAATGATAGAAAAATATAATGGAGGTTTGAGTAATTTCATTAGATAGTTTTAAACAATATGTCCTGTTTTAAATATATATGTGCTTGCTCAAATCGATATAAATAAAATGAATTGTATTGTATGAGTATTTTTTTTTAAATCCCGAGCACAGACCTAGTGGTCGCAATTAAAAATAAATTTTTAAATTTTAATAAATTTTCAATTTTCTATGAAAGTGCTCGGAAGTTTTAAAAAAATATAATTTTTAATCATTTATCAACAATAATAAATTTAAACATATCAATATTTTTTATTAGTACATATAAATATCTCGGAAAATTTGCAAACAAAAAAAGTTGTGGATCATTCACCATAAATATTAGTCAAATTTATTTTGAACATAAAATATCAATTATTTTAAGCAATGAATCCGAGCAACATACTGTGTAAGTGCTCGGAAGTTATATAAAATACTTTATTAATAATTATTTAATAAGAACAATATTTTAAAACATGTCAATATTTTTTATTAGTACATAGAAGTATCTCAAAATATTTGCATACATAAAAATTTGTGGATCATTCACCATAAATATTATTCCATCTGTCCCGGATAATTCGACCCACTTTGATCGGGCACGAGTTTTAAGAAATGTAATGAAAAGTGAGTTGAAAAAGTTAGTGGAATGTGAGTCCTACTTTTATGGAGTATTAGTTTTATAATAAAATGTGAGCGAGTAAGAGCATCCGCAATGGTGCTTAGGCCGGATACATAGGCCGGCCATAGACCAGGCCATTCTCTCCCCCGCCCACGTCGGCAACACTAAAAAAACCACTTGCCACGTCAGATTTAGGCCACCCATAGGCCAGCCGCAATAAAAATAATTCAAAATATACTACATTTACGGAATTAAAATTAAGTTTAAAATACGGAATTAAATTTACGACACATATATGGGAAAATTCATTAATTGCATTTAAAAAAGTTACATAGATAAAAAAAAAAATTACATGCATAATAAAGAAAAAAAACTATCGCCGTGCAATCCTCCGTGCCCACAACTCTTCAATTATATCCTTTTGGAGTTGAATATGAGCATCCACTTGGTGCATGTTGGCAAATTCCTTGAGGCGGCCGGCTTCATCGAGAGGTACCCCTTGTCGTACACTAGGGGTGGCCGTTCCGTGGCTTGGACCGGCTTCATCGTCACTGACCCAACTAGTCAGTTGTACGCCTTCGTCTTCGACGATCATGTTGTGCGAGGATAATGCAAGCGTACATTATCTCGGAAACGCATCCGACATCCCACAAACGCGTTGGACCCTTAATTGCCGCCCATCGAGGCTGGAGCACACCAAATGCGCGCTCCACGTCCTTGCGCGCCGACTCCTGTCGTTGCGCAAAGTAGGCCTTCTTTTCATCACTTGTTTGTCGGATCGTCTTTACAAAGACCGGCCACCGAGGGTATATCCCATCCGCCAAGTAGTAGCCCATATCATGCCGGTTGCCGTTGGCCACAAAAGAGACGGCTGGATCAATGCCCTGACACTTCTCGTTAAAGAGGGGAGACGAGTTCAGGACGTTGAGGTCGTTGTTCGACCCGGCTACCCCAAAATACGCATGCCAGATCCACAGCCGGTAATCAGCTACGGCCTCGAGGATTATCGTGGGGTTCTTTGACTTGTAGCCGGTCGTGTAGGCCCCCTTCGAGGCAGATCGGACAGTTCTTCCACTCCCAATGCATACAATCTATGCTGCCTAACATCCCGGGGAACCCATGTTTCTCCCCGTGCATCTGCATCAAATTCCGACAATCTTCGGGAGTAGGGCTTCGAAGGTGCGCTCACCGTAAATGCTTGATCACGCCCCCACGAGAACTCCTTCAGACATTTCAGTGGCTGACGACTCACCGATGTGGAGGTACTCATCCCACATGTGCGCGCCTCCGTAGGCCAAGCTGCCCGATTGCCGCCGTGCACTTTTGAATAGGGGTGTGGCCGGGTCTGCCAGCCGCGTCGTGCCTGAAGCGGAAACATAGATATCGACGCTCTAATGCGCCAACGATGCGCATAAACAACTCCCTGCGCATTCTAAAACGCCGTCGGAACATGTTGGCGGGAAACCGCGGGTTCTCTGCAAAGTAGTCGTCGTACAGCCGCGGCGATGTGCGGCTACGTGATCCCGATCAATCACTGCTC
>NC_062966.1:11640271-11711040 GCF_023119035.1 Salvia hispanica
TTAAAGAGAGTGATAAGTAAAAGGATTGGTTTGGATAGAATATAAAAGAGAGAGAGAACCCCCTAACCACATTGGTGGGGTTTACAAGGGGGGCCCCGGAAGATCATGGGCTGGATTTGGGACGGGACTATTTTGGGCCCCCTGCAAAAGAGCACCCCAAATAAAATCGGTAACTCTCCCGCCGCGTAAAAAAAATCCCACATCGGATTTGGGCCCCGGAAAAGGGCCGAATAAAAAAAATTTAAAAAACAACTACATTTAGGAATTAAATTTGATTAATTCGGAATTAAATGTAAGCATATACGGGAAAATTCATTAATTGCATTAAAAAAAATTACATTCATTTAAAAAAATAGATTCTAAAAAAGGAAAAAACTATTTTTAAATAATTTTCCCCAAATTTTTTTTATATCCTTTTGGAGTTGAATATGAGCATCCACTTGGCGAATTCGGCAAATTCCCTTCCCCGGTTTTCTTGAGAGGTCCCCCGGCGGTCGTGGGGGTGGTTGTGGCGGGGTTTCCCCTCTTATTTGTAGTCTTTTACGCCTTCGTCTTCGCGATCATTTTTGGTGATAATTCGGCGTACTTATGTGAAAAGCTTTGACATCCAAATGCGTTGGACCTTTAGCCCATCGGCCCCGGAGCACACCTGGCGCCCCACATCCTTGAGCGCCGACCTTCTTTCCCGCAAAGGGCCCCTTTATCACTTGCGTGCCGATCGTCTTCCAAAGACGGGCCCCCAGGGTATATCCCATCCCCAGTAGTAGCCCTTATCCGTTCCCCAAAGAGGCAGTGGGGTCCCACACCTTTCCGTTAAAGGGGGCGCGAGTTGGGGACGTTGTTCCCCCGGTCCCCCAAAAATCCGGGCCCCGGACCCACGCCGTGTGGGCCCTGGCCTCGAGGATCATCGTGGGATTCTTTCCTTGGGGTCGTGGGGCCCCCCTTTCGGGTGTGGACGGTTCTTCCCCCCATCTTCTTTTTCCCTAACATCCGGGGAACCCCTGTTGCCCCGTGCTCGCATCAAATTACAATCTTAGGGTAGCAAAAGTCTTTTCCCGAAAATGTTTATCATGCCCGAGACAAATCCCGGACATTGCGGAAAAGTCTTTAAATATGGAGGTTCATCCCCCTCTGCCGCCCTCGGACCAAAGCTCATTGCCTGCATTTTTGGATAGGGGCGATTCCGTCATCGTGCGAGCGGAAATAAAGATATCGCGCTCAGCGCCCAATTTTTTAAAAAAAACCTCCCCCCTTCAAAAACCCCCTTTGAACATGGTTTTTAAAACCCCGGGGTCGGCCCCAAGTATCGTCATATCACCCCATGCGATACGTGACCCGTCAATCCGTGGCGGTGGACAGGGTGGAGGGCGGAGCCGCGGGGGTTTTTCCCCCGCCTTTTAGCTCCTCCGCGGTTGGAGGCCCCCATATTCGTTCATCGGTTTGTACCCTGGCGCTACCACCCTCCCCACTACCCTCGCGTGGGTCCCCCGATGATGCTCTACAATCTCACAATAACAATATATCCTATTTATAATAATAGAATACTACTACTCTAACTTACCAAACAAGATAACAATATATAAAAAGATTTAGTGAATCAAAAGATAACTATATAATTGGGAGAATGGTGTGATCAATTGCTAACTTTCTTAAGTTGCTAACTTGCTAACTCATTAATGCAGTGCATTAAAAATGTCAACACGATGACATTAAAATGTCAACACAAAATTTTGTTGAATTTCAATATAGTGTGTTGACATTTTGATGTCACCATATTGACATTTTTAATACACTGTATTGATGAGTTAGCAGAGTTTAACAATTTAAATAGTTAACAATATAACGCATCCCAATAAAGAGATATCTACGATATAGGATCGTATCACCATCACACCAAAATCTACTTTCATCTACACACTCAAATTTTCACTTTCAAGCCTACAAAAAGGGAAAGAAGACTTTGTTGAGTTATCAAATTCAACTAGCCCTTTTCACCTTTCCGTACATGCATTTATTACATGGAGTAGCACTTTTTAAAAAATGTCAAAGATAGCATCAATTATAACCAAACATGCTTTACTCATTCTTTTTAAAAAATATCAAAGATAGCATCAATTATAACCAAACATGCTTTACTCATTCAAATTAAAGTGAGTAGGAATTGATAAATTGAGACGATTAAGAGCGGACAAATGAAATTGATAAATTGAGACGATCAATAGCGGGGAGGAATAAACCTGTATATTTTACACTATTGTTAAAAAATCATGATTCTATTTCTTTAATATATTCTATGAAATCTACACTTTACGTATGGGATTGTCATACAATAAAAAATGCTTAAATACTCATTACAGTTAAATTATTGGAAATAGCAAGAAAGAAAAGAAAAATAGATTCACACAAGAAAGCTTGTAAGTTTTATTAAAATTAAAACAATGAAAACAACATAACAACATAACCATTAAAAGAAATCGACTCAAACAACATAGCAATTAAGAAAATCGATTCAAACAACTTGACAATAAGCTCACGGTCGCGTAATATGAGCAATAAACGCATCCATCTCAAGCCGCGACGCGCCGCCTTCCTCCGTGGCCCCACGGACGACGGCAGCCATCTCCTCCGCCCTCTTCCTTATCTCGTCACCCTCCTCTGATGCAATGAGCCTCCTCACAGCATCCTCCACCATCTCTGCCGTCACAACCTCGCCCCATCTCCTCACGGGCAGCCCCACCTTCAGCACCTCCGTGACGAGAACCGCGTTGATGGGCTGATCCGAATGCATCGGCCAGGCGGCGATTGGAACTCCCATTTTGATGCTCTCGTTGCATGAATTCCAACCACAGTGGCTCATGAAGCCACCCGTTGAGGGGTGTGCTAGGATCTCCGGCTGTGGCGCCCACTCTCTCATCACAACTCCTCTCTCTTTAACCATCTCCTCAAATCCAGCCGGCAGCTCAATCCTCCGCGCCTCTCCGTCAAACACATTTGTCTTATCGGCTTCTCTCAATACCCATATGAACTTCTGCCCGCTCCGCTCAAGCCCCTCCGCCACCACCTGTATTAGTATCCGATTACCAATATTATATTACTTGTAGTTCAATCTTTTATAGGCAAATGAATATAAATTTTAAAGGCCAGCTCACACACACTGCTAACCTGCACTTCATCGTTTGTGAGGGACGTGGTGGTGCCAAAGGAGACGAAGATAACAGACTTGGAGGGCTGTTTATCCATCCAATCCAAGATTTGATGCCGAGGTTTCACCGATGGCTTTGTTGGTATCATCGGCCCGATCGCCCAGCTTTTCATATCTCCGGCAACCTCCTTGCTTTCCAATATATCCAAAAACGGTGCTTCAATGGATCTGGACGTGTTTATAATATCTCCCGATCTCAAAGCCATCCCTTCATCCTGCAATCTGATGAAAGAATACAGCTCTTGAGAGATGGTGTCTGATATCGGCGGCAGCTCCCGCAGCCGCTGGATGGGGCAAAATATCCCCATCATTTCGAATAAGAGTTTGATCTGACAGTAAGCGGAGAGGCAGTTGAAGGCGTAGGATTCGGCATTGGGAATGGTAGCAACATCCTTGACCACGGAGGCTATTATGGGGTCGTGGATAACAACGACCCTCCGATGCTTGAGTGCCAGACTTCGCATCAAGTCCCCCAGGGGAGCCGCCATGCTCATCGCAGCATCCCATGCCGGCTGAAGGTGCCCTGGGAATTTTTTAGACGGGTCCGGGACTGGAGCCGGGGAGGCAAAAGACTGGAAGGAAAGATCTTGGAAATTGATTTTTTTAACGTCGGAAGGGTTTAGGGAGTTGACGCGGAGTCTGGCCTGACGGTTGAAGACGGGGGAGCCAGCGTAGTGGACCGGGATTCCGCATGAGGAGATGAGGCACGAGAGCTGCAGCATTTGGTTGAGATGGCCTTGAGCTGGGAATGGCACCATTATCACTGATATTGAATCATCCTTTAAGCTTCCCATTTTGTTGTGTACTTAATCCTTAATTCAAACTCCTATTTATAGATTCCATGAACTTCACTGATTGGTAGTAGGTTACGTGCCAACAAATTAGTCTATGATAGATAGCCATGTTTTTTGTGGGTTGTCCTGAAAATGACTCTCCGTCCAAATTAAAGATATATTTTGTACTTATTTTGTTTCGGTATGGGTGTTGAGAAATTGAATGAGTGAAATCAATTAGTGAATTATGGATCCACAGTGCCCACTTATTGATATTGCATCATTTTATAAGCTTCCCATTATGGTGGTGTAGTGTGTACTCAATAGTTAATTGATTCAAAGCCCCCATTTGTAGATCTTATGTAACGATAACTTTCATTTTAGTAAATGATAGTCTTATTTAGTTTATTTACATGTTTAAAACTGAGAATAATAATCACTGTACTATATGCACAGTGTAATTTAAAGTTACAAAAAATATACTATGGCACAATCCTTATTAATTTAGTCCCTTAATTTATACGTAGTTTATAGGAGTATTTTTAAATACAATATTCTTATTTTCATAGGGCCTTATATTTTTATATTTTTTCCATCTTATAAAAATAGATATTTTTTAAATGCTATGAATTTTAATGCATACTTGACAAAGTAATAGATAGATAAAATGAAAAAGTTAATTATTGAATTTTTATTAGTGAAAAATGAAACTCACCTAATTAATAAAAAAATAATAATAAAAGTAGTTTATTTTTATCATGGATGCCAAATTGAAAAACATATCTATTTACATGGGACCGATGAAATACTCCCTCCGTCCCACTTTAGGAGTCCCGGTTGAGTTCGGCACGGGTATTAAGAAATGTGAAGGAAAGTTGGTGAAAAAAGATAGTGGAATGTGGGTTCTACTTTTTTATATTAGTTTTATAATAAAATGTGAGTGAGAAAAGGTTAGTGGAATATGGGGCTAATACCATTTATGGAATATTCCAACCGGGACTCCTAAAGTGGGACATCCAAAAATGGTAAATCGGGACTCCTAAAGTGGGACGGAGGGAGTATATGATGTCGTGAATTCCTAAGGCATTAATTAATTTTTCCTTTTTAATAATTTAAATGATATGTCATTCCACATTTAAATAATTTAAATCAATTTTCATATCCTAGTTCTGCCTCCAAACACAATTCTTTTCATGTTGCCTGCAACCTTTAGCACATTATTTTCTCCTACCATTTCTCGGTTGGTCTTATTTACCTATCAATTTGTTTTTATATGCAAAAATCTGCAGTAGCAGCAGTAACAACTTTTACCTTTAACTACTTCATCCTTTTTTCTGGCGAGGACCTTGATTCTGCCATCATCTCAAGTCCACTGTCTATATATTCGGACATTTGTTTATTTATGCAAGAAGTTATGTCCCTTTGGGGACATCCGATAAAATTGAAACGATACAAAGAAGATTAGCATGGCCCCTGTGCAAGGATGACACGCATAAATCGAAGAATGCAAGAAGTTATAAGGGTTGTCAATATATTCTTGTTGATCTATATTTAATATTTTCAATAGTGATTGGATTGATCTTCAAATCATGATCTTTGAATTAAAAATGAGTAAGATCTTTAGATTAAATAGCTAAAAAAATTAGAACTGAAACCACGCTCTATGAGCCTAAAATTGTAGGAGTATGGAAAAATATAGGGATACTGGTCCTTTATTCATGAACTTTGGTCAAATTCTGGTATTTTCATGAACTTTAAAATTGCTTCAAACTATCACAAACTTTACGTATTGTTTGTTATATTTCAGCGAAAACCTATTTTTCTTGGCAACCGCGTGATATGTTTTTCCCCAAGGAATGAATATCATAATTTCGCCTATTTCCTTGTTTTATTTACTTTTATCGCAAGAAACCTTAGTTCCATAGTCGTCGATGGAATTTCGACAATATTGGAGGATCTAGTTATGATTTACCGGAATAGATTACGTTTTTTCATTTTGTTATTGTAATTTATTGTTTATGTTTTGATACTGTAACTCATATTCAATGTTGTTTAATAGAAAAATCCAAAGATTAATTTAAATTTAGTGTATCATTGGCGATATTTTCTACACCAAAAATGAACTATAATACTCCCTCTGTCCCATTAGAAATGCAACGTTTTCCTTTTTGGGTTGTCCCACTAAAAATGAAACGTTTTCTAAAATGGAAACATCACTCTATCTACTTTTCCTTCTCTCCTACTTTACTCTCTCTTCATCAACTCACAGAACAATATTGTATAAAATCCCATGCCGGAAACCAAATGTTTCATATTTATTGGGACGGAGGGAGTATATAATTGAAAATGATCTTATTTATCTAACCAATTCATTTTGTTATTGTAATTTATTGTTTATGTTTTGATACTGTAACTCATATTCGATGTTGTTTAATAGAAAAATCCAAAGATTAATTTAAATTTAATGTATCATTGACGATATTTTCTACACCAAAAATGAACTATAATATATAATTGAAAATGATCTTATTTATCTAACCACATAACATCTCGCCAATATAAAACTCTCCCTCTTTCTCATTTAATCTCTCATTTTCTCGTCCAAGCCCTCGCTGCAGTGGCGTTGGCTTAGCCCAAAGTCCGTCCCTGCCACGTGATATAGACTAGTACTCCCTCCGTCTCATTGAAGATGACCCACTTTCCTTTTTAGTTTGTCTCAACTAAGACGACCCACTTTCCTTTTTAGTTTGTCTCAACTAAGATGATCCATTACTTAGAATGAAAATACTTTTGTCTCCACTTTATTTTCTCTCTCTTACTTTACTCTCTCCTCTCAACACACAAAATAAATTTGCATAAAATCTTGTGCCACCCAAGAAAGGGGTCATCTTCCTTGGAACGGAGGGAGTAGTGTAAAAGCAACTACCGGTAAAAAAAATAAAGTACTACTGGCTCTGACTGGCGATAAAGTTGAAATGATCTAACAAAAAATCAAGTCATTGATCTGTTTCATATTTAATTCTACGATACACTACTACCAATCATTTTTTATTTCTTCGTGTTCTGCGAGTCGCTTTATTGATTATAATTGTACTAGAATCCCAACAATATCTAATTCTTAATTGTTGCCTTCAAGATCAATAAACTTTCTCAAGATATGTTTTAAGATTTGATTTAGTATCGTTGGCTTACTATTCATATACAAGTATGACATTTGATTAGTAGTTGTGACCAATTCTTTAGTTGTCTGGTATGTCCATATAATTCAAAATTCGTGGGTCGGCTGATCCGCCAGCCAAATTTATAGAATTAGGATGGTACGTAGGGTCGTGTTAAAATGTACACCCTCTTTTCATTATTTAAAAAATTATTTTACTATTTTGGGTTGTCCACGATTTATAGAACTATTTACGTTATTTCACTTTTAGTGTACAGACTCCACATTCCATTAACTTTTACACTCACAATCTAATATAAAACTAATGCTCTAAATGAAGCTCACATTCCACTCACTTCCTCCCTTTACTTTTCTTCACAAAGTCAAATAATTTCTTAAAACTCGTGCCGAGTCAAAATGATTTTTTAAATAGTGGACGGGGAGTATGTAATTTTTCAATATATAACTAAGACTAATCCTTCATCATTGGATATTAAAAATAGTAGATGAGATTAAATTTCACAAATTTTAATAAATAGTAGATGAAATATCAATAAAGAGGTAAAATTGTCAACATGTCATAAATATGATAATTATCGTGGTTTTTCTGATATTAATATAGTGTACTAAAAATATCAATATAATGATATAGATATCTCAACACACTTTAATTGATATTGTACATTCATTATAGTGAAACATTTTGATGCATTTATTGATATAAAATCATATTATTAGCATACGAAAAATTTAAACAAAAATATAAAATTTCATTATTTGTCGGAGTATATGCAATTGAGATCTTGTTAGAATCCTAATAAAATTACTTTTCATTTGGTAAATTGTTTATGAAAGTGAGGGAGAACGAGAGTTGAGATGGATTTACCGATAGTGGAGAAAAGAAGGTGGACTGCTCTCCACTTTGAATTTTAATTGGGCCACTTTTTTTAAAGTTTGGGCTGAAGTTAATTAAGTCTAAGGAATGAGCATGACTTGATAATTTTATGCTAATGTGGATCCAAAATGTGTTGGGCCAAGTTAAGAAGGTGGGCTGAAAGTTTAGACCAAGGAATAAGTAGTAGTAGTACTTTTGGGCAGAATTTATTGTGTTACTTTGGACCAATTTATTTAATTAGGACTTGGTCCTCCTAATCAAATTAAGATGAGATGGATTGCGAAAGCTGTAATACTTTGGACTAGAATTTATTAAAAGTTGAGCGTTGTGAGCTTAACTAATTAATTCACGAATAAATGGTTTAGTTTTTTTCGAGGCAGAAAATTCTAAGAATCATGGGCGGTTTCAAAGATTAGAAGAAAAAGAATAAACACGATATTTCAATTTCCGTAGTTAATGAAATAACTACCAAAATTATTAGATTCTATAGTGGACCAAGATTAAAGGGAAATAGAGAACCCTTTGTGATGAGATGGACCAAGATTAAAGGAAAATAGAGAACCCTTTGTGACGAGATTAACCTATAGATGTTTATCCATTAGGATGCATGTATTCTTTTTTATAAAAATAATTTCTTAATAATAATTAGCGTATTACATATGCTGTTTTTTTAAAAAGGCTATTTTGGCACGGAGGCAAAGTAAGACCGACGCGAGAATCTTAATTAAGAAATAAGCATATCAGGTGGGCTTTTTTAATATCAAGCACATTAATGTGAATGTAAATCAAATATTTATGAAATTATGCAATATCATCTTTTCTCAAAATGGAGCTATAATTCTTTTCAAGTTGTTGTCATGCCATAAATATTTGTTATGATGCCTATCTGCGTGCTATATGCCTATTTCTTTTGGTTAACCCCAAAATGTTATAATCAAATTCGGGTCTGAGAGTGGGTAGAATCCCAACACAGACTTGTGTACACGACGAGAGTTGTGAGCCATCAAGAGGGTTGGCCGGTTCTGTGTTCGTGGAAGGTGGTCACCTTCCCAGCACGATGAAGTAGAAGGTGACCGTGGGAGGTGGCCACCTCCCCGGTGCACGAATGTTTAGATATGGCAGATTACGAAGAACTTAGACTGATCAGTCGAACTTTAAGTTCACAAAAGAATTTTGTAAGCTTGGGCCTTTTAAGAAAACTCTTGTGCGTTACTGTGATGGATGACAACTGTATATAATGTATGTTTTGATTTTCGCCAAATGTCCATTGAGTATTCATGTACTCAGTCCTGGATGTATTTTTAAATGTGCAGATTTCAACAGAGTGGAGGTGTGCTAATTAGAGTCAATGTTACTTAAGTAAATAAGTGTGGATCTCTTGACGCTTCGTGTCTTCATACGCGAAGTCGTTCTCTGGACTTTTTTTGCTGCATTTTGTTAAGGGAGAATAGTGAACTCTCATCATCGAAACTCTAATTCATTTTTATGAAAAAGCACGAAAAACCGAATGGATTGGCCCAAATCCAAGTGAGTTAGTCCAATTGACATCCCTAATTTTTTAAGTAGAAAAGGTAATTTATTTGGGCCTTGATAGGGTAGACATGTTTTCTTGGCCCAATTCGAAATGTTATACACGCATTACATGCATGTAAATATACCGATAATAAAACAATTCAAAATACTAGAAAGGAAACGAGATTAAAGGTCAAGCCGTTTAATATGAGCAATGAAGGCATCCATCTCATGGTCGCCTAATATGAGCAATAAACGCATCCATCTCAAGCCGCGACGCGCCGCCTTTCTCCGTCGCCCCACGGACGACGGTGGCCATCTCCTCCGCCTTCTTCCTGATCTCGTCACCTTCCTCCGACGCAATGAGCCTCCTCACAGCATCCTCCACCATCTCCGCTGTCACAACCTCGCCCCAGTTCCTAACAGGCAGCCCAACCCTGAGCACCTCCGTGACGAGAACGGCGTTGAAGGGCTGATCTGAATGCATCGGCCAGGCGGCGATCGGAACTCCCATCTTGATGCTCTCGTTGCACGAATTCCATCCACAGTGGCTCATGAAGCCACCCGTGGAGGGATGCGCCAAGATCTCTGGCTGTGGGGCCCACTCTCTCACCACAACTCCTCTCTCTTTAACCCTCTCCTCAAATCCAGCCGGCAGCTCAATCCTCCGCGCCTCTCCATCAAACACATTTGTCTTATCGGCTTCTCTCAATACCCATATGAACTTCTGCTCGCTCCGCTCAAGCCCCTCCGCCACCACCTGCATTAGTATCAGACAAACTTTCAGGGTCGGAGGGACTACAAAACTCAAAAAGTGTAGCAATCATGTTTCTTTTGAACACGAAAAATAGTCTTAGCAGTGGTATGAAATAGGACTACACGTAACGTACTAATTTTGGTGGACAAACAAGACTATTTTGTGTGGACGATCCAAAATAGAAAAATATAGCTAGTAGTATTTTTTTTAGATGGAGGTAGTCTATACAAATACAATATGGCTACTGACCTGTACTTCATCGTTTGTGAGGGATGTGGTGGTGCCGAAGGAGACGAAGATAACAGACTTTGAGAGCTGTTTATCCATCCAATCCAAGATTTGATGCCGAGGCTTGAACGCTGGCTTTGTTGGTATCATCGGCCCGATCACCCAGCTTTTCATGTCTCCAGCGATCTCCTTGCTTTCCAATATATCCAAAAACTGGCCTTCAATGGATCTGGACGTGTTTATAATATCTCCCGATCTCAAAGCCATCCCTTCATCCTGCAATCCAATGAAAGAATACAACTCTTGGGAGATAGTGTCTGATATCGGCGGCAGCTCCCGCAGCCGCTGGACGGGACAAAATTTCCCTATAAGTTCAAATAAGAATTTGATCTGACAGAAGGCGGAGATGCAGATGAAGGCGTAGGATTCGGCATTGGGAATGTTAGCAACATCCTTGACCACGGAGGCTATTAAAGGATCGTGGATAACAATGACCCTCCGGTGCTTAAGTGCCAGGCTTCGCATCAAGTCCCCCAGGGGCCCCACCATGCTCATCGCGGCATCCCATGCCGGCTGAAGGTGCCCCGGGAATTTAGTAGATGGGTCCGGGACTGGGGCTGGGGAGGCGAAGGAGGAGAAGGAAAGATCTTGGAAATTGATTTTTTGGACGTCGGAAGGGTTTAGGGAGTTGACGCGGAGTCTGGCCTGACGGTTGAAGACGGGGGAGCTGGCGTAGTGGACCGGGATTCCGTATGAGGAGATGAGGCATGAGAGCTGCAGCATTTGGTTGAGATGGCCTTGAGCTGGGAATGGCACTATTATCACTGATATTGAATCTTCTTGTAAGCTTCTCATTATGGTTTGTTTGTGCCTTGTGGTGTGTACTCAATCCTTGATTAAAACTCATCTTTATAGATCCCATAAATTTCACTGATATTATTGTTCATTACTGGTACTGTTCATTATAGTACTGCATCCGTCCACACTGGTATTTTAAGAAATTACTCCCTCCGTCCTACTTTAGGAGTCCCAATCACTTTTTTGCACCCATTTTATAAAAGTAATACTCCCTCCGTCTCCCAAATTTTGACACGGTTTGACCCGGCACGGGTTTTAAGAAGTGTAATGGAAAGTGATTTGAAAAAGTTGGTGGAATGTGGGTCCTACTTTTAAAGTATTAGTTTTATAATAAGATGTGAGTATGAATGGATTAGTGGAATATGAGGTCCACTACAAAAAATGGTAAAAAGTGAAGTGTGTCAAAATTTGGGGAACGGATCGAAATAGTAAACTGTGCCAAAATTTAGGGGACGAAGGGAGTAATAAATAGTTAAAGTGAAGAAATGATAAAATAAGAGAAAGAATAATATTGAGAATAGTCTTCTCTACATTATTCTCTCTCTTACTTTACCATTTCTCCACTGTAGCTATTTATGTTATCATTTTTATACAATGAGTGCAGAAAAGTGATTGGGACATCTAAAGTGGGAGAGAATATTATAAAGAAAAATGAATAGTAAAAATTAGTGAATTGTGGGTCTTACTTTTATACAAAGTACTATTATTACTTTTATAATGTAAAATCCATTTATCAAAAATAATAAAAATGAAATGAAATATTTAATAGACGGATGAAGTCACAGAATAATACTTAAATTTCGAGGATGATATCTTGTACTTACTTCATGGAGTAGTTGGATATGAGTCATAGAATACTATGTGTAGAATAAGAATTGCGTTACTTTATTTAAATTCTGGAAACTATGCAGTCGTATGAGACAAAATTGGAAAGACCGTTTTGTCCTCTTTTGGTGTACTTGTAGCAAATAAAGGTGATGTGGTCACTCTGGCCGCCTTCACACCCTGGCCGCCTTGATCCTCTTACTTAGTTTAGGAATACATTCATGATTCACCAGGCCATATACTTTTGCTTTTTAGTTCGACCGTTTGAATCTTTTTACTATATTTTCAATTTAATAGGTCTCTCTACTTTTATTACTCCCTCCATTTAGTAGAAATATCATTTAAGGATAACATATGTTTAATACGTACTACTCCCTCTGTCCTATAAAAGATATCACACTTATGGGATGACACATAATTTTAGCAGATTTTGTTTTGTGTGTTAGATGAAGAGAGAAAATATAATTTTTATATTAATGTGATAGAAAACTTTTTCTAAAAATAGAAGTGTGACATATTTTATGGGACAAACTAAAAAGAAAAGTGTGATATCTTTTGTGAGATGGGGGGAGTAGTTGATAAAGCAAGAGAATAAGAAAAAATAGTTGAAATTATGTAGTGGATAAGAAAATATTTTCTTAAAGAGAGCAGTTAACTTCTCTATTATCTAATTAACCAATTATCATTTATGTTTTAATCAAAATTTATGTCATATACAAATTTTTAGTATCCCGAAAATTAATCTTAGATTCTATCTTAATGCATTTTGTTTATTTTGCTTGAATTAACGCACATCACAACGATGAATTTCCTTCATCCAATAACAGAAGTTTAACATTCAGCTCTTGTGTGCCACTGTAGCTATTGTTATTCTTGTTATTATTTAATTAACCATATGATTTGCCTTAGATTTATTTGCTATTTTAAAAGTTTTAATGTGTCTGTCAGCCGAATAGAACTCCTAATACTATTGGCCATCTGCAGGGTGAAAATGTTATCGAAGATCTTGGACTAATTCAATTGATTTTTATGAAAGTCGTGCTCCGTATGTATTACTTCCAACATATATAATTGTCATTTTCCTAAAATTAACAAGTAAGATTTCACTGTTATGTGATTAAATTCTGATATAATGCCATAGATATACTGTCAAGCTTATTATTCAACGAAAAACAAAACTGTCAAGCTTATTATTCAAGAACATAATCTCTTATTTTATTTGTTATTTTATGCTTATTTTAATTGAGTAGAGAGTACTCTGATTTAAAGAGAGCAAATAGTTTCCTGCTATCCCTATAGTCCCGACAGTCCCGATAGTCGATAGATCCCCGATCAAGTTCCCAGGATACCATGTACTCCTACTACAAATTGACAAATACTACGTTGGAGGAACTGAAAAACTACGTAATAATAATTTCCAATTTTTTCAAAAATGATAATTCGTTCATTTTTTTATTGTTAAATGAACATAAATTTAAAGATCGCGTCACGGATGACTCAAACCCGAGACCTTTGACCTCAGGTATTATTAAGTTCTCTACATCTTGGCCAACTCACTTAAACTATAATTTGTTCCTATTGCCTGTGCATAGAAGACTATTCGAGTATAATTTTCCTTTAAATTTCTCCAAATATTTATCTAAATAAGATTTAAATACTTCTATGTTTTGATATACTACCTTGCAAATAATAGGCTAGTTTTAATTTTTGATTAGAAAAATTTTTAAATATGAAATTTTTTAAAAAATAAAAATCATACACATCATTCTAAAGGGTTACCTCATAATCCATTAACACTATTTTTATTCTTTTCCGTTTTTTCTTTCTTATAATTATAAATTTAAAAAAGGGGATTTACAACTTTATTTATTTTCCCCGGGGAAAATTAGTAACTTTAAAATTTATGTTTATTTACTTATAAAAAAAACCTAATACAAACTTCTAGGCCTCGCATGGAAGGATCCGAAATTATAAAAAATTTGGGCCCAACCATTTTGAAAATTCCTTTAAATAGTAATTTTGTCAAATACTAATACCCCCGCTCATATATTTAGTCTATTTTTTTTTGATTATCCTCCCTTTTATTTTCTTATTTCTTTTTTTTTTTTTCATTTTATTTTTCTTTTTCCTATTAAATAATTTTTTTTTTAAATTTGGGGCCCCAAAAAAAAACATCTATACGAGACGGGGGGTCTTATATGGTGGTGTTCGATTTGTTTAAAAAAAACTCCTTCTTTCATTTGCCATTTTGTACATTCCATAGTATGGGAAAAATTTTTTTTTTTAGTAAAAATCAAAGATTTTTTCTCACTTACTTTACTCTTTTTACTTTATTATCTCTTACCTCTCTACATTTTTCATTTCTTACTTTTTTTCCCCTTATCTAACAATTTTTCATAATTTTTCTTAAATTACGTGAAAAGAAATTCCATTCTTTCAATGGTTCGATAAAGTGAGATACAATATGTGATAACTAACCGAAAAATCCGGGGGAATTAGTTATAAAAGTGAAGGTGATGATTAATCATGAGATATAGTCCTATTTTAGCATTATAAACACGAGCCATATACTATAAGAGATCTAGCTTTTAATAATACCGTTAAACAAGAGATAAGATTATTCATATATTTAATCACTAGTGATCATAAGTAAGTGGGACATATCATATCATTATGATATGCCACGTGTTAGGGTCCAGAGTCCAGACAATTGAATTTTTTTATTATATAGAATCCCTTTTTTTTTTTTTTTTAAAAATTCAAATATTAATTGGATGTGATTTAATTATACATGGAAATTTCCGAGTCCGATCCATAAATCAAATGACCACAATTTGATGTATATGTGACTAGTATTATCTAAACCTGTGTTATTTTTATAATATCTATATAAATTTTAACTATATTCAAATTGCGAATATTGTAGAAGGCCTATGAAATATAGAATAAAAAGTTTTAATGTGTCTGTCGGCCGAATAGAACTCCTACTATTATTGGCTATATCTTCAGGAAAAGAAATGTTGAATCGAAGACCTTGGACCCAATGCAATTGAATTTTATAAAAGTCGTGCCCGGCTGCCCGTATCTATTACTACTACAATATGATTGTCATTTTCGTAAAATTAACAACTTAATATTTCACTGTTATTTTGATTGATGAACTCTAATATATTGCAATAGATGTAGTGTCAAGCATTTTATTCAACTACGAAGAGTGTAAAATTATCTAAATACAAGCATTATCTCTATTTTTTTTTTTTTATACTCACTTTTTAATTTTTTCATTGAAATTTAGTAGAGAAGTATCTACTCGTCCCTAATAATTCGTCACCATTTAACCCACAGAGTTTTAAAACGTAATAAAGTCTTTTAAAAAGAAGGACGTGGGGCTACTTTTATATATTGATTTTGTAATCGAATGTGAGGAATGAGTTAGAAATGTGGAGTCTACTAACTAAAATGATAAAAAAGAAAGTTGTCAAATTTTTAAGAACAAAAATAAAATAAGTACAAATTTTCGGAATGGGGGAATACTACTATTTATTACTATTCTCTACTATAGATGTATAATTTGATGGAAGCATGTATTCAGAGATGAAATTTATGTTACAGTACTCTAAGTATGTTTATTAAAAAAGCATAATCACCCTAATAAAGAAAAACAGTTTCTCGAGCACCAAGTCTCGAAATATAAGGCAAAATACTTAGAAAATCGAGATATACCGAAACATTCCAAAGACCGGAGTGCTCGGCATTCGCTCGTCGGAATTTTTATACGAGCACCTTAGAGTGCTCGGACATCCGAGCACCCGATTGTGCTCGAAAAATGCTGAGACATACGTGCTCGAATTTTCCCGAGCACTTACATGATTTTCAGTTTTTGGGAACACAGCACATACTGGGTGCTCGGGCATCCGAGCAACCGTTTGTGCCCCGAGCATTTTACCGAGCACTTTGCGTATCTGGAAATTCGAGTACATGCATATGCTCGGAATTTTCGAAATGATCCAAATGTTTCCATTTTCCAAGCACATATAAGTGCTCAACAAGTTATTTTTTTGTTTGTTTTTTTTTAATATATTATTTTTTATTATAATTTTTAAATTAATAAAAAAACAAAATTATTGAATTAATAAATAAAGAAAACAAAATTCAAATAACATTAAATTAAATAGTTTTACAATTGTTTTATTATACTATTCCTCCTACAACATTACAATTTGTTTATCCGAATCCATCTACACCTATGTTAAGCTAATCCCAATCCGCTTGCACTTCTCCAACTGCAAGTTGTATGAGTTTGCCCGTAGCCTTTGTCCTAGCGGAAGGAGCTTAGACATCAAGTATTTTGTGCCAGAAATTTTAGCCTCTTTAAACCCCAGTTGTAAAATCTACACAATAGACAAAACATTAACATAGATATGAAAAAGATTTATATTCTTGCTGGAATTGAATGCAAACAAAGAAGACATACTAAGCAGATAGATAAGGCAACAATCACCTATTATCTCCATGCATCATCCAACTTGGAGAAACATATATTTGACACAAACTTATCATCAAAACCTGAACAAGTAAGGGAAGAGGGATCAGGGCACAATGGTTTGACAGTTCTAATAGATGTTTTACTCTTAAACAAGTTCTTTTTGCGTTAGAGGTTGTGAGTTTCTCCTTCCCAGATACTGTTAAGAAATCTCCATCTTGGTAAGTATTTAGTCTTAAAAGTTTTCTGATAGGATTAGGCTCTATAAATATAAGGCATCTAGGCATGACTATCTTGATTTTTATATTTTATTATCTAATTATGCCCATGTTTTATTTACTATTCTACATAGATCTTAAGAAAAACGGAAGAGATAACTAGTTATCTTCAACTAAAGAGGAATAACTTCATTTATAGTTCAACTTAGTTTCTAAAAAGTTGATGAGTTATGACAAACTCAGGCATTTTATTTCATCCTAGGTTGTGTTATATTATGTACTCATCCAGCAGTGTTTTGACTGTAGAATCAGAGCATTAACTGGTTCCAATTTGTGAAACCTTAGGATTGTAGTCTATCCCGCAAATGGAAATCTCCTAACATGACTCCATTAAGTATTATACGCATACAATAAAGAGTTTCTCAAAGACTCAAACTAGTCTAAAACTTGTTCAAATGTCTGGGACCAGGGTTGCCTTGAAGCTTGAGAAATCGGGTGGAGAAAAGCGGGGCGGAATAAGGAGAGTGACGGAGAGTGCCAGAGAGCGGTGGAAAAGCAGCAGCTTACACCTGAAATAAAATGGAGCAGCTTATGAATAGATGTATTTATTACATTCTGTGGCAAGGGTTCTAACTTAAAGAAAGAGCAAAAGATAACAGAATGCATGACCGAGTTATGATGTCTGATAGTGAGTTAAGCGGAGAGCAGATAATATATGGTGAGTTTAATTTCCATTAGATAAATATATGGTGGCACATAGTATAACCAAAGTGGTAAATAATAAGCTTAGACATCAAACAAACTAAATAATTAATGAGGCTGGAGGCAGTGCATTAAAACTGAAAATCCTTTTGATACAAAGTTATCTAATACAGAGCATAATCTTAACAATGATGATGTGATACTTGGAGGCAGTATAGATTTCATATATCTTCTCACATTACAGTAGCATTAAACCTGAGAACTGAACAGCTAACTATCCAGGCATTAGAAAAGATAACATAATGCAACAATTCAGCCAAATGCAAGTGAGTAAACTCAAGTAAAAAATTATACATGGACAAGTTCAACACAATATGTGAACCTGGTTCAGTTATGCCGGTGCCAAGTTTCTTTGGTCAATCTCATTATCAATTATAATACTATTCAACAACACAAACATGATTTTTAGAGGTAAACAAACAACAACTTTACCTTTATGAATGGCAGAGTGGAAGAGCACAAATATTCCCTCGTTTCAAATCTTCAAGCAAAGCAACGGATCGAAATTCAGAATAGCTAATGATAATGTAAAGCAAATAGTCATTAGAGATTATGAATAAATTTTAGCCGAATATCATGCCGAATTCTGAAATCACAAATGAAGAATCAGAGTGCGAGTGAGAGAGGATACGAGATCTTTGCTATGATTTTGAACAATTAATCATGTCTCAAGTTAAATGCCTAAACCTATTAAAACGTAAACGCGTGATATATACAATCAATCACAATAATGCCTCAATAATCAGATTATTTAACCAGAGTCACAATCCAAACCTCAATAGAATCGGATAGTATAATAGAAATCAATGATACCTCACCGATTCCAATCAAATTTTGAAAAATCAAAAACAGCAATTCCATAACCTCACCGCTCTGGCTCGATGACTTCTCGGCTCGATGATCTTCTCCAAATGCTTAAACGTCTGAACAGTGCGACACTCGTTTGCAGATTCTAAACCGAATGTAATGTCTAAACGGCTAAACGCCACCAAATCAGTCGAATCTCACCGCGGAGAGCTGTTTAACAACAGAGTGGGATGAAGAGTCGAGAGAAGGGAGGTTTAGGTTTGGTCTTTATAGAGGCAATGAAATTTTGAGAGAAATGGTTGCGCTGAAATTAGCTGGTATTTTGCCCTCTTTGAAATGGTGAATGACTGTTGTGAATCTCAAATTGTGACTTTGTATTACTCCTCCGTCCTAGATAATTCGGTCACTTTGACTAGGACGAGATTTAAATTAATAAAAAGTGGGTTGAAAAAGTTAGTGGATTGATGAGTCTAGCTTTATATATTAGTTCATAATAAAATGTGAATAGAAATGAGTTAATGGAATATAAGGCACTTCCAAAAATGGTAGTGAAGTTGGACAAATTATGGGACGGACTCAGAAATGGAAAACTGAGACGAATTATCGGGACGAAGGGAGTATAATTTTTGAAATCCGAGCAAAAGATCTCGCTCGGTCAATTCCAAGCACGTAAAAGTTGCTCGTTACAATAAAAAATAAATAAAATGAACATATTGACTGAGTTTTTTTTAAATCCCGAGTAAAGATTCCGTGCTTTGCAATATTCCAAGCACATCTAAAGTGCTCTGTAATTAATAAAAATAAAATGAATATCTTGCAATAGATTTCTGAAAATCCGAAAATTGTTCATCTTTTCTATGCGAGCACATTAGTGGTGGTAGGGATTTTCCAAGCACGTTATATGTGCTCGCTATGTTTGAAAAATATATATCCACGATTTGCAATATTCGAACAAAAGTGTTGTGTATTTGTTTTTTGATCCTGAGCATATTTAGAGTGCTCGCTTGTCTCGAGCACAATTGTAGTGCTTGTATTTATAGGTGAACATGCACAAATATTCGCACAAATAAGGTGCGCGCAAGTATCAAACTAATTTTTTTATTACTGTTGAATAATTTAACTTAGTATTTTTTTTTATTCTTCGAGCACATATTTTGTGCTTGCATATATTGGTGATGTTTCTTTGTATAACCTGAGCACTTTTGGAACGCCATAGTTCCATGAGTTGTCCATGATCGCAATTCTTGCAACTTAGCACATCATTTTATCATATCGCTGAGACATTTAGATGTGGTCGCTAATCTTCCGAGCATATATGATGGTGCTCGCTTATCTGCGTAAATAAAAGTAATTTATTTAATCAATATTCTAAATGACAGAATAATATAATCGAGGTTTTAGTAACTTCAATAAATAGTTTGAAACAATATTTTTATGATGGTTTTATTTTGAAAATATATGTGCTCTCTCAAATCGATATAAGTAAAATGAAAAATGTATTGCATGAGTATTTTTTTTTTTTTTTTTGAAAATCTGAGCACGGTGTTAGTGCTCGTAGTATTCGAGCACATATGATGGTGCTCGCTTGTCTGCATAAATAAAATTAATTTGTTTAATTAATATTCTAAAATGATAGAATAATATGATGAAGGTATGAGTAATTTCATTAGATAGTTTTAATGAAATTATTTTGAAAATATATGTGCTCTCTCAAATCTATATAATTAAAATGAAAAATGTATATTTTTTTTTGGGAAAACCCGAGCACGGTATTAATGGTCGCAATATGCCGAGACATTCATGATGCTCGCCATTCATAAAATGAAAGTAATTTAGTTAATTAATATTCTAAAATGATAGAAAAATATAATGGAGGTTTGAGTAATTTCATTAGATAGTTTTAAACAATATGTCCTGTTTTAAATATATATGTGCTTGCTCAAATCGATATAAATAAAATGAATTGTATTGTATGAGTATTTTTTTAAATCCGAGCACAGACCTAGTGGTCGCAATTAAAAATAAATTTTTAAATTTTAATAAATTTTCAATTTTCTATGAAAGTGCTCGGAAGTTTTAAAAAATATAATTTTTAATCATTTATCAACAATAATAAATTTAAACATATCAATATTTTTTATTAGTACATATAAATATCTCGGAAAATTTGCAAACAAAAAAAGTTGTGGATCATTCACCATAAATATTAGTCAAATTTATTTTGAACATAAAATATCAATTATTTTAAGCAATGAATCCGAGCAACATACTGTGTAAGTGCTCGGAAGTTATATAAAATACTTTATTAATAATTATTTAATAAGAACAATATTTTAAAACATGTCAATATTTTTTATTAGTACATAGAAGTATCTCAAAATATTTGCATACATAAAAATTTGTGGATCATTCACCATAAATATTATTCCATCTGTCCCGGATAATTCGACCCACTTTGATCGGGCAATGAGTTTTAAGAAATGTAATGAAAAGTGAGTTGAAAAAGTAGTGGGAGTCCTACTTTTATGGAGTATTAGTTTTATAATAAAATGTGAGCAAGAAGAGCATCCGCATTTGGTGCTTAAAGCGCCCATAAAGCGCCTATAGACCAAATGCATCTTCCCCCGTCACGCGCCAACACTAAAACCACTTGCCAATGCCGTATTTAGGCCGCCCATAAAAATACCAGTAATAAAAAATAATTCAAAACATACTACATTTACTGGAATTTAAATTAAGTTTAAAATACGCGAATTAAATTTACGACACATATATTGAAAAATTTATTAATTGCATTTAAAAAAGTTACATAGATAAAAAAAATTACATGCATAATAAAGAAAAAAACTATCGCTGTGCAACTGTGCCCACAACTCTTCAATTATATCCTTTTCGAGTCAATAACAGAAAGATCCACTTGGTGCATGTTGGCAAATTCCTTGAGGCGGCCGGCTTCATCGAGAGTACCCCTTGTCGTACACTAGGGTGGCCGTTCGTGGCTTGGACCGGCTTCATCGTCACGACCCAACTAGTCGTTGTACGCCTTCGTCTTCGACGATCATGTTGTGCGGGATAATGCAAGCGTACATTATCTCGGAAACGCATCCGACATCCCTACAAAGCGCGTTGGACCCTTAATTGCCGCCCATCGAGGCCGGAGCACACCAAATGCGCTCCACGTCCTTGCGCGACTCTGTCGTTGCGCAAAGTAGGCCTTCTTTTCATCACTTGTTTGTCGGATCGTCTTTACAAGCCGGCCACCGAGGGTATATCCCATCCGCCAGTAGTAGCCCATATCATGCCGGTTGCCGTTGGCCACAAAAGAGACGGCTGGATCAATGCCCCGACACTTCTCGTTAAAGAGGGAGACGAGTTCGGGACGTTGAGGTCGTTGTTCGACCCGGCTACCCCAAAATACGCATGCCGGATCCACGGCCGGTATCGGCTACGGCCTCGAGGATTATCGTGGGGTTCTTTGACTTGTAGCCGGTCGTGTAGGCCCCCATGAGGTCGGACGTTCTTCCACTCCCAATGCATACGATCTATGCTTTAACATCCGGGGAACCCATGTTTCTCCCCGTGCATCGCATCAAGTCGACAATCTTCGGGAGTAGGGCTTCGAAGGTACGCTCACCGTAAATGCGATCACGCCCTTACGAGAACTCCTTCGGACATTTCGTGGCGGACTCACCGATGTGGAGGTACTCATCCCACATGTCGCGCGCCTCGTAGGCCAATTGCCTGATTGCCGCCGTGCACTTTTGAATAGGGGTGTGGCCGGGTGTCGCGCCGCGTCGTGCTGAAGCGGAAACATAGATATCGACGCTCTAATGCGCCAACGATGCGCATAAACAACTCCTCGCATTCTAAAACGCCGTCGGAACATGTTGGCGGAAACCGCGGGTCTCTCGCAAAGTAGTCGTCGTACGCCGCGATGTGCAGGCTACGTGATCCCGATCAATCACTGCTCGGTGGTGGACAACTCGTGGAGGGCGAGGTATCACCTGCTGTTCCATCATACGCATGTACCGCTCCATCCCGCGGTTCATGTAGGCCTCCATAGCCTCGTTCATCCTCCGTTCGTACTCCTCGGGATCCCACCACTACCACTACCGCTATCACCCGCGTTACTCATCGCTCGATGATGCTCTTGTACAGAAAGTTAGAGAGAAAACTCGTTAAAACAAGTGGTGCAAATAAAAATGAAACGAAAATCGCGTTTATATATGATTTAAAAAAAAATCAAAAATCGCACGGCCGTCGCGGCGATCGGGCCGCCACAATGGCGCTAGCGATCGGCGCGCTTCGGCGAGCGACGAGCGATCGGCCAGCCAAATTTACGCCGATCTCACGCTCATTTCTGCTCATTATCAGATGGTTAGTTAGCTGACGGCTTAGCGCGATTTAACTGGCCAGCTTGGCCGCTAGCCGAATTATCATGGATGCTCTAATGAGTTAGTTGAATATAAGGTCCACTACCAAAAATAAGTAAAAATAAAGTGGGACAAATTATGTGAGACGGATCGAAATGGGAAAAATGGGACGAATTATGCTGGGACGGAGGGAGTAAAATATATTTTGCAGACATAAAATATCAATATTTTTAAGCAATAATTCTGACCACCATAGAAGTGCTTGGAAAATGCCGAGCACCATATAAGTGCTCGGAAATTATAAAATAAATATAATTTTTAATTATTTAGCAACAAAATAAATTAAAACATGCCAATATTTTTTATTAGTACATAGAAATATCTCGGAAAATTTGCATACATAAAAATTTGTGGATCATTCACCATATATTAAAATTTATTTTTTATTATTATTTTAATACATTATTCTATCTTTAAGTATCTCCATTCTTCTTCTCTACTTGCATTTTCTGAAATTATATTGGCATTTTAATCTACTTACATATTTTGCGAACGCAACTAAAGGTGCTTGCTATGTTGCCGAGCACAAGTAGAAGTGGTTGGTAATTTCCAAGCACCGTTATAAGTGCTCGCTGGGTTGCCGAGCACAAGTAAAAGCAAATTGCTGGTTTGCCGAGCACAAGTATAAGCAAATATGCTCGGTCGTTTTGCGAGCAAAGGTAAAAGTGCTCGATAGTTTCCGAGCACAAGTAAGGTGCTTGGCAAGTGTTGGTCGGGAAACAGTGTTTTTTTGTAGTGCCTTATGACCTTAATACTTGATCTTCGAAAAGAAAGTCACTTTCCTACATGTACATGTACTACTCCCTCCGTTCCATAGTAGTGGAGTTATTTTGCTATTTTGGTATGTTTCATAGTAGTGAAGTCATTTTCCTTTTAAGTAAAAGTCAACACATTTCTTTTCACTTATTTTTCTCTCAGTCTTACTTTATTCTTTTTACTTTTTTCTCTCTCTTACTTTATTATTATTTTATTTAATACATTACACATTATATTTGTAGGGATCAAATCATTCGGATTCACTAATTACCAGGACTTTTTTTCGATTACACCGCTACTGAGATTGCTAGTTTCAGAAGTTACAAGCCGAAATACAAAAGACAGTTACAATGGGATAACACTAAGTACAATCTAACAAGCTAAGCACATATAATCGGTTACAATCGGAATCCTAGCTAACTGTAGCTCCTCAACCGAGTCTGGAACCCAAAGCTATTCCAATTCAACGTCCTGCACACTAAGCAAACAAATCGGAAACACTAAGAACAGATCCTAGTGGATCTAGAATGAATGAACTGACACGGTATAAGGTCAGAAGATAGAGGAATGGGCTCAGGTAACAATGTGACTATGCTCCAAGGCCAAAGGAGCACCGCGAGACCGTCTGAATCAGAGATCTCTCAAGATCTCACTGAATACCACCAATGTTGTCGTCTCAACACGCATCAACACTTTCACACCGTAGGAAACTCTCAAGAACACCAGAACTTACAGATCCTCACAAGAACACGATGAAATCGCCTCTAGCTTTGCAGATCCAACTGAATCGTTAGATCTAGCGCTAGACTTTGCAAGGGAACCAAAGTGGTTACCTCTGCTAGTGATTTCACCGATCAAAACACTCTCAGTATACTAGAGAAGTGATCGGAATAGAAGATCGAAGAAGGAGGAAACCCTAGAATCGCCAGAGAGAGAGAGAGCGGAAGAGAGAGAATGTAAAGGGTAGAATGAGAGAAGGAAACCCGAGAGACACCCATTTACCTCTCTCTCAACAAACACACATAACATCCAACGGTGCAGCGAAGTGATCCGCGTGGAGTAGCAATGTGGCAGCCATCCAGCGGATCACTCAAAGGATCCGCGCTCCAACCGAGCCAGAACCTTGGGCCTTGAATTAATTAGTCAATGGGCTGTGCACAAAGAAGCCAAGACACCAATAAATCAAATATGGTCCATTAAGTTTCACAATATTTTTAATCTTGGTGCTGGAAAAAAATTTCTTTGCTACTATACTATGGAACGGATAAAATAATGACGTTAGAATCCAATAATACAATATGTTTAAGAAATTATTTAATTTAATGATGGAAAAGTGGATGTCAAAATTAATAAAATGAGAAATAATGAATTATTTAAATGTGAACGGAGAAACTGTATATCACAACAAACCAAAAGTAATTAAAAACGCTTTATTCCCCACCAAGCATACACAATTCCAATAGAAAAAATAAGAAAGGAAAAGAAGAAAACAAAAACACTCATTGTCGCGTAATATGAGCAATAAACGCATCCAACTCAAGCCGCGACGCGCCGCCTTCCTCCGTCGCCCCTCGAACGACTGCGGCCAGCTCCTCCGCCTTCTTCCTAGCCTCGCCACCTTCCTCTGATTCAATCAGCCTCCTCACAGCATCCTCCACCATCTCCACCGTCACAACCTCGCCCCATCTCCTCACCGGCAGCCCCACCTTCAGCACCTCCGTGATGAAAACCGCGTTGGTGGGCTGATCCGAATGCATCGGCCAGGCGGCGATCGGGACCCCCATCTTGATGCTCTCGTTGCACGAATTCCATCCACAGTGGCTCATGAAGCCACCCGTGGAGGGATGCGCTAAGATCTCCGGCTGCGGCGCCCACTCTCTCACCACAACTCCTCTCTCTTTAACCCTCTCCTCGAACCCCTCCGGGAGCTCAACCCTCCGCGCCTCCCTGTCGAACACATTTGCTGTGTCGGCTTCTCTCAGCACCCATATGAACTTCTGCCCGCTCCGCTCAAGTCCCTCAGCTATCACCTATACCATTAACATCAAAACTTTGTTTATATTCTGATACAGACCAAACATAGGAATTCATCCTGAAAGACTAGTCAAACTAGTCAAAGGCCTGTACCTGTACTTCATGGTCAGTGAGGGTCGTGGTGGTGCCGAATGAGACGAAGATAACCGACCTCGGCCCCTGTTTATCCAGCCACATGAAGATTTGATTATGGGATTCTGATTTTGAAGGCTTCTCTGGAATCAGCGGCCCGATAGCCCAGCTCTTCAGGCCTCCGGCAATCTCCTTGCTTTCCAGTATCTCCAAAAACGGGCCTTCAACCGATCTGCAAGTATTAATAATATCTCCGGATCTCAAAGCCATCCCTTCATCCTGCAATCCGATGAAGGAATAAAGCTCTTCGGAGATGGTGGCTGATACCGGCGGCAGCTCCCGCAGCCGCGGGATGGGGCAAGTTATCCCCATCATCTCCGTAATGAACTTCACCTGACAGTAGGCGGAGAGGCAGATGAAGGCGTAGGATTCCGCATTGGGAATGTTAGCAACATCCTTGACCACGGAGGCTATTAAGGGGTCGTGGATAACAATGACCCTGCGATGCTCGAGTGCCAGACTTCGCATCAAGTCTCCCAGGGGGCCCACCATGCTCGTGGCAGCGTCCCAGGCGGGCTGGAGGTGCGTGGGAAATTTCTTGGTTGGGTTAGGGAGCGGAGGCGGAGAGGCGAAGGGCGGCACGGGGAGGTCTTGGAATATGATCTTGTCGACGTCGGTGGGATTGAGGGCGTTGGCGCGGAGTCTGGCCTGGCGGTTGAAGACGGCGGAACCAACGTAGTGGACCGGAATCTTGTAGGAGGAGATGTGGCAGGAGAGCTGCAGCATTTGATTCAGATGGCCCTGAGCTGGGAAAGGAACCATTATCACTGATATTTCTTCATTTCCCATTTTGGTTTCGTACAACAATTTTGGTCTTGGTTTTTGGGGTGTGTTTTCTTACTTTAATTTTGCTTTAGGTGTTAATGTCTTTATATAGATGACAGTAATACTACTGTTTGCATGATTATATAGCCAATTTAGTTTACATTATCATATTAATTTTACAAACTTTATGCGTTCACCGAAAGATCAGCTTTCTAATATCATGGGAACGCAGAGAGGAGATGGGCACTGAATTTGAAACGTAATGCAATTGTAAAATGCGCACAACGGGGCCACAAATCTTTTTGGATAGATTTCTGTTTTAAATTTTCTTCACAAAAGTACAAAATGCGCACATTATTCTATAAATTTGTTTCGCTTAAAATTGCAATGTGAGGTCGTTTATTGCCCGAGAGCCAAATGTTTAGCATACTGGAAATGACGACTGTTGGCCCAAGATTATTGGTTCGGAACCGGCAAGTTTCTCGAAATATCTCAATCATACTTGAGTATAATTTGAATTTATTTCTATAGAACTTATCAAGTACTCCCTCCGTCCCCTATTAGGAGTCACTCTTTGACCGGGCACGAGTTTTAAGAAATATAAAGAAAAATTGGTTGAAAAAGTTAGTGGAGCGTGAGACCCATTTTTTTATATTGGTTTTATAATAAAATGTGAGTGAATTGAGTTAGTGGAATGTGAGACCTACTTACTATTTATGGTAAAAATGAAGTGTGACTCTTAATTGGGGACAGATCGAAATGGAAAAGTGTGACTCTTAATGGGGGACGGAGGGAGTAAATCGCAACCATATTTCACATTGCATATAATTTTCAAGTATAATTACACCATCAATTCCATTGAAAAATCATGTTGATTAGGTAGTTATCATGTCCATTTGATAATGAGGTCTAAACTAAACCTAATCTATTAAGAAAACTCTGATTCCGAACACAAATCCGACCTGATTCCTTCAAATGCGAACGTGACCCGCACACGAAATGGACTCGTTAACGACAAGATACAATATAGGTCGGCGCGACATAATTACAACACGATAACGACAGTTACCGAATCAACTTTATAACGAATTAACCTAACAACGTTACATGTTACTCCCTCCGTGCCACAAAAGAGGTCACACTTGTGGGAAGACACAAAATTTTAGGAGGTTTTATTTTGTGTGTTAAGTGGAGAGAGAAAATATAATATTTATATTAATGTGAGAGATAATTTTTTTTAAAAATGGAAATGTGACATCTTTTATGGGACGAAGTCCGTATTATTTAAAGATCGAGTAATGTTATATACCGGACATTACACCATATTGTGACATTGTTAAACTATTATGGATTTATTTAGAGTTGTTTAATTGGTATTGGATGATTTGGCATTTGCGTTAGAACAATTCTAATACAATTTGGTATTGAATTTTCGGATTTTGGTATTGGACTTTTAGATTTTTAGATTGTTATTTTATTGCAATTTTGATTCTTTCGGGTCATAACAGATTTCATAGATCAGATTTATGGATTCAGATCTTCAGACAATTTGGTTCGGGTCAGATCAATTTATATATTTCATAGTTTAGATTTTCAGATTGGGCAAAAATCTGACCGCTCACCCGTAGTTTAGGTTGCTAGCGTGTGAATTCGGGGGACTGCTGACTAAATTCGTTGTCCAGATTCCATCTTCTTTACTTTGCAATAAAACTCTTTTAGGCTGTGTTTGGTACCATGGAATTGGAGCCTTGGAATTGGAGGCTCCAATTCCAATTCCACTGTTTGGTAGTACAAAAATAAGTGGATTTGGAATTGAATTTCAATTCCACCAACTCTAATTCCTCAATTCTAATTCCATATATTAAGAAAAGAATTATAAAACTAATTCCATATGAAACCGGGTCAGAATTAGAAAAAAGCGCGGATCCTATTACGGGTCAAAAACTAAACGGGTCAAATATAAATGAAAAAATTGCCTCTGCGCGTTTCTCCTCCTCCTCCTCTCTCCATCTCTCTTCGCGCCCCCAGCGGCTCTCTCTGTGCTCTAGCCGATTAATCTTTACGATCAATGGCTGCGAGTGTGCCCTAGCTGATTAATCTCTACAATCAATGGATAATCAGGTAACTCCGGCTATTTTCCCCTATAATTTCTTGTTGTGGATAAAACGGTGGTGGTATTTTTGGTTTAGTTGTATGGCAATAGTTTTGTTCAATGTAATGGTGGGTGTTGCCTATTCATTAATTACACAAAATAAGGCAATCAATGAATGATGTGATCACTTGGTTGATGAATGTGGTTGGGTGGAGTGAGATCCGATTTACCCCCAAATCAAAGAGATGAAAAACTCAAACCATGTGACAAATATGCTAATACACCCCAATATTGTTTTCTGGTTCTGATCCTCGAGGCAAGATTCAGATTCGATGCTAATCCCCTCTCACTCTCTCACTCTCTTTGTCTCTTGCTAATTAATTAATTAGAGGGATCAATAGTAGTACTTCTAACAATGGAGAGTGAATACAGTCTTTTTGTACTTATATCTTTTGTTTATTTATATTGTTGAACTATAGTTTGAACTGGGGCATATATCTTGAATTTGTCCAAATCCAACACCAATTCTATCTCTTCTTCCTTGTATGGCTATTCATCTAAGATGCTTTTGTTGGATTGGAGCTTACTTGAAGAAGCAGTCCCCCTACCCTCCTTTTGAGTTTTTGAGTTAAAAATCCTACTTTTTTTTTACCAAGTCCTACACTTCAAATTCCAACTTGCATATAAAGTTTGAAGCTTTGAATTCTGCAAAAAGATACTACTATTTTCTTTGTTGTTGGATGCATGAAGGTCTTGAATAAATAAGAGTTTTATTAAAAGTAACAAAAATGGCATGGTGTATCAGATCTCATATAGCTGTGATATTGAACTAAAGCTCCATTGTTTTTATGCTGTCTGTATCTATACATCTCTATAGTTGCATAGTTATTTTCTTGACTTGAATGATTACATTTAAGATAGTGGAAGCTGTTGGATTCCATCTATGTAAGTTTGTTGCAAAGCTTGAGTTTGATCTCTTCTCATCAATTTTTGGCTTTGGTTAAATTTATTGGTGTCTTGATTTTCTGCCAAAGAAGTTTTGGTTTTTGTTGATGTTTAACATTCTGTTATTGGATGAGGTTGATGCTGAGATTCAAACTACAGTTGCTCAAGGTGATGTTTACAACGAGGAAGAGGCGCAACCATATGTGTTGGGTGGTTATCGTAATGAGATATAAGAGACTCAACACTCAAATGGAATTACAATTGTTCAAGTTACAAATGAATGGACTAGATTTAGGGATAATCTAGCTTATACTATTTACTATTTACTTATTTATTGACATTTGTATAATATTTTCTTTTATGATTTGTGTATCAATTCGATGTTGTATCAGGACTACATATGACGTGATATAATTTGTACATAACTATATTCATGTTTAATTATCTTGTATTTGAATTATATTGGATTATGTATACTCCATATAAAAACTATTTTATATGTCAAAAATAAGAAACATGTTATCTTGATTATGTTATTATAATTATATATTAAGTGTTTTTATGATATAACTAGAGTTAATAAAAAAAAAATTAAATATTAGAGGAGAAAAAAATAAACATGTAAGATTTATTAAAAAATGATTATTTAAAAAAATGAGTTATTTTAAAAATTTTAAATTTTGATTTGAATTCCAATTCAATTTCAAATCCAATATTCTGAATGCCAAACAAATGATTTGGAATTATAATGCAATTCCATACCAATTCTTTGATTATACCAAACAAAGGATTTGGAATTGAATTATAATTCAATTCCTTCCGATTCAATTCCATAGAATTCCAATTCCAATTCAATTCCAATTTCGTGTACCAAACGGACCCTTACTATTAAAACTCAATGGAGTGATCAAACACCAGAATATAGACCAAAACATACTACTAAATTATGCAATATTAACTGAAATAACACCAAGTTGAAGTGTTTAACCCCTAAAAAATGTAAAATATGTGTGGATCAAACTTGTAGTGCACATATCTGGTAAGTCGATATGAATTTACCGAGTTCATACCAAAATCGCTTGATGCGCAGGTTTACCGTCGTATGTAATTAACTAAGTTTATATCAAAATACTACTTGGTGCTCAAGTATGACAAACGTAATATGAATTGAAGGTTTGATAAGTTTGTATGGATTAACTGAGTTAAAAATAAGAAATACATGAAATGGTATTTTCATCTATTTAAAAAAAAAAAACTGCTCCATATATTAGATTTTAATACTATATGTTTACACACTAATACTCCTAGTTTTGGGGGAGTGATCAATTGCTAACTCACTCTCTAGTTGCTACCTACAACTCATTTAAGACCGTATGATTTTAGAAATCTAATGGTCTAAAATTTGCCACGTGTAATTTTCATTTTTATTAACTAAATCGAAAAAGATAAAAAAAACTACTCTCTCCGTTTCATGGTAATAGAGTCATTTTGCCATTTTGGTATGTTCCATAGTAATAGAGTCATTTCCCTTTTTAATAATAAGTCAACACATTTTTCTACACCTACTTTACTTTCTCTTACTTTTCTCTCTTTTCATCTCTCTACCTTTTTCATTTTCCACTTTATTCTCCCTTTACTTAACTCACCTAACACAATTTTCTTTAATCTCCGTGCCGAAAAGAAACTCCTCCATTACTATGGAACGTAGGGAGTACCAAATTAGGGTTTTGGATGAAAATGTCAATATAGTGTTTTGAAAATATCAACACAATGCTTTGGGAATGTCAACACATTGTTTTAAGAATGACATTCTACATGTATTATATTGACATATTTTATATACTATGTTGACATTTGTTGCTGTACGAAAAAATTGAAAATTTTCAAAAAAAAATTCAAATTTTGACATTGGAACATATGCAAGTGAGATCTCGTTAGAATCCTTATGAAATTATCTTTAATTTGATATATATTGTGCGAAAAATAATTTGAATCGAGAAAGTTATATGTGTTATAAAATTATGTGATATTTTTCAAAAGTTAGTTACAATTAATTTGTTGTAAATTGACCTTAATACCGTTATTGACGTTGTTTGTTAGTAATAAACACTTCTCTAGTTTTGACTATCCTGATGCTTGAGTAGTAAGTTTTTTTGAATTAATTAACTATTTATAGTAGATTTATTGTGCACCAAAGAACAAAATGATCTTTACTTCCTCAGTAATAAATAATTAATATACTGATTATAAAATTTATCTGTTCTTCAATAATTTTAATAGTTTAATGTTACTGTGCTAGTCACTAGTTTTAGGGGGCCAATAGTTTCTAAACTGAAGCATATCTATTAGATTTTAATAGTATATGTTTACAATTAACTAATACTCCTAGCTTTGACTAGCTAACTTGATGCTTGAGTAGTAAGTTTTTTTTTTACTGAATTAATTAACTATTTATAGTAGATTTATTGTGCGTCAAAGAACAAAATGATCTTTACTTCCTCAATAATAAATTAATAAACTGATTATAAAATTTATTTGTTCTTCAATAATTTTAATAGTTTAATGTTACTGTGCTAGCCACTAGTTTTGGGGGACCAATAGTTTGAAAGAAGAAGAGTTTGATACGACTATATCTTTCGGTGATTGATTAGTTATATTAGAAAAGAAATCAGTTGCACATGTATTAGACTGGGACATAGTAGAAAATTAGAAACTACGTACTTGACTAGATTCTAACTTTTTCTAAATATACATTGACATTGCGTTCTAGTCGAGCCATTTCATTTTATACATTTATTTTGGAAAAAAATGATGATTAATAGTTAAAGCTGAGTGATAGTAAAGTAGAGTAGATGAGAGAATAATGATATTTTTCCATTTTAATTATTTAATATCATTTTTATAAAATGAGTGCAGAAAATGAAATGACTCAACAACCGCGGAACAAATGGAATAGTTGTTTTATAGATTTATGTCGTTTTATTTTATGTGTTAAGTGGAGAGAGTGAAATAAGAGAGAGAATAAAGTAGAGATAAATGTATTTCCAATTTTAGTCATGAGTCATTTTGGTTGGGACACACCGAAAAGAAAAGTGAGTCATCTTCAGTAGGACGGAAGGAGTAAATATATTTGTTTATTAAATTAATCAAATATTTGCAAAAACCAAAAAAAAATGAAATTTAAATTTAATATGAAAGATCAACTTAACAAAAAATATAATGTTGAAGATCAATATAATTGAGTAACAATTGAGTTCACCATTAAAATATAATGGTGCCATCACTTTTTGAGCAAAAATAAATCAATTCAAATATTAAGAACTAAAAACAACCAAACAAAATCTTTGAATTAAAATCATATCGTTATCGGTTATGTTTGTTAGAGAAAAGATAAATGTTAATTCAAAAAATGGATTCGAATCTTATTATAATAATACAAATATTTTTATTATCTTTTTGTCAGAAGGAAGCTCTTCTTATTGTCAGAACTACGTTTCTATAACAATCATTCATCTGGAACGGGGTCAAACAAATCGCTTAGAATCTTTATCCAATTCCAATCTCGTACGCCTACTGAGACATTATGTTTACGATAAAAAGTGCTACTGTATTATTTTATGCATGATGCGATTTTTTCTTATAATTCATTTTACAGAAATGTCGTTCTCATATTTCGCATAAGAAGGTTGCATTTAAATTGAAATTGTATTCGTTGAGTATAGGCCTTTATCTACAATTGGGTTCGGCTATTTTATGTGTCACTGGCCCAAATGCCTGTGAGGCCCCATATATCTAAGAGGCCCGTTTTCAAAAGTATCCTGATGGCTGCCACATCTATGCTCCACCCAAACCGCTATTCTTGACCGTTGGATTTGAGGTGTGTTTATATCAAGAGACATTTAGAGTATCCGTAGCGGGCTCTTGTCCGTCCTTGCCAGCGGCGGGGACGCCGCTTGTCCGCTGCTGCGAGCCGTCTGTCCTTGCCAAAAGCAGGGCGGTGCTCTTAAATAAGAGCACGTCCGTGCCGCTGAGTAGCTGACGTGGCGGCACGCGATCGGCCAACGACAATTTCGTTTTTTTCAAATTTTTTTTAAAAACTTGAATTTTAATTTAAAAAAATCATTTTTAAATAAAAAAAATATTTTCCCACTTTTCAATAAATTATATCCGTTTTCTACACACTTTTAATTTATTTTTCAATTTTTTTCCCCAAAATTCACATTTTAATTATGTATTTTTATTTTCATATGGTAGAAATATTTTTAGTAATTGAAGTATTTACATTGAATAATAGAATAGTGAGACCCTTGAACTTGTCCTTGTGGAAGAGCACGGATGTGAGTGTTGTGCTCTTGCCTTAAAGACAAGGAGTAAAAGTGGGTCCGGGCCCACCTCTATGCTTTTATCTAAGAACACGAATGGAGATGCTCTTAGTCTCTTGGGCTACACTGAGCCCCTTCATTCAGTACCAGTCTTTCACACTCTTCCACTCTCTCCCTCTCTTTTTCTTCTTCTCTCTCTCCCTCTTATCGATCTTCTTCTCCGATCATTCGATCTCCCCTTTTTGTGACTAAGATAACTTATTATTGCTAACCAAAGTGGCGAGCAAATCTTTATTTTTATGTACTCCATTATATAGGATTAATTGTACTATAAATTTTTGTGATATATTCTCTATGTCACCATTTAGAGAATCATTATGTTATTTTGAGTTATCCATGTCCAAAAAATATGTAATTTTTCTATTTTTTCACATTCAACTACTCCATTCGTTCTACTCATAGCTGAGTCGCTTCTTTTCTGCACTCGTTTTAAGAAAATCATAAGACTTTTCTCTACATAATTCTTTTCTTTTATTTTACTCTTTCTCCACTTTAACTACTCTCTTTCCTCATAGTTGAGGCAAAACTTTCGCAATAGAGTTTAAGAAAGGGATGTTTATTGTGTTAAGTAAATAGATAAAAAAAAGTAAAAGAGAGAAAAAAGTAGAGAGAATAGGGTAGAAAGTGAATAAAGTAGAGCAATTAAAGTACGAGAGAGTAAACTAAAAGTGAGAAAAAAGTGTTACCATATATAGAAATGACTCTACTATGAGGGAACGAACAGAGTTAGAGTATAAAACCAATACTCCCTCTATCCCATAACTATATATGCACTTTTCGTTTATAGAATGTTTTGTCCCAGCTCATTATTCATATACATTTATTTATTTACAACTTATACCACACGGTCCACCATTAATCATTAATAATAATGTGGGTCTCACTATTCACTAATACTACCTCCGTCCCCCAAATTTTGACACAGTTTACCATTTCGGTCCGTCCCTGAAAATTTGACACACTTCACTTTTACCATTTTTGGTAGTGGACCCCATATTCCACTAACTTATTCCTACTCACATTTTATTATAATACTAATACTTTAAAAGTAGGACCCACATCCCACCAACTTTTTCAACTCACTTTCCATTACATTTCTTAAAATATGTGCCGGGTCAAAGTATGTCAAAATTTGGGGACGGAGGTAGTAGTATTTTAATTATCTTTTTCCTCATTTCTCTTAATTTATCAATTGTACATTAACTCTCGTGTTATTTTAAATACACATATTTTTATGGGTGAAAAGAGTATTAAAAACGAATCTCACATTTCACCTAATTTCTTCCTTTTTTCTTTTATTCAAAAAGTCAAACAATTTATGTTTAATCAAAATGAATCTCAAACGTATAATTGTGTAAATAAGAGTTCCAAGTACCACACACCTAGGATTTCCCAATTGCAACATTGTTGTGAACAAATTTTACTTGAAGAATCTTAAAGTTGGTCTAGCATTCAAATGAATTTTGATCTAGTTCCCCTATAATGTATCTTAATACTCCCTTTGTCCAAAAAAAATAGAGTAATTGGTGTATGACACGAGTTTTAATGTAGAATTAGTAAAGTAAGAGAGAAAGGAAAAAAGTAAGAGAGAATGAGAAAAAGTAAGTGAGAAGTAGTGTTAGTGGAATGATGTGTAGGGTTGTTATTTGTTGAAAACTTTTCATAAATGAATATGCTCTATTTTTTGTGAACGACTAAAAATGATAGATATACTCTATTTTTTGTAGACGGAGGGAATATTATTTTATTTTATTATAAATGTAGAGTAGGAAATGTTTTAGGGTGTGGTGTAAGTGATCCGCTCTGGTCATAATGACCTTTAAAACGGCGAAATTGAGATTGCTATAATTGCTATACGCGGTCCAAATAAAGTACACTAATTAAATCAAAATCCAAGCATTTCAAGATTCTTAGTTGAATAAAACACCAATTGAGAATAAAACACTATTAATAATGTATAGATCCAAAGTGCGAATTAGCCGGAACCAATTTCTAATACATAAAGTACTAGTGATCTAGTCTAGTAATATGGGCAATAAATCTCTCTATCTCCATGCAACTCTCACCACCTTCCTCCATCGACTTCCTCACGGCGGCTCCCACCTCCGCCGCCCTCCTCCGAATCCCCTCCCCCTCCTCCGACGCCATCAACCTCACTACGGCATCCTTCACCGCCTCGGCCTCCACAACCTCCAACCGCCGCCCCCACTCCCTCACCTCCACCCCAACCCCAAGCACCTCCGTCACAAATATCGCGTTGATCGGCTGATCAGAATGCATCGGCCACGCCGCCATCGGCACCCCCACCGTCAAGCTCTCCAAGCACGAATTCCACCCGCAGTGGCTCATAAACCCCCCCGTCGATGGGTGCCCCAAAATCCCCATCTGCGGCGCCCATCCCCTCACTACAATCCCCCTCCCTTTAACCCTCTCCTCAAACCCTTCCAGCAGCTTTATCCTCCGACCGTCTGCACCGCCGGCGAATATGTCGGCCCTATCCGCTTCTCTCACCACCCATACAAATCTCTGCCCGCTCTCCTCCAACCCCATAGCTATCTCCGCATATTCTTCATCCCGGAACGACGTCGTTGTCCCAAACGAAACGTAGATCACCGATTTCGGAGGCTGTCGATCGAGCCATTTTAAACAGTACTCATCGCTGCTTTCTGTCTCTGAGAAGAAACCCCTCGATCTGATCGCCCACTGCTTCTTCCCGCCGCTGATCTCTTCTCTTCCCATCAATCCGATGTAAGCCTCGTCGATCAATCTGACGGTGTTGTGAATGTCTCCTGCTCTCTCTAGAATGTTCTCAGATGCAGAGAAGTAGAGCGCCCCCTCCGGTATGAACTCCCTCACGGAAGGAAGCTTCTCGAGCATGGCGTCTCGCAGTTGGAAGGGCTTCCCCATCACCTCCCACAGGATGAGGAACAGATTGAACGCCGAGAGGCAGTTGAAGGAGTAGGACTCGGCGCTGGGGACCGCCACTGCGTCCCGCACAGCCTCTGCCCCCATCCTGTCGTAGACGACCACCAGCCTGGTCGTCGTTTGCGACAGTTTCTGCGCGAGCAGACCTATCTGCTCGCGCAGGCCCGCGTAGGCCAGTGTGGCAGGCGCGAGGTGCATCGGCACCTTGTCTGCCGCGTGCGGGTCGGGGGCGGGGGCGTCGATCGGGGGAGTTGGAAGGTCGTGGAAATGGATTGCGTCGAGTTGTAGGCCGTGGGACCGCAGCCGCACCTGGCGGTTGTGGGTGGTGGTGCCGACGAAGTGCACGGGGATGCCGCGGGAGGAGATTACGCCGGAGAGTTGGAGGAGCTGATTGAGATGGCTTTGGCATGGTAGAGGCACCATGAGCACGGCGGCTTGAGTTTTGGCTTCTTCCATTTTTATGCAAATTTGTGTGCTAAATTAGGCGACCGTTAATAAATGGGTTTAAATCATAGTAGCAATTACAATATGATCATTTTTATTGATAAAACAATTGATTGTGACATTTTATCAAATGTGTCGTGGCGCATGTGCTTTGTTCTTGCCGTCGGTTGAAGGGATATGTATAATTTCTGTTAGGATATGCCGTCACAAGCAGAAGAAATTTTGCGTTACAAAACAAAAATCAGTGGTTCTATATTAGCATGTGTGACGTGGATCTCAATTTATTGGTTCTGATATACTGACATTTTCCTCCAATTCATACGAATAAAAAAAGTATACATTAGCCGATTTTGTTTTGTTTTTATTTGAAACAAGATATTGGCTGTAAAAGATGTTGGTTATATTATTGCTTAGGACATTTCATGAGTTACATGGATATAGTTATGTGCCTAATATTCTTCAATCAAATCGAATATTTATCTCCATGTGTTCAATCCATATATAATTGGCGCGGGCCCATGTCTTAAATGTAAGGCCACCACTTCCCTGGCCCATAAATCTTTTATTGCATCAAACTATTACTGTCCACTTCTATAAAATGCAAAACGGGTATTCTTCAATCTTTGATAAGATGAATTGTTGGAGATTAATATTAATTAACAAGTTAATGATATTTTACATCACTTCTTTTTAAATATATTTTTTTTTCAAAGGTTATTTGTATGTGAATTCGTGAACTTTCGTAGTTTTGCAGACCATGTCAATTCTTAGTCAGTTGCAACAACAGAACAAATCAAAAGTTCATTACTATAATACTAGAATTTGCCAAAGTTAAAAAGAAATTTATATTCAAATAACTCTGATAAAAACCATAAATTTGTCTTCTAGCTAAAACGGAAATGAGAGTCAATAAATTGATTATATAGATATTTGTATAAAATTAAAAAAAAAACAAGGTTAAAAAACATAAATATAACTTAATACTATTTGATTTTTGTACTTAATATTTAAGCTGGTCTCATATGTAAGCATGCGTACAAGATGACCTCAAGGAATTATAATTTGCAAATATAATCTCTTCTAAATTATTGCAAATGGTAATTAATACGCTGTCATTTTAAGTGGAGTATATATAATAACTAGAAAGTCCCAGTATTCATTTTAATTTATGCGAAATTATATTTTCGCGTAATGATCAAACATTCAAAGTTTCAACCGACATGAAATCTTGAATGGATTGAACAGTAGATCTGTTGCCGTAATTATAAAATATTCAAAGTTTCAAACGACAAGAAATCTTGAAATAGAATGAACAGAAGATCCTTAGATTATTTGATTACACAAAGATTTGGTGTTTTTTTTTCAAGGATGGTGTTTCTTGATATGCCTAACTTTTAATTCACACATCAATTTAGTCCGGCTAATATAGTTTGACCGAGATTTACAGTTGACAAAAAAATTAATTTTATGATATAAAGTCATATAAAATCAGTCTATCCTCTGAGTAATGATTGTGATTGTGATTCTGATACAATAATTTTCTTACTTTTAATTGATTTCTTATGAATGACAAATAGTTAATTAAAGTTTGTCAATTAGATATTGAGTTATATATGAGATTAATTAATATGTCGATTAATTTTACGCCAGAAAATAAGTTCTATTTGTCAAATCCTATATTTAATTAAATATTATTAATAATGGGACTCCATTATGCATTAACATTATTTTTACTAAATTTCTTCATTATATTTTTATTTTATTTATTATTTTTTCTTTTATTTTATCAATTATGCAATAAAACTCATGCTATTAAAAAGTTTTTATTTTTAAAGGCAGAAATTATAATCTTCACTTTTTAGCATAAATTGAAATAAATGGCACAATGCAAAATCTATCACATTTTGATTTTTTGAACAAATATATTATTTTCTATCCCAACTAAGTTAAGACATGTTTTAGACACGAAGATTAAAAAATAGTGTCAAATGAAGAAAAATACAATAGGAGAAAATAGAGTTAGAGAAATTTATAAGAAAAAGTAGAGTAGAAGTAAGAAAAAATAAGAGTAATTAGATATTTTATTTTTTGCCAAAAAAATGACTTAACTTAGTTGAGATAGCCTGAAAAAGGAATATAACCCAATTTAGTTGTGACGTAATGAGTACTCAATTTTGGGTGTACACTAAAACAAATCCAAAATCACATCAGATTTTGTGAGTATAAAGAGTAAATGGATAAAGAATAATTCTTCCGTCCCAATGTAGATGTCACATACTCCCTCCGTCCCAATAAATATGAAACATTTGGTTTCCGGCACAAGATTTTATGCAAGTGTTGTTTTGTGAGTTAATGAAGAGAGAGTAAAGTAAGAGAGAGGGAAAAGTAGAGAGAGTGATGTTTCTATTTTAGGAAACGTTGCATTTCTAATGGGACAGAAGGAGTATTTTTTAGTCTGTTCGCCGTATAAAAGATGTCACATTTGCAAAAAGAAAAAATTCTATTTGACATTAATATATAAAAATATATTTATTCTCTACATTTAATACACGAAATAACATTTGCTAAAATCTTATGCTATCACTAAGTGTGACATTTACTCTGAAGTGGAGGGAAATTTACATTAAGTTTCGCCATTTATACTTATATGAGTATTGTATGAATATATGAAAATGATCTAATGAATAAAAATAAATTTCACAAATTTTAAATATAATCATAACTATATACTACTATCCGGTCATAATCTACATCTCAATAGGTTAACCGTCTTATTGAAAACTCATTCTTTATATTTTTATACTTAGAAATGTTTTATTTTATGTGATTAATATTTTAAAATTCTTAATGACATTATTAATTACTAAAATTACAAAAAAATTATAATTAATTAATTTTTTATTTGAAACCGTAGATAAAATGAACAAAATAGAACTTTTAATTTTATACTAGTATATTTTAAGAGATTATTAAAATTAAAATAAATGTATAACATAACATAACCCTTAGAAAATAAACGTATATGTATTGTAAATACAGATTAATATTGATAATCTTATCACACACTAATAAATAAGACCAAAATAATACTTGCAATATAAAAATATAAGTGAGACACAAATCAAAATCTTCCATCGATAAAAGGTCGTCTATTTACCAACATGTTTAGCAAGAAAAAAGAGAATCGTAGTCCAATGGAAAACCACAATTCATCCCATGTGACGGTGGTGATGGTGCCGCTTGCGGCGCAGGGTCATCTGAACCAACTCCTCCACCTCTCCCGCCTCATCGCCGCCCACAACATACCCGTCCACTACGTCGGCGCTACCACCCACATCCGGCAGGCCAAGCTCCGCCTCCACGGCTGCGACCTTTCTTCCAACATCCATTTCATAGAATTCCCAATTCCCCCCTTCACCACCCCACCCCCCGACCACTCCCTCAAATTCCCTTCGCAGCTCGTCCCCGCCCTCACCGCCACCACCCACCTCCGCCGCCCCGTCCACGCCTTCGTGGGCGGCCTGTCCGCGGCCTTCAGGAGGGTCATAGTTATCTATGATGTCCTCATGTCTTATGTCGTGCAAGACATGGCTTCTATCCCCAATGCCCGTTGCTACCTTTTCCGTAGCTTCTCCTGCTTCTGCACCTGCGCCTGGGAATCCCGAGAATTGCCGGATCTCCCACCCGCCGCCGCTGGAATTCTCAACCAAATACCCTCCGTCAAAGGCTACTACTCCAAGGAATTTCAAGATTTTCTCGATTTGCAATTCGGCGCCAAGAAGGTTTCCTGCGGAGAAATCATCAATTCATGCAGTGAAATCGAGGGTTTATATCTAGATTTGTGGGCGCAGGGAATTAACAAAAAGGGGGGTTTAACTTTATGGGCGATGGGGCCATTCAATCCTGCGAAAATCTCACGAAAATCCGATCACGAATGCTTGAAATGGCTGAACAAACAGCCGCGGAATTCAGTAATCTTCATTTCGTTCGGGACGACGACGACGTTTTCCGAGGAACAAATGGGAGAGATCGCGGCGGGGTTGGAGAGGAGCAAGCAGAGGTTCATTTGGGTGGTGAGGGGTGCAGACAGGGGCGACATCTTCACCGGAAATTCGCAGCAGAATCAGCAGGTGCCTGAGGGGTTTGAGGAGAGGGTTGGAAGGAGAGGGATTGTAGTGAGAGAATGGGCGCCGCAGATGGAGATATTGGGGCACCCGTCGACGGGGGGTTTCATGAGCCACTGCGGCTGGAATTCATGCTTGGAGAGCATCACTAGCGGCGTGCCCATGGCGGCCTGGCCGATGCACTCTGACCAGCCAGCCAATGCCGTGCTGGTGGCCAGGGTGCTCGGGATCGGCGTTGAGGTGGTGGAGACCTGGACTCGACAAGGTACCGGGGCGGTGAAGGCCGGCCGGGTCGAGGAGGTCGTGAAGAGGCTGATGGTGAGCACGGAAGGGGATGGGATGAGGAAACGCGCGGCGGAATTGGGAGCAAGGGTCAGGAATTCGATTCTTCAAAGTCGCCAGATTCAAGCCTTTATTTCTCATATTACTAATACTACTTGGTTTTAGTTGAACCATGTTTGCAACTGCAAAATGGAGTAATGTTATCGGAATCATTCGATAAGACTTATGTAAAAGAGTTGAATTTTGACATGATTAGTCTGCCGTGTGGTGGGAAATTATTTTAAGGCTGTGAAAGTTCGACTATAATTATTTTCTTAAAATGTGAATTTTTAACAAAAATAATTATGTAAATATTCTGACCAATCCGTTAACAAGTACTACCACTCTAAATCAGCAGATCTTGTTGTGATTTGCAAATGTCAGTAGATTGGACGTTAGTCTCCATGACATTTCATATGTATCTGTCACATGGTAGTGTCCTACTTTTCAAATAAATTTACAAGCGGATTGGTTTTGTCTCATATGTTGGACAAGGGAAACATTGATGATAAATTAAAACTAAATTACAACTGAAACATTGATGATAAATTAAAGCTAAGCTACAAATGACTATAGATGTAAGACGATGATGAATAACAAACTAGTCTTAAACGCAAAACACCAAACAACATTATGAACTCTGAATTTTTAAATTACTTTAGAAGACAAAGTTTTTTTAAAACTCAGAATTCTCTCTAATGAACTATAAATTTCATATTGTTTTTAAGCATTTAAAACTAGTTTGATATATAATACAATCCGGTATTATCATCATCCACACCACCATAATTTTAAATATGTGTTTCAACTCAACGTCACATTTCTTCAAAAAAAGTCATACTAGAACAATTATGAATTATATATTTTTTGTGAATCTCTAGAGCGATGGAAGGATTACATGAAGATGGACACATGTAGACTTGAATTGTTAGGGGACTTGAATGCTAAGAATTGAATCTTGATCACAACATTCAAGAACGCCCCATCTATTACTTTTTAAACCTTTTAACTTTTTTTCATATGAGAGTAGGTTTGTGTTAAAATGACAATCCCTCTTAAAATGACAACGTGACAACGCTTATACAGCAATATTTAAACGCTACACAGCAATATGACAAACACTACACAACAATCTATAGATTGCTGTATAGTGGTCGGATATTGTTGTTCAAGAAAAATTGTTGTACAAAGACCAGCATATTGCTGCCCGTCTTTTTCCAGAATTTTTTTTTGCCACGTGGCAGCTTATTATTCGTCCACGTGTACAAATGATTGGCTAGAAATGGTGGTATGATGTTATTTTAAGGGGTGGTGGCACCCTAACATGCCCCTATGAGAGTATTATTAAAAAGAATTCAATATCTAAAATGTATAGTTTCATGAACAATCAATATATTAATTGATCAACAAAATGAAAAATAAGGAAAAAAATATAAATCTATGATTTCAATTCACATTGGTGTGTTTAAACTGCTTAACTTCTTACTTATGTGATGCACAAGCCATAAAACAATGATGAATTTTTTTTAACCAATATGAAACAATAATAAAATTTTTTGTACCAACATTAACAATTATGAAATATTTTGTACTTCACAACAAAAATAACGGAATGTACTAAATTGAAAGACAAATGAAACATTTTGTATGATTTATGTGAACTTCAAACGCTTTCATACTAGTAATATGGAACAGATGTGAAACATTTTGTATTGAGTTGTATTTATCATCTCATAATGGTTTTACCAACACAAAGTCCATGTTGCCTCCTTCGAAAACAAGAAAGATGAGAGACAAAATATTCAGAAGCAATGCCTGATTTGAATCTGTGATATGTTTGTAAACATTATTTGTTTATGCAGCTTTCTATTTCCATGCAGGTGATTAACATATTTAAGTATGGTTAAATTAGCGCTAAACTTTAGGAACCACTATTTTGGTTGAATTTATTTAGTTTGTTATTATCTTGTTTAGGAATCACGCATTTTGGTTTAATAGTTGATTTACGAGTGGTAGAGATGAAAAGAGTGTTGGAGAAATTTTAGGAATTTATTGGGTAGTACTCCCTCTTAACATAAAAATATAAATATGCACTATTTTCTTTTTGTCCATGCTAAAAAAATATGCATTTTCAAAATTTAAAAACTTTTAATTATTTTTTTTTTCAGTCTTTCTTTTATTTTATTAATTTTATATTAAAACTAGTGTCGAATACAAAGTGCATGTTTTTGGACTGAGGGAGTACTTTTTTAAAAAAAATCTTGTGGAAGTATAATATATTTGTAGAATGAATCTCAAAAAAATCTATAATTTCATTAAAAAAAATACTCTTCATTAATGTTTAATAATACTGAAATTAATTACATAAAGTAAAAGGAACAAGAAAACGAAAAATAATGAAAAAGTCCAAGAATCTACTAATTGAATTACATTGATCGGCTGCGAGGATTCATGGTGTTGACGAGGATTAATCATGAAACTAAAAGAACAAGAAAACTAAAAATAATAAAAAAGCAAAGAATCTATAAATTGAATTCATATCGAGCGGCTGTGAGTGAGGTTTCTGTTATGAGGATTCATGGAGTTGACGCCGATGTCAATATCGGGATTGCCGCATCTCGGCGCCATCATTGACAATAAGGTTTGATCATCCAATATTCCCGTGGGTTTGATGCCAAAATTTCCTTGATAAGTTTTGATAGCTAATTCCAGAATTTGGTCTTCGGAAGCACCGGTACCGAGGTTGAGTTGTGCGTATTCGTAATAACCATATCTTTGAAGATGAAATTCCGAATCAAATAATTGGATTGTATTGGCTGTAGGGACTTTTACCAACTCAAAACCCATGCTGTTTCCCTTGGTACCAGAAGAGACAGAAAGTAGGAACACAACAAGAAGAAGGACGATGGACAAAATATTCAAAAGCTTAAGAGCCATGGCTGCTGATATGTTTAGTGTGTTTGGAAATTTGGAATTGCAACTTGTTAATGCTTCTGCATTCGTTTAATTTATAGATGCCTCAGTTTTCCTAATTCTAGAAGGACTACTCCATATTAGCAGATTTCCTTATACCCGTAGGATATGGACATATTTAATTGCCACATTAAATTCGATAATTGTGGATCTATATCATCTAATGTGACTGATTTGATTAGTTTGTTTGGTTGTATATTACTATTAAAAAGAATAAAATATGTTAAAAGGGAGGGAGGAGGGTGATATGGCAATAGTGTCCGAGAGCAGCAAATATCTTGGGCTAAGAGCAGCAGCCCAATATTAGGGCAAGATCTAAGATTCGGATAGATCGCTTTTCCTAATTTAGTTTAATAGGATGATAGCCTTTTCCTAATTATTAGTCCAACATAATTTAGTTTAATATATTAATTGATCATTGTGGTACGGTTGTGAATTTTTGTATCTTAGTGGTACTGAACAAACCGAAATTTACCAAGCTTGATGATTTTACAAATAATTAATTATATAATTAATCAGTAATGCATTACAAATAATTAATCAACTATAAATTACTTATGGCCCTAACTCATCTGCATTAATTAAATATATTTACTATAAAACTAAATTATATTATTGATAACAATGAAATGTATTAGTACTATAAATCTACCAAATCATGAACTACAAAAACACATCATGACACAACAAAAACAAGAATTCCATAAACCTAGCTGTCAAAGGCCTCTTACGTCATCTAGAATAGGAGTGGAAAAAAATATCAAAATAACAGCCTTACTATAATGGATTAATATAAAAAATACTTATAACGGTATGATATCTTATTAAGATAAGAATATGAATTTTTATATACCGCGGTTTATCAAAACTCGGTATATAATGAAAATATGGTACTACCAAAATATGGTATTATATCAAAGGGTCCTATTATAATGCTTATAGCACCCTAATCCAAAATCAAGACTAAATCTCCACCCTTGGATTTTAAAATGAGTGGATAAGATTAAAGCTCACAAAATCTCAATAAATAGTAGACAAAATATCAACAAAAGGGTAATATCGTCATTATGTTATCATATGATAATTTTTGTTAGTGTTTTTTTATATCAACATTGTGTATTACAAATATCAACAATATGACATTAGAATATCAACACAAGGACAAGAAAATATCAACACATTTTTATTGAGATTGGACATGCATAATATTGAGATTTTGCCTACAATATATTGAGATTTTTTGTTGCATTTGTTGAAAAAGCTGCTTATCAACATATACGAAAATTGAAATATAATTTATCAAATTTCATCACCCGAACATCGTCGGAACATATGCAATTGAGATCTCGTTGGAATCCTTATTAAATTATCTTTAATTTGATATATTTTTTGCGAAAAAATAATTTAAATTGAGAGAGTTACGTAAATTTAAAGATTTGAGATGATTTTGAGGAGAGAGAAAGTAGTTAGTTATAATTACTACATATAGGATTTGACATTAATACCTTTTTAATTTAATTAATAATTATTTAAATTTAAAATATATTACACTTGACATTATATTAACCACAAGATCTTCTAATCTAATGGTTGAAAATTGGTCTCAATTTGGGATTGGTAATTAGTTAGCAATTGATTATGTCCCTTATATCAAATACCTGGTATATACCCAATCTAAATATAATTGTATATTAAATATATAGTATAATATAACTTTAAATTATATTTATTGTTAAATAAAATATTTTTTAAATTATATAATATAAATAATATTTAACTTCTTATTATGTTTTCTAATTAAATTAATTTTTAACTTAATTAATTTGAATACGAGATTTATTAAAAATTAGAAATTACGTATTAACATCCAATTTTTCTGGCAGTTATGATGAATCCAATTCTTCTTTAAGTTCATGTCGGTCGAGAATGGAGGGTTGATTATTTGGTTTATTTGTGTTTTATATAGTATAATTGTATTGATTTAAGCATTGTATGTTTTAGTAGGTTTATAATTTATGGTATAAATTATATATGTGTACAATATCTACCCATTTTCTATAAGTTTGTTATTTTATAGTGGACTTTTTGTATAAATGTATTGATGATAGGTCTAATTGTTCATTTTATTCTATACTAATTATGTACTCCCTCCGTCCAAAGATAAGCGACTCACATTCCTTTTTAGGACGTCCCAAGATAAGTGGGCCATTTCCTTTTTTGCTATTCTCTATCTTACATTTTCTCTCTATTTTATTAACTCCTTTTATTTTATTCACTTTCCGTTTTACTAACGAAACCCCATTTCCTTAAATCCCGTCCGAAAAGTTTGTGCTCACTTATCTTGAGACGAAAGGAGTATATTTTTTATTCTAGTAAGTTGAGTTTGTTTTGTACTCATGATCTAAGTCACAATTAGATATGAAATATTTTTTCAATAGTATATGAACTTTAGTAGTATATTTTTTCACACAAAATTTTTATTTATAGTATAACAACATTTATTAATCAGTAATTATAAAAAATATTATGTTGTTTTTCTTGGTTTGATGACTTATAAATTTTTACCTTTATAACCTATATTGCATAATTTAAGAAGTATATAACCTATATAGCATAATTTAAGAAGTAAAGAATAGGGGAGTGATCAATTGCTAACTCATCATTTAATTGTTAACTACAACTAATTTAAGGCCGCATGATTTTAAAAAACATGTGGTCTACAATTTGCCACGTGTAATTTTCATTTTTATTAATTAAATCGAAAAAGAAAAAAAAACCGCCAAATTAGGGTTTTGGATGAAAATGTCAATATAGTGTTTCGAAAATATCAACACAATGCTTTGAGAATGTCAACACAAATTTAGGATTGACATTGTATATGTATATGCTTTATATTGACATATTATCTTAGCTGCATTGACATTAACCTGTGTACGAAAAATACGAAAATTCTAGATTTTTTTTTTTCAAATTTTGACGTCGGAACATATGCATGTAGTATATCGTTGGAATCCTTATAAAATTATCTTTAATTTGATATATGTTATATGAATTTAAAGTTTTGGGATTTCTTTTAAAAGTTAGTTATAACTAACTTGACATTAATACCCCTATTGATTTTTATTGGAATTAATCCTATAGCCTTATTGACGTTTTTTGTTGATCATATTGACATTTTGTGGTTGATGATCTAGGCCTTTAATTTGAATATCTAATGGCTATTATTGAGTTGTAGTTAACAATTAAGCATTGAGTTAACAATATAACACTCCCCGTAAAGAATATTTGTTGACAATATTTATGTTATTAAGTGTAACAAAAAATAAAATAAGAAATCTTATTATAAAAATTGTATTTGAATAAATATATAGTGGCATGATAATTATGGTGATAAAGGATAATAATTTTAGAAAATTTGTTCTATTTATAAACACACTATGCTTATAAATATTTAATTATAATAGATTTACTATAAACTACATTTAATAGAGTATTTTGAATTTAAATGGATTAATATTTATCTACAAATATTTATAGTATTTATTATTTGTGATTGCATAAAATTTGTACATATACTAATATTTATCTCCCAATTCTTGAATGTTTGATTCTAGTATTTTATGTAATACTACTACAATTTCTACTGATTTTATGATTTTTTGGAACTTTTATGAGATGTTTAATTTATTATGTAATGCATAGAGCAACATTATGATAATATATCAACAAACATTTCAGTACGTGTAAATAAGTGTTTGACTATTCCTATATTTTGTTTCATTACTACAAATTTCTACAGATTTTATGATATTTTTGGAACTTTTATGATATATAGTTTATTTTGTAATATATAGAGAAATATTATTATAGTATACAAATAAATATTCTATTAAATAAATTTTAAATTTTCTATTTTGATGCATAATAATTTAATATTATATCATTTACACAAACAAGTTATCATGCACAGCAAGTTTTGCTATTGAACGACACAATATAATCTTTTTTATATTTATTTGTTCATAAATTTGATGAAAGAAATCTTAGTTGTTAGAATTGATTTTTATAACTAAAAATGTGTGCTTAATTTTTTAAATTTGTATGAATATAATACTCCCTTCGTCCCACAAAGATTGTCTCACTTTGACCGGGCACATGTTTTAAAAAATGTAATGGAAAGTGAGTTGAAAAAATTAGTGGAATGTGGGTCATACTTTTATATATTAGTGTTATAGTAAAATGTGAGTAGGAATGAGTTAGTGGAATATGTGGTCCACTATAAAAAATGGTAAAAAGTGAAATGAGACAAATTTTGTGGGACGGATGAAAATAGAAAAATGGGATAATATTTGTGGAACGGAGGGAGTAATAAATTAAAGATCTTTGCATGGGCTAATTGTTCTTATTAAATACTCCCTCCGTACCCGATTAAGAGTCACACTTTTCCATTTCAGTCCGTCTCCAATTAAGAGTCACACTTCATTTTTACCATAAATGGTAAGTAAGTCTCACATTCCAGTAACTCACTTCACTCACATTTTATTATAAAACCAATATAAAAAAGTGGGTCTCACATTCCACTAACTTTTTCAACCAACTTTTCTTTACATTTCTTAAAACCCGTACCCGATCAAAGTGTGACTCTTAATCGGGGACGGAGGGAGTATGTCCGTATCCTACATGTAAATGGAAAGAACAAATATAAATTAAAATCCTTCTAGTATTAGGATAATCTCTGCGGCTCTATAAATTAAACAGATGCAGAAGCATTAACAAGTTGCAATCCAAATTTCCAAACACAGTAAACAAATCAGCAGCCATGGCTCCTAAGCTTTTGAATATTTTGTCCATCGTCTTTCTTGTTGTTGTGTTCCTACTTTGTCACTGTACCGGAAGCAAGGGAAACAAGACGGATCTTGAGTTGGTAAAACTCCCTGCAACCCATGACAACCCAATTTGATTTGGAAGTTCATCTTCAAGAATATGGAAGCAAGGGAAACAAGACGGGTTTGCAACCAAGAACCCAATTTGATTTGGAAGTTCATCTTCGGGAATATGGTTATTACCAATGCGCGCAATGTTAGAGAACATAGTGAAGAGCATACTCATAGAGAAGCTTGAGTTCAAGCTGAAGTCGTGTTGCGTGAGAAGCGGCGTACGTTGCAACATGGAGTTGAGTTGGATCATGATAAGCAGCGTGAGATTGAGCTGGCAGCTGATGAAGCTGGACCTCCTGGTGCACGAGGAATCAGCTGCACCACACACACTAAAGCCAAGCCTAAAGAGAATTCTGTTATGAATGAAGTGAAGGACCACCAAAGGACATGGAGAGACGTGGCTGCACAAGGAGTGATGAAGAAGAACTAAACAAGATTCTGTTTGCTTAGCATGTGGTTTAAGAAGTTAATTATGATTAGAGATAGATTCTAGATTGTTCTGAATCGTAGTATAAATATGTAATGTTCATGAAATGATTCTATCAAGAAAACAGTCACATGCTATTTTGAGTATTGCTTCCAATTTACTTTCTTCTTCATCATGAATGCCTTTGTTTCTTTTCATGATATCAGAGCAGGATCATTTTGATCCTGTCTCTCCTACCCTTTATCAAACTTTATCTCATTACCAAATATGGCAGAATCAAACGGTTCCAATGCCACATCCATTCCTCTTTCTGCTTTACTTGTTTTTTCACAACTACCTCCAATCTTAGTCAAGTTGACAGATGGAAACTTTCTAATGTGGCAGCAGCAAGTTGAAGTAACGGTGTGGGGATATGGCCTTGAAGGATTTCTCACCGGAGAAGCTGTTCCACCACCACAAATGGAGTCAGATCCAGATCAGGGGACAATGGTGCCAAATCCGGCCTACATTTCCTGGCAGAGACAAGATCGAAGAGTGGCTGGATGGCTGTTTGTCCTCTCTGTCTGAAGGTGCTCTTGTTCTTGTTGTCGAACTCAGATCCGCAAGAGACATATGGAGGGCGCTAGAGACCAACTTCGCCAGCAGATCGACAGCGAAAGTGATGCAATATAGGCAGCAAATGCAAAATCAGAAGAAGGATGCACTTCCTATGCCTGAATATTTGAGTAAAATGAGATCATATTTTGATCTTCTTGGATCTGTTGGATGCAGGGTATCAGATGGAGAACAAATATTGCATATCTTAGGTGGACTTGGGCAAGAATATGATCCAGCGGTTTGCTCAGTCACCTCCAGATCTGAACCGTGGACAGTACCTGATGTTTGTGCTTTTTTGCTCAGCTTTGAGTCAAGGTTGGAAACCACCAGAGCTCATGCTACACATGTTGAAGGATCACAACCTTCACTCAATCTTCTGCAACATTCAGGACAGAAGAAAGAAGTAGCTTCTTACAGCAACAAGTTTGATTCAAATGGAGGCAGAGGAGGTTCTAGGAATCAAAGAGGAGGTAGAGGTGGAGGAAGAGGTTTTGGCAGAGGAGGAAACAAGATCATTTGTCAGTTGTGTGAGAAGCCGGGACACTCAGCTGCAAAGTGTTGGCACAGATTTGAACAAAACTATGCTCCACCTCAAGTCCAGATCAGAGGGAATCAACCTTCACAACAGCAGAGTTTCTACAATCCCTCGGCACATCTGGTGCAATCTGGAGCTAGATCCCCATCTGCTCTTTCTCTTGGGAACACTTCAGAATATAATTATGATGTTGGAAGTTCAACCAGCTGGTATCCAGACTCTGGAGCAACGAATCATGTCTCAAATGACTTGAACAATCTTAACATCAGCTCAGAGTACACTGGAGGTAAAAATCTCATTCTAGGTAATGGTGAAGCAGTTGCTATTGCAAATATTGGTGAATCTGTTATAAAGTCTCATTGCCCAATTTTTTCCAGAATGCTACATCTGAAAAACCTTCTTCATGTTCCCAATATCACCAAGAATCTCCTTAGTGTGTCTCAGTTTGCTAAGGATAACTGTGTTTTCTTTGAATTTCACCCTACCTTTTGTCTTGTTAAGGACCAACTCACCAAGGAAATCGTGCTCAAGGGAACGCTTGAGAAGGGTCTCTATCATTTCTTAGTTGATCATTCTCCAATCAAGAGAAGCAGTAGCTCCAGTTTCCTAGCCAATCAAGAGGATCCAACTGTTCATTCTGTTGATTTACAAACTCCTAGCTGTAACAATAGTTCAGCCCTAGATATTGCCTTGTGGCATAATAGACTTGGGCATCCTACTCTAAACATTGTGAAAGTTGCTTTGAATAGCTGTAATATTCCTCATCTTTCAATGAAAAATTCACCTCTTTGTGATCCATGCTCTGTTGCTAAAGCACACAGATTGCCCTACTCTCCTTCCAGTTCAGTTTTTGATGCACCCCTTGAATTAATTCATAGTGACCTCTGGGGTCCCTCACCTATCATATCCAGAAATGGCTATTCTTATTATGTGTCTTTTATAGATCATTTCACTAGATTCACTTGGATCTATCTGTTGAAACACAAGAATGAAGTGTATTCAGTTTTTAAGCATTTTAAGGCTATGACTGAGAATCAGTTCAACTCCAACATCAAAATTCTTCAATCCGACTGGGGTGGTGAGTTTCAAGGGTTGGTTCCTTTCTTAAAAGAGTGTGGTATTGTACATAGGATATCCTGTCCTTATACACCTCAACAGAATGGCCTTGCTGAAAGGAAGCATAGGCATATTGTGGAAACTGGACTTACTCTCTTGGCTCAAGCATCTCTTCCTCAGAGTTTTTGGGATGATGCATTTCTCACGGCAGCTCACCTCATTAACCTCATGCCCTCCAAAGTTCTCAAAAACATTTCACCTTTTGAAAAACTCCACTCACATAAGCCTGACTACACCAATTTGAAAGTTTTTGGCTGTCTTTGTTATCCCTTGATCGACCTTACAACAAACATAAGTTGAACTTCAGATCAGTGAAAGCTACTTTTTTGGGATATAGTTCCTCTCATAAGGGATACAAAGCATTGCTCCCTGATGGCAGAATGATAATTACCAGAGACATCATTTTTGATGAATCTGTTTTTCCATATCAGCTTTTATCTAGAAAGGTAAAGATCATTCTTCAGTTACTCAATATCACACTTTCTTTTCTCCATCTTCAGTTCTGATCACAAATGACCTGCCTCCACCTGCACCAGCCCCTCGTCTCAATGACCATGACATTTTCTCTGATTCATCTTCATCTGATCATTCCACACCATCATCTACTCAGACTATACCTTCTGCTCATTCTGACTCTCAAAATTCTGATCCTTCATCCACTTCTTCCCAAAACTCAGCTGACTCTACTATTCCATCACCTCAAAATAATCAGGCCACCCATCCTATGACTACTAGAGCCAAGGCTGGAATTTTTAAACCAAAAATCTACTCTATTTCCCTTTCTCCTAATCTCATTCCCAGGTCTGCTCTCGAGGCCATTTTGATCCCTATTTGGAAGGCTACTATGCTCTCTGAGTTCATTGCTCTTCTTAAGAATCGCACTTGGATTCTGACCACACTCCCACCAGGTAAGAACCTCATTGGATGTACCTGGATTTTTAAGCTGAAATTTCATCTTTCTGGAGAAATTGCTAGACATAAAGCCAGACTAGTTGCTCAAGGGTTTTCACAACAGCCCGGTTTTGATTTTAATGAGACTTTTAGTCCAGTTGTTAAGCCTACAACAATTAGAGTCATTCTTAGTCTGGCTATTTCTCTTGGATGGTCTGTCACTCACTTGGATGTTAATAATGCATTCTTAAATGGTGATCTAGAGGAAGATATCTATATGAAACAACCTTTTGGATTTGAGCAAGGGGGACCACATTTGGTTTGCAAACTGAAAAAGGCTATATATGGGCTCAAACAGGCATCAAGGGCATGGTTCTTTACTGTTCATTCTGTGCTTCTATCTTTGGGTTTCTCACAGTCTAAAGCTGATGCTTCCATGTTCTTCAGGCAAAGAGGGGATGAAGTAATCTATCTTCTTATTTATGTTGATGATATGCTAGTGACAGGGAATTCACCTTCTTCAATCCAGAAACTTATCTCTCAGTTAAACTCTCACTTTTCTTTGAAAGATCTTGGGGAGGTGAGTCTATTTCTTGGAGTTGAAGTTGTCAAGACTGAAAATGGTTTACATCTTTGTCAATCCGCTTACATCAAAGATCTTTTAAAGAAAGCCAATATGATTGGGGCTAAGGGATGCCCAACTCCTATAGTTTCTGGTTGTGAACTGAGTAAAAACATTGGAGAGCCTATCACTGATCAGAAACTTTACAGAAGCATTGTAGGGGCACTGCAATATGTAGCCATCACTAGACCGGATATTAACTTTGCTGTAAACAAAGTTAGTCAATACATGGCATCGCCACTTGATACACATTGGAGGGCAGTAAAAAGGATTCTTAGATATTTATCTGGAACTCTTGATTATGGAATACAGATATGCAAGTCTAATGGTTTGATTTCTGCCTTTTCTGACTCTGATTGGGCTTCTGACTTGGATGATAGGAGGTCCACGAGTGGATATTGCACTTACTTTGGAAGAAATCTTATTTCTTGGTGTGTCAAGAAACAAACTGTTGTGGCAAGATCAAGCACAGAAGCAGAATACAGAAGCTTGGCACATGCTGCATCAGAAGTTAGTTGGCTGAGTGCACTTCTTGGTGAACTGAAGATTCGAAAGAAAGGAAGTCCAGTGGTTTGGGTTGACAATACGAGTGCAATTGCTCTTGCTTCTAATCCAGTTCTACATGCTAGAACAAAGCATATAGAATTGGACATTCACTTTGTTAGAGATAAAGTTTTGGGGAAAGAGATTGAGTTGAGACATGTTCCAACGAGAGACCAAATAGATGATATTTTTACTAAGCCGTTGCACAGACAATCCTTCGTGAAGCTGAGAGAAAAACTTGGTGTAGTATCTCTGTCTACGCTCGGATTGAGGGGGCGTGTTAGAGAACATAGTGAAGAGCATACTCATAGAGAAGCTCGAGTTCAAGCTGAAGTCGTGTTGCGTGAGAAGCGGCGTACGTTGCAACATGGAGTTGAGTTGGATCATGATAAGCAGCGTGAGATTGAGCTGGCAGCTGATGAAGCTGGACCTCCTGGTGCACGAGGAATCAGCTGCACCACACACACTAAAGCCAAGCCTAAAGAGAATTCTGTTATGAATGAAGTGAAGGACCACCAAAGGACATGGAGAGACGTGGCTGCACAAGGAGTGATGAAGAAGAACTAAACAAGATTCTGTTTGCTTAGCATGTGGTTTAAGAAGTTAATTATGATTAGAGATAGATTCTAGATTGTTCTGAATCGTAGTATAAATATGTAATGTTCATGAAATGATTCTATCAAGAAAACAGTCACATGCTATTTTGAGTATTGCTTCCAATTTACTTTCTTCTTCATCATGAATGCCTTTGTTCTTTTCATACAACTCATTCTCTCTGATGATGACCTATCTCTTCCAGACGTGAATTCAATTAGTAGCTAGATTCTTGATTTTTTCATTATTTTTTTTTGTTTTCTTGTTCCTTTTATTTTATGTATTTAATTTCAGTATTTTAAGACATTAACGAATACTAGTATTTTTTTAATGAAAGTTTCTTTTTCTACTTTTTTTCTAGAGATTCATTCTACTGATACTTCTGCAAAAATTATTAAAAAAAAAAACTTTGTATGTCTACCACTAGTAAATCAACTATTAAACCACTCGCAAAATGCGTGATTCCTAAAATCTTGAACAAAATGTTAACAAACTGAATAAATTAACTACTAAGCGCAAAATGAGTGATAACTAAAAATCTTGAACAAAATAATAACAAACTAAAAAAATTAACCACTAAGCATTAACATGTGTTAGTGCCTCGTGGTTCCTAACGTTTAGCATTAATTTTGTCCATCGTCTTTCTTGTTGTTGTGTTCCTACTTTGTCTCGAAAGTGTGTTAGTGCCTCGTGGTTCCTAACGTTTAGCATTAATTTTGTCCATCGTCTTTCTTGTTGTTGTGTTCCTACTTTGTCTCTCTTTCGATACCAAGGGAAACAAAACGGGTTTTGAGTTGATAAAATCCCCTATAGCCAATACAACTTAATTTGATTCGGAATTTCATCTTTGAACATATAGTTATTACGAATACTCAAAACTCAATCTCCAAATCAGTGATTCTAAAGATCAAATTCTGGAATTAGCCATCAAAACTTATCAAGGAAATATTGGCATTAAACCCACCGGTATATTGGATGATCAAACCTTATCGTCGAGGATGATGCATCAATGCGGCAATCGCGATATTAGTGGCGGTGTCAACTCCATGAATCTTCGCAATAGAAATCCCACTGCTAATTTGAAATTATGAATTGAATTTGTAGATTTTTTTACTTTTTCATTAATTTTCGATTCTTGTTTGACCATAAAATCACAACTGATGAATTTGTGAACAACTGTGAAATTATGAATTGAATTCGTAGATTTTTGGGTTTTTTCATTATTTTTAGTTTCTTGTTGTTTTGATTTTTAATTAATTGCAGTATAGCTAGACACTAATGAATTTTTTACGAAATCAAAGTGTTGAATATATTGCCATAGTTATATCTGTAAAATCATGGAACACTTATTTATCTTCCAACAGGCAAATTAATTAAGCCGTTGTTGAGTAGATGCAATTTTGGACTAGCCTTTGATGCATGACAAAAAGGTAGCGTTAATAAGTTGTTGACTCTAAACATCACATATAAATAATTAGACACCCAATCAATTAGTAAGTCATTAAAATTTATAGGATTGGATTCATCCATGGCTCTCAATCCTTCCTTCCATTTTGTCTGTTTCTTAACAATCGTTTCCGCACTCTGCAATGCCAACCGAAACATACATAATTTCCCACCTTCGCCATCACCATCACCATCGCGATCGCCTTTCCACTCCAACCTAGCTTCAACAATCAACAATTTCGACTACCTAAAATACTTGGAAAATTACGGGTACATGGAATACGCACGTGCCCACGTGCATTTCGGAGCATCCCAAGATGAGATCCTGAAGGTGGCCATCTTAACCTTCCAGATGAATTTCGGGCTGAGCCAGACCGGCGAGCTCAACGACGAGACCATGTTGAAGATGCAGATCCCCCGCTGCGGCGTCTCCGACATCACTGACAGCGTCAACACCATGATACTCCCCAACCGCCGCCGCACCCTTGTAAGAATATTTATATTCTTATATGACCTATGTATCTATTGGTTTAATATTAAAGTTCAAGTACATAATATTAAAAGTTAAAAGGAATTTTAATATAAAAGACGATACCGTGATGGACCGGTTTCGATTAAAGAATTAGAATCGGGTGTGTTGATAACCCTCCTCTCTTGCCTCTTATTAAAATAATATAATGTGTTTATGTGTATATATATAAAAGGTATATCAATGTGTATATATGTACATAAAGTAATGATGATATATGTATAATATATCAATAAGCATATATGTTACGTGTGGACTAGTTACACACATATATATATTAATATGCATGTATGCTTGCGGTGGATTTGTGAGAAAACTGATTAGTTTATTGGTAAACTAATTCACAATATCCAAGCGACGCGTATATTGGTGGGAATCGGTTATTTTGTCTATGCTAAAGCCATGCAGAAAGTTTAACTGTATGGTGGTTATTTATGGAAGAATCGATGCATCAGTTGCGGTTAGTGCATGCGAAGGAACACCACCTTTCATGAAGAGACTTGCATTACCTATATATATGTGTGCTCACATCCACGATAAATACAGATGTACAATACTATATACACAGAAATATAGTCACAATATATTTATATATATACTTTCGGTTCTTGTATATATATAAATAAAATGATTAATTCTTTATCCATCAAAAGAATCATTGAAGGCTTAAGGTCAAAGAGGGGATAACATCAATTATGGAGGATCCAGTGTCGGATAGGACAACCATCAATTGGTGGATTTCAACCTCTACATCAAATGAAGAAAGCATGGATGGAGGTTGGTGATTTTATCTCCACTTATAGTATAAATGCTATGGTTGAATTAATTCAAATCTAGAATTAGATTTCATTATAGAAATCATTAAAGTATTGAGAAATGGCTTACAATTGGTATCAGAGCCAATCTAGATTTGGTTAATTCACCATTTATGTGATTTCAAAATCGAAATTTGAATGGTCTTGGATTTTTCGATTTTGGTTAATATGCTTCCGCTTATGTGTTGGGTAATTGTTTTATGAAATGTTAAAACAATATAAGGTTAATAACTCATTAAACATTTCAATATATAAATAATATATAGCTTGTTTATCACCAAAGTGATCTTGTTATATTGCATTTATTTATTGAAAATGAAAAATGTCAATTAATTGATCATGATTATAGAGATATTGTAAATGACATAAGAGTTTGATTGATCAATTATTTTTTATTATCTATATACTGGGAGATCACCCAAAGGTGGATCATTGTATATAGTTAATAAATACGAAGTGGATTAATCATTTATTCATGTGTCATTTAGTATGTACACCCAAAGGCAACATGCTTATTTGATATATGTTTAGTTTGATTAATTGTTAAAGCTATATTTAGCATCGTTGAAAGTACATGTGCTTAAGTATACTCCCCCAAACTTAAACACTTGTTTGTCCCTAAACAAGAAGAAGAAAATAAGAAGACAAACTCATGTAAGGATGTTGGAGTGTCATCATTGCCTCAGTAGAAATAAAGTAATCAACAAGTATCAATGGCCTCGTAGACAAGTATAACATTATAAAGTATTGCTTCAAGCTACTATCATGTACTCAACCTTGCCAATTCGCCCTCACAAGGAGAAAATGCAATGTGCATTTTAGAAATTTCACTCACTCTCAAGGTGTATAGGCTCATGACATAACTCTCAAATCATCAAATCATGCATAGTTTACCATATGCTTGCTCGAAATCTACACTCTCCTCTACTACGGTGTGATTAAAGATCTAAGGTCCGAAAGGTCTTTTCTATAGGTTGTAATGTAGGCTCTTTGGATAGGTGAGGTAATTTTTGGCTAAAGTGACTTTAATCCCCAAGATATGACATATTCAACTTCACCAACTTTCTTCCCCAATCTTAGCTAGTACTAGGCTTTGCCTAGACTCTTCCCATCTACCAACATTCCACTTATGTTCAATACCTCTTTTTCAACATTCAAGGCACCCCTTTTTCACCAAATGTCAATTGCTCACCATTTTTCGCTTTCATTTTTTTTTCTTTTCTTTTCTTTTTCCCCTTTTTTTTTTCTTTTTCTCCATGCTTTGCATGGTATCATCACTATTTTTTTTTTCTTTTTCTTTTTCTTTTCTAACTCAACAAACTTGTTTTTCATTTGCCAACACCACTTTCACATTTCTCTTTGATTTTTCAAAAGTACCACATGACAATTCCAACCCCTCGGTTTGTCAAAGAAAAGGTTTATAGGCTCAAAGTGGGCTAACAAGGATTATTAACATAGCGGGTGAAATAGGATTTGGCTAATAAAAATGGCCTAACATCCTCCCTTATCTCTATAGCCACTATGTAGACTCAAGGAGATCGCGAGCAAGTTCTAGAAACATATGACATGCTTGAGATAAAACACACATTTAGTGATAGTATAGGCTTAATTCTCACAAGGTCATTTTGGCAAAAGACAAGGCACCATGCGATTCACTTTAGGCAATTTGAAATGAAAATTACATGTTACTTAGCCATATCAACAAGATTTTCAAAAATTTTTGCACAAAATAATCATTGGCAACTCCTCCAACAAATCCTCACACTCGTTCAAACATCACTTTCTCTCACCCTATTGTCATTCTACCCAAGGAAGATTATTAAACACACTAAGAAAACAAGAAAAACATTCCTAAAAAGAAACATAAACACAAAAACAACACAAATGGAACAAGGAAAATATTCCACAAAATCCACAAACAAAGAAAATCATAAGTTAGGTTACATGCCCAAATATCATCATCAAATATAGTTAAAAGAATAGGGGTACATGCCGGGTATCATCAAATCAAATCAACGAGAGAGAGAAAAGTAAAAGGAAATCCACTAGACACCCCCCAAACTTATTCTAAGCAATGCTAGGATAAGTTTGAAAGAGAGTGGATCTTCCATGGACCTTCACTATCGAAGCATTGAAGGGGACCTAGCCGTTGAAGCAAGTCCCGACATGGTTGTTGTGCAACCTTGTAATCTAACTTGGCCAAGGCATTCCATTTGTAAATCTCTTCATCATTTCGAAGGTTGACCCCGCATTTTTGTACCTACAAATAGAGAGCATTAGATGGCAATGTAACCAAAACCTAGAGAAACTATTAACCACACAAAGTAAAAGTACTCCCCCAAACTTAGCTCAAGGCTAACATTCAACAAGTTATCATCATGGAGTACTTTTCACTAATCTCTATCATCAAACTAATCATTTAAAACACAAGAGTAGGCATCACCTCCTAATAATTTCTTATATATCAACAATCAAAGCATATAACAAAAGAAATTAATCACAAAATCACAATTGAAGCTCAAGAGATGCACAAATTCATCCTATCCTTGTTCTAACATGTAAAGCTCAAAGATTTCACTTTATATCCTCATGCTTGTAGCCAAATTCTCCCCCAAGACCAATCAATTCAAACCAAAATTACTCACAACTACACCATCCTTTGATAGTATTATCATTCAACAACCCAACTCTTCATCAACATTAAAACAAATGAGCAACAATGTCCAACAAGGCAACATATCAACATATTCAACTTCACATTATGCAAACAAGTTCTAAATTCTCACCCATTCTAGCAATTCTACAACAAATCCACTCTTAATCCTCAAAAACCCACAATTATGCACCAAATTCATCATAATCTTCCATAAATCACTCAATAAACAACAATAATACTTGGGTAGAGAAGAATAAAGGGAGAAATTCATACCTTTAGGGCTTAATTTAAGTAGAACTCAAAAATTAGCTTCTTGCCTTGTTCTCACAAAATTCCACCAATTAAATGGTTTAAAATATGTAAAAGATGAAGTAGAGGATGAAGTAGAAGAGTTATTAGAGTGTAGAAGTGAGATTGGAAGGGAGAAATTTATAGGAAATCACCGAAATTCGGAAATTGGGGAGCTAGGGTTCGGAATCGGCGTCGAGTGTTTCTGTCGGGTGTTTTAATAACACCCGACCGGGTTTTCCGAGAGATGGAAAACACCCGGTCGGGTTTCCTCTCTGGACTCCCACTTGCTTCGGCAAAACACCCGACCGGGTTTTCTTGAAAAAGAAAAACACCCGGTCGGGTTTTTCCACTGGATTTCAACCTATTTTTCCATTTCTTCCATTTTTCACTCTTTTGTTCCCATTTTCCTGTTCCACACACTAAAACAAAGAAAAATCCTACAAGTGAGAGAAAAACACATTGACACAAAATAAAATTGTACCTACTAGGGGTTGCCTCCCCCATAGCGCAATTGTTTAACGTCGTTTGCCCGACGGTCTTCAAGCTCTCACTTAATGGTCCAAGCTCACTTGGATCACCTCATCGGGGCCCGTCCTAGCTTTTGCGGCCAAATAGAGCTTGTTTAGCCGCTTTTTCCACCAAATAGGCTTGTCATTTTCTCCAAGGTCAACTCCATGAGATTCACCATTTGCCCATTTTGGCACCTCCTTCTTTTGCTCCCCCAAACTTGTTTCATTCTCAAGCTCAAAAAACCAATTAGGGACCAAGATCTCCTCCAATGGCTTCTCAACTTCAACATCCTTAGACACTTGTATCACCTTGCACTCTTCAATTTCCAAAGGCACCTCTTCTACTCTCTTGGATTCTTCCATTTCATGGCGTTTCATCTTGTCTAACATAGAGAGGATAGCCGTCTTGTTTCCATGCCTAAGGGTGAGTTCTCCCTTGGTGACATCAATTAAAGCTTTCCCGGTTGCAAGGAATGGTCTTCCAAGAATGAGAGGAACATTAGGATCCTCCTTCATGTCCAAGACTACAAAGTCCACGGGGAAGATAAAATCATTCACCCTTACTAAGACATTTTCAAGAATTCCATTGGGGAACTTGACGGACTTATCCGCCATTTGAAGGGTGATGGTAGTCGGCTTCAAAACACCAAACTTTAACTTCCGGAAGAAGCTTAAGGGCATAAGATTTATGCTTGCCCCCAAATCACACAAGGCCTTGGTTTGCCTATCATTCCCGATCACACAAGAGATGTTGAAGCTTCCTGGATCTTTCATCTTTGCCGGCATCTTTTGTTGGATGATTGCACTACAATTCTCGGTCAAGCTCACGGTTTCATAATCAACCAACTTCTTCTTCTTTGACATAATCTCCTTCAAGAATTTGAGATAGCCGGGCATTTGTTGGAGTGCCTCAATGAGAGGTATATTGAGGTGCACCCTCTTGAAGATCTCAAGGAACTTTGCAAACTTCTCATCTAATTTCTTCTTGTGCACCACTTGAGGAAAAGGAATTTTGACTTCCATGGGCTTGGGAGGAATAATTGTCTCGGGTTGACCCTCGGATGGCATATTAGGTGACTCCACCTCTATTTCCTCTTCTTCTTTCTCTTCTTCGGGTACTTCCTTAGCTTCCACTTCGGGCATAGGAGGACTCTCATAACTTGTCCCACTCCTCAAGTAGATTGCCTTGCAATCTTTCGGATTTGGAATTGTAGTGCTTGGGAATTGCCCCGGTTGATGAAGTTGACCCACGGTTTGAGCAATTTGACTCATTTGGTGCTCCAAGGCCCCCATTCTTGTAGCAACTTCTACCACCGCCGTCTCAACTTTATCAATCCTCTTGGTAGAGTGTTCCATAATCCCATCGGTCTTCTCCATCAAAGCTTTTAGAAGCTCATTGGTAACATCACTTGAAGACTTTGAAGTGCTAGGTGAATTGTTAACCCCACTTGGTTGAATAGCATTATTCGGATTCCCATACGAAAGATTTGGATGTGTATTGAAGGATGGACGATAATTACCACCCCCATTGTTGGGGCGATAATTGTAGAAGTTCCTTTGATTTCCTCCTTGATGCACATAATTAACATCCTCTACGGTAGGTTGAGGCTCTACATTGGGTGTCATCCCCAAACTTATGCTATCCACCTTTTGATTGAGAATCATCATTTGTTGGTTGAGGAGATTGAATGCATCCGAATCAACAACCGAAGCTACCGGCATAGAGCCATCTCGACCCGAGCTCCAACTCTTGCTAGTGTATGCAAGCCTTTGAAGCATCTTCTTGCACTCATCAACCCCTTTGTCCAAGAATGATCCCCCCGAACCAAAGTCTAGTTGACTTTTGATAAATTCCGAGCATCCATTATAGAAAAGGCTCACTTGATGGCCCGGAGACAACCCATGGTTAGGACACTTCTTCAACAAAGCATTGAATCTCTCCCATGCTTCGAACATAGACTCTTGGCTCTTCATTTTAAAGTGGGAGATCTCCGCTTGTAGGTTGAGAGTAGAGCTAAGAGGGAAGAACCTCTCCAAGAACTTTTTGGCTAAGTCGTCCCAACGGATCTATTTGACCGATTATGCGATTAATCAATTCACATGTTAAACAGATAATTGCATGCTAGAACGCAAATAATTCATGCTTATAGAAAGTAAATCCTAAAACATGAATTCTACGGTTTAGAGTTACCGATTTGATTCTCCAAAGAATCGTCGATTGCTCGCGCCTTCTCCACGTGATGATCTTCAATACTAGACCACGGATCTTCTCGACTGGTTTCCGAACTGTATCTCGATATCAGGGTGGGCTGATCTTATCAAAATACTAGGACTCGAATAAAGAAGACAGAAGAAATCCTTTTGGGAATAGGTGAAGAATTCGAAATCCTCCACAGCTGGAGAGTTCGAAATTTTCGAAAATTTTGAGAATAAAAATTGTGATTATTCTGTCTCCTTTATTCTCCTATTTATATTAAGTTCCTTTTGGGCCCAGACAGGGATCTATGGAAGGTTTTGGATATGGGCTCGCCCAATTAGCTTTTTACTAATTAAATTGAACCCACAATTTAATACAAGCTTATATTGGAATATTACGAGCAGCCACTACAGAAGTAATATTGCACTCCCCATCCAAATCCGAAATTACAAGTAATCCGGGTTTCCGTTATTTATATTATTTATTTCCCGCGCTTAAGATATAAATGTCCATTAATTAATTAATGTCTGCTATGGACTTAATTAATTAACATCTTATTAATTCCAAGAGTGGACTTAGCAAGAAACACTTATTTATTATTCATAGAGTAATAAAACTCCAACTGGCCAGTTTTCCGAATAATAAAACCTTGTTTGAGCTCCTCTTGAGGACATTATCAAACGAGACTCACCTCGCGCACGATTCAACATAATAGCAATCCTAGCACCGCTAGATATTAATCACCACTACCCAATATATCGGGATTATTGGGTTGCGAAAAACCCGCACCATTTGATAAGTCAAAGTAGTGCATAATCAATACCGTATGCTCAATGCTAACGTATGTAGATTAAGAAATAGTATTTTATCAAGACCTAGTCTTTCAGTAGATAGCATAAAGACACGTCTTGCTGTTAGATCCATTCAAGTGCTATACCACACCAACGTCATCTTATTTCAGAAAGGCTTAGAAATAATCGGACTGACATTGCAACCTTTCACGATAGGTAGTCTAAGCCTATCTGGGTTGTGAAATTCTTCTTTTTCTTTTGCAAAGCATTGCATAGAACCGACTGTGTTACCTTAAAGTGGACGACGCCCACAACCGGTCTACTAAGCAAAAGACTTAGACTTTGTTTGCTTCTTATACATTTAAATGTTTATAAAACATCTTATAAATGCACAAGAAAACACAATGTAATAATATACTGATTCTATTCGTGCGAAACTGCTCGAATAATACTGAATCGGGTTAAAAGTGGATTATAGAGTTTTACGTATACAAGCAAGATTCTATTCGAGCGAAACTTGCTCGAAACATGCTTTTCAGTATACCAAACCTAACAATCTCCCACTTATACTCAAAACATGCTTTCGAGTATACCCACTGCCAAAAACTCTCCCACTTATACACAAAGCAGGTCTTGGTACTAGATATATCGAACCACCATTCATTTCACATCATGTTTGAACATGTTGCCACAAAGGCATTTTATGTGAAAAATCTGCTTGGTTGTTCTCTGATCATATCTTTTCCACCATAATGTCTTTGCTGCGTACTTGATCTTTTAATTAATTTCATCTCTCTATGTGATTGCTTAGCTTTATTAGCTCGTGTGTCCCTTGAGTTAGCCTTCACTAGAGTAATCACAACCAAACGTAATACTCATAGGCATACTCAAACTTACGATTAAAGCTATTAGGAAGATACTCCTAAGGTAAACACATTTTCAGAGGATGACTTACTCGATCACTGATTAGTCATAAAACTAAGTCAGTGTAACCCCAAGGACATTACATGAATGACTGGTAAACTAGAATATAGCAATTAGTCTTTCTCAAGCACTATGGTATACTCTTTACCTCAATCAAAGTCCTTTGCCATGGTTAATATGATATATACTTTTCATGCATAAGCACAACTAATATCAAACTTAGTACACATTATAGCATACATGAGACAACTATCTCCGAAACTAGTCTCATAATTCTTGATCTCACTAAGCGTCAAACGACACTTGACTAGAGACAAGACAATTCCATCTTGAAAGGTATAAACCTTTTCATGGAATTTCTAATGCTAAAATGTTCCAAGCAATGTGTAGATATAAGATTCCTAAGAGAATCTCAACATTCTTTCTAGCAATCTTAAAAAGGACTTAGATGCTAAGAATGTAATTAGTTTCTCTTAAATCCTTTATCTTAAACTGGGCAGACAACCAGTTTCCTACGCCAGATGCCAATCTTAGTTGTTTGCAACTTTTGTAGATTTCATCATCGTAGAGTACCAATAATATCATATTTAATGCACTTTCAACTTCCTTGTGCTTACAGCACTGCTATGGGCAAAAGTCAAATTCCAAATATTTGACAATTTTGATAAAACACATATACTCTGATTTAGATGCTTGCCTAAGACCACGAAGGTCTATATTAGCTTCCAATCATGCGTTTCTTGCCCTTAATTACATATCCATTAGAATGTTCTAGTAGATGATTTCCTCAAGACTTCTATTTATAGAAGGCTGTCTTGACAATCATAATACATACATTCTAATTTATGTAAGTTCTAATAGACAATATGATCGAATAAATCCTGGCACAACGATAGCGAGAAGATAATTCTCTTTGGGCATAACCCATTGTCATTGTCTAGCCATTTGAGATCCACATTTACACTTGCAAAGATACTTGCTCCCACTGACTGACACAGCCTGTAGGTAGTATTGCAAGTCTTGTAAAATATGTTGTCTATCTTAGATTGTAATATGGAATCTATCACCTTTTCAAAGATGATTATCCAAATTAACCAATACTACATTGTAGTTAAAGGGATTATGTTCAAGTTAATCTAAGACTGAGTCTTACGACACTCTTAGACCCATGAACTTGTTGTGTTCCAGTGGAACGCTCCCACTACGATATGGTTCTTACAATCTTAGGTACTGAAGTTGATTTTATTAGTGCAAAAGTTTCTAATGGTATGACTTCTTGGTAATGTGGAAAATCTGATATCTCTCTCTTTATTTTGAGAGTTATCACGTTGTTAGGCTTATAGTTCATCTCATGATCTTCATACAAGAATTATATCTTTGAAGATTACAAAACTTATAACCTTACATCATTTGGGACAAACCTTAAAACATGCCTCAGTACTCAACTCCAATTTCTTGGACACTTTTCCAACATGTGTTGGAACAACATTACACCTTGAGATGTGCTAGACTAGAGACACTCTAGTCCACAACTCGTGTTTTGTAGAAGGTACTGATGTTGGTAGTTTCTTTAATGTTTATCCCATCAATGATAAGATTTTAATGAGTACAACTCATCACTTAATCAAACTTGTCTTAGAAAGACTTCGATTCCTTCTTACATAACTATCCCATTCATTAGATGAATGCTTGGATTCGTTAATGGAGATTAGACTCCCACTACTGATCATAACCCTTTGCTCGTCTCCTTATGGTGTAAACCATTGAGACTTGCTAGTCTTTCTATGTTGCACTTCTATAAGTATTCTGAATCTCTTGAAAAATCAAATGATTCTAACTCATAGTGCATCAAACAGACTTTCTCAACTCTCAAGCTATTTAACGAAATGTTAAAATCTTGATAGTCTAGATCAGTTCGAACAATTGCTAAGTATTTTCTTGGCCTTAAGACTAAGAGCCATAAATACTTTATCATTCAATGATTAAGAAGTTGATGTGTTGTTGAATACTCAACCTTGTCGCACTTATATTATTTTAATACTATGATGCCTTAAGCATCAACCATAAAACAATAGTTGAGCATTAATAGCTCCCACTGCAACAAAAACCTAACTGGATCAAGATCTCTTACTTAGAAGTTGCATTGTCATGTAAGTCATTGTCCTTCTATAAAATAGGTCAATCCAACTCACAAAGCATCTTTTCTCGCTTTAAACAAACTTTGATGACAATTCAGGCTCTCCCATTTCCATATCTAGTCTTTTGTTCAAATGAACTAGGACTTAAGAAAAATGCAGCCTTTATGAATTCGTCATCTATCATGTTACTTTCCTCTAACAGTAATATAACGACTATTAGTCTGAAGATTTTCTACTTTTCAGTTAAACCTTCTTGTAGTCATTTCTTATTACTTTAGGCGATGACTTGTGTGTCAGAAACTATTTGAGTGATCAAAAGATCCTCAAAACATTCTGTCACTCTAGGATATTCCAATCGAATCATCTTGACAGATTCTATTGATATCCATCTTTCATCGTCATTAACCAAGACTTGTCGTGCTACTTAAAGGAAAATAGCTTGACCTTATTCCTCAAAGAACTTGTCAAGTACATGCATAATGCATTCTCGAACATTCTTCGTGGAATTATGTCGAGGAATTGGAGGACATGAATCATTGAGTATAAACTCCAAGCTTTCAGCGATGAGAATCTTATCCATTTTCGTTTTCGGTCTACATAATTTAGGCATTCGAGTTTACTTTCTTTAAGGATCGCAGACAAATATTGAATGACATAATGAAGATTTGGCAAATAAACTTATTATCACATACTTATGCTCAATACATAATCGCAAATAACCACAAAACAATTATGTATCTTGCAACTGTAAAATTAAAATTTTGTACCCTCAAGCAGAGGTCAATACGCATTAAAATTTTAGCATTTTTACTGGTCACAACACCGACGAATAGTCCAGAGACCGCAGCACGGCATGGCCGCCAAATGTTGCCTAAGCACGACCATCAGATTTAGCATTACAGAATCTTGTTTCTACAACACACTCCCATAACAATGCTCATGTGTTGATAACAAAACCAAGCTATCTCATAAATTCTGTTTGAACTTCTGAAACTTGTAATTTCTTAGGATTATTGTCCCCACAGCATGGGTGGCGATAATATTAGAAACTACTTTCTAGTTCATACTATTTATATTTGAGAAGTCTGCCCTTATGAACTTGCTATTTCTTAGGATTATTGTCCCCACAGCATGGGTGGCGATAATATTAGAAACTAGCTTCATAAATTTGCAAACCAACCGATGGAGACCGTATACAACGCACTTGTTGTAATCATCACTTAGATATTTTTATATGGTTTTTGCATAATTATCACATAAGCAGATAAAGCAGATAATCCACTTAAAATAGATAAACACCAAATAAACAGATAAATCCATTTAATGCATGGCATTTAAACACACAGGATAATTATCGAAAATTATTTAATCTAGTCAAGGGAGAATCAATTAAATAATTAAGTTTTATCTTGGATAATAATTATCCAAATTTATTTAGGATTTATCAAGATAGAGTCAACTATCTAAATCCACTTAGGATTATTCTAGATTTTATTTCGATAAAATCAAATCCTACAATTCAAGATAACGTTGATCTAGGATTATCATTATTTAAATCGTACTAGGATATTACTAGATAGAAATAATTCCATCATAATCCATAAGATAAAAATAAAATCCTATCAACCAAGATTTATACAAATCTTAATTCTATTTAGAATAGACATCTAAAATATATCAAACATTACTTAGGATTTCTTAGATAAATAAATTTATCTAAATCCAATTAAATAAGGATTTTCTTATATATCATTAATATCCTAATCTATCTAGGACATAAATCCAAAAGATAAGGATAACTTGGATTAATACTTATTTTAATCCATCTAAGATTTGTCTTAATAGAATTAAATCTATTCAAATCCATAGGATAAAATAAATTAATATAAATGTTTATCCTAATTCATCTAGGATTTATCTTGGAATAAATCCATATAAATCCATAGAATAAGATAATATTATATTATAATTATTCAAATCTATCCAAGATTTATCTAGGAACAAATCCATATAAATCTATAAGATAAGAATAAAATATTATATTATCACTATCCAAATCCATCTAGAATTTATCTATGAATAAATTCATATAAACTCATAGGATAAGAATAAAATAATATTATCATTATCTAAATCCAACTAGGATTTGTCTAGGGATAAATCCACATTAATCCATAGGATATAAATAAAAATTAGATTGTCATTATCCAAATTTAACTAGGATTCATCTAGGAATTAAATCCCTACAAATCCATAAAATAAGGATAAAATCTATAATTAATCCATGATTTGATACAAAATCAAATCTTATATAATATATAAAATCCACAAAAGATATATTCAAATCTTATTTCCAAATTAATCTTGAATTATTTCCAAAATTGAATCCAAGGATTTGGAAATCCTAATCAATTTTGGAAAGCGAAGTCACGGGACGAGACGACGTCGCGCATAGGAAAATCCTAATCTTGCACGCTGTCGGACTCCCTCTCAAACATCGCTGCTGCTGCCCGTGGACTTGCGAGACTCCCAGCCTGCTCCAACCCCGGCTGTTCACGACGGCGCGCTGTCTTTTGAGCCCGGAAACCGCCCATGAAGGGCTCCCACTCAGACCGCCATCGCTGCCGGCATCCCGCTGGTCTGTCCTCTCCGTCGCACGCAGCTTCCCACGCAGCATCTACTCACAGCGGGCGCTGGACATCGCCGACGCTGCTGCGTCGATGTCGCACCGCCGGAGCTGCTGTCACTGCGTCACCGCTGCCGCCGCTGCTGCTTCGTCGTCGCAACTGCGATGGCACCTTCGCAGCGGCTGCTGCGTCGTTGACGCTTCGCTGGCGCCGGCGCTGCCCCGAACACCACTGCTCCGCGTGGACACGCGAGGAGCTGCCCTCCGGTCGCCGCTGTTGTCGGGGATGACTCTAAATTGCCTCCGAATTGAATCGATTTTGCAAACATGGGTAGTCATCAACGAATTGATTCAACAACAAAATGATTGGAGCAATCATTACACGTAATGATGATGTTATTTTGACTACATGTCTTGGCTAATTAAATTCCACATGTCACGGCTTTTCAATTCTTCGTTCATACGTTATATTCATTAATTCGAAAATTAACAACCACGCAACGCAACGAAGAAAAACATGCATTCAAGCAATTCACATAACATGAAATTAATCCACATAATCAGAGCCAAAAATTGGCTCTGATACCAATTGATGGGGTTTGGTGCCCCTTGCACAGCGGAAGACTTGTACAAAACAAATAAATCAGACACGGATCTATTTGACCGATTATGCGATTAATCAATTCACATGTTAAACGGATAATTGCATGCTAGAACGCAAATAATTCATGCTTATAGAAAGTAAATCCTAAAACATGAATTCTACGGTTTAAAGTTACCGA
>NC_062966.1:11711140-11732149 GCF_023119035.1 Salvia hispanica
ATGTGCGTTATTGAGTTCAGGTGCGTAGTAAATCTGTCGGACCCAGGAGTTGTTGTTACCTGACCTGGCAGATGCAAAAGAGATAAAATTGAAGCAAAAATCAGAAGTCGTCGTTCAGACCTGGGAGAATCAAAAGTTGGCGACGGGAGCAGAATGGAGCGAGAGCAAATTATCTTAAAGAGTCTTACTCAAGCGCAGGAGCGTAAAATCACCAGAGGGGATACCCTAGGGATCAGAGTCTCACATATATAAAGAGCTCAACCTTGAAGAAAAAGAGAGTCCGTGAACAGCCACTTCTACGCTCTCCTAGCTCTAGTTCTAGTTCTCTACTTCAAATTTTTATCTTCGACTGCTGCGCACTTGGACATGGAGGATTCTGGCCACCGTGGTTCTCATCGTCGTCATTGTCATTTTGCTGTGTAACACCGCCTTGTGGAGGCGAAGAAACAATTTTATTTGCTTTCGTTTAGTACCTTGTTGGTTTTTAAGTTTCGCAACTCTAGTTTCTTGCTTTGATCTGCTGGATTCAGACTTATTTATAGTTATTATGGAAGTTTATGTTTGCTTTAGGTTGGATATCTCTGAGTTTATGTTAATCTCTTGTTTTTAGCTTTCGTTCTTTGTTTGTTGTTGGATGTTTGGAGTTGAGATCTATTGTTTTGTTGTTAGAGGTTGGGGATTTGCATATGGAGATGTTTGGATTTGTTGAATCGTGGTGTTTCGGAGTTGGAGTTTTGCATATTTGGTGCTTGATGTCTACGTATTGCATGATTATGGCTATTTACTTTCTGTTTCTGCATCCTTTAGGTCCAGTAGCGTAGATCTGTTAGTTTAGGCTTTAATTTCTCGTTTTAAGTCTAGATCTAAAGTTTGCTCTGTTTTCATGGTGTTTAAAACTCTGTTTTATCTGCTATTCTCATTTGATTCCCGAAGAAGATGAAGTTGTTGGTAGTTAGAACCAGATCTGCTTTATGTCAGTATTTTTCCGCATGTACTTTACTTTTTCTGCATATCTGCTAGACCTGTCAGTACGATCTACTTTGTCTCTTTTACTTTTCTGCATGCTTTTCCAGACCCTGGTAGTTTGAGGAAATTTGTCTTGCTTTTTGCTTTATGCTTGTCTGTCCAAATTAGGAAAGTCTGTCTAGTTAAGTTTACTCCAGCTTGTCTTAGAACTTTAAAATATCTCATTTTCTCTCGAGTCATGTATGTTCCGTACGCTTTCGTTTCTTAGGCCCAATAGGTAGAGTAAAGTTCTCCTGATCTATTAGACCCAATAGGTAGATTAAAGTTTCGCTTATCTCTCAGACCCAGTAGTTTTAAGTTCTCGACCCACAAAAATTGCGTGGCAGCAGCCAACCCCTTTCTTTTCCAAAACATCCTCAAATGCAGTTTCGTAACACCTACTTCCTCGTGGGATCGATCCTTTACTTCCCGGTACTAAGTTATAGTATAGTGGGTTGAGGTTTTTGAAAGGACAGAGTGCATCCAACGACCCCCTTTCTGATAAGTTTCATGATCTTCTAGCCTCGAAGTCTAGTCGAATCCTCTGGACCTGTTAGATCGAGTGACACATATCACAGTACAAACCTGCACTGCACTCTTGGGACCTGTTCACATATGCATATGAATGTTAAATTGTTTATGATATTTATTACTTCCGGTGATATATTTTGATGAAAGAAAGAGTTTGATATTTGTGTGTGAAATTAAAGGTGAGGTTTATATACACTGAGTTGTGGCTCATATAAACCACTAATATTTTTCAGGAATAAGATATCAATGATCGTGGGTTGATGTGAGTTACAGTTATTATAAGGGTCGGCGGCTGACGCGTTTTGGCAACCTTCTCTTCCTCATCATTTTTGCATGTAGATAAATGTTGGTTTTTGAAATTATATAAAATGCGTGTTTTTGTACTTGAAGCGTGGGTTGCTTATTTTAAATTTTGAATTTATTTACTATAAGTAGTTTCGTCAGTTAGAGGTGGGTGTGACAATATTTTTGTTCAAGAAATCGAGAGAGAGAGGAAAACAATTCCTAAGTTCCTATAAGTTTTGGGAGAAACGGGACTTCCAAGACGAAGAACGCCGGGCAATGGCTGCCCGAACTGATCCGGACGGCAACTCCGGTCGACAGTGACTCCAGCAGCGGCTGCTCCGGCCGACGGGGAACAGTAGCAGGGAACGGCGCAGACCGCAAGCAACGGCGACCCCAACAGCAGGAACGTGATGATTGGACGTCGGAGTGCCAATAAGGAGATGGTAGCGAGCCCTAGACCTGGAGAAAAATTTGTATTCAAGGAACGTCCGACCGAGGGGAAGCGGAAGTATCCGACCGAACGATTCCTCTCAAATCTATGTTGGCCAAGATGGCCAAAGATCTTATGCGAGGGCGAGAAACCTACAAATGACGAAGCCACACGCCAATGCGAAGGGAGCCGATAAAACAGTGATGTATTCTGAGCAGGATCGGAGAAGGAGAAGCCGAGACTACCAAGGGAGCCGAGAAAGCAGTCTTTCATGTCGGAAGTGCAAGTGTACAACACAAAAGCAGACCTTATATGATATGAATATATCTACACAAGATCTCATATCTCTATTATTTCATATATTATTGATTTAGCATATCTTTCTCATATATCTCTAAGGATCTTTATTATCTTGTTCACTAAGTTATGTTATTGGTAGGAGTATTATAAATAGAACCTATTGTTATTCTCATTATTCAATCAATGAAATCATAACTATTTGTCTTTTATCTTTATTTAGTTTTCTGTCTAGAATCCTATCGATTGTCCACAAAACAAAGTTTCTCTGCGACTTTCTTAGCTTCTTCACTTGATAAGGGTTCTTCCCTTACCAACTGGTGCTTTCATCACGATCTCACCATGACTTCCACCGATGAAATCTATCTATCTTACCTATGTGACCAGATATTGGTTGCCTGCAACAAAATAAACAAGAAGTTGGAAGAGTATGACGAGTTTCCCTCCCGTATACAACTCCAGCGATTTCCTACCACGAACAACCTTCTTGGCCTGTTATAACAGCTGTCACGCAGCTGCGCCCTCCACCAGACCCGCCCAAACGACAATCATAGAATTACGTCCAGCCTGATTACCAGCAATCGTACCATGGCCTGCCCCAATAGCCAACGAGCTAGGACATCCTGGCTACCGCCAAGAATCGGGGTTCATGCCGTACAACCAATATCGGCTGTCATACCACCACCGGGAGGAAAATTAGTCGCCGTCGAGCCCGCCTTGTTGTTGGGATCCACCTGCACAACAAGCCCTTCACGGCTTCCCGCCCCACAATCAGTCCCACAACTTGCCATTGCACTCCGTACCATATGGGATCTCACATCCGACTAATCACCCCCATCAGACGGTATCCTTCCTTAAACCGCAACCCGCCGCTATCTCCGACTGGAATCCATCAAGCCTCTACTCGGCGACAACAATCTCCCAGCCGTGTAGCCCCGAATTCAAGTACGGTTCAATAAAATTAATTGTAGTTGATAATTGTGTATCTTTAAAGTCTTGTCCAACTACTGCAATTCATTGCCCACCTGACCGAGTTCCAGCTAGAGTGGAAGGGGGCCATTGTGATATTCCAGAGAGTGTGGTGTCCACGGACTCTATATTAGCAACAGAAGTGACTAAAATCATAGATGGTGAGGCTGCTTGTTCTCATACAAGAAACGTATCAAACCAAGCCATTGTCATGACTAGCGATATCAGTGGGGAGGAGGGGAAATTGTTAGATGACTGAACGCCCCCACTGTCCCCAATTTTGCAGCTGTACATTCCCAATGTTAGTGAAGAAGAAGAAGAAGAAGAAGAAGAGGTGTTGTTCGATGATAAAGAGGAGAAAGATTCTATTGGTAAAGTGAAGGAGATCATCGCATCAATTCATGTTGCTCGGGTGCCATCTCAAGAAGTTGAGAATTGTTGGAACAAGAGAGGAGGTGCTTATACCGGTTTGAAGATAATTATCAATGAGGATTTGTTTGTTGGTGATGTTACGAGTATTGTTCATTATTCGACATTGTTTGACGCCGATGCCAGATTCGTCCCTCCTCACCACAACACGCCATTACCCCGGTTCCGTGCATCGTCTTCTTGGTTTCAGGTTTCTAGAGTAGTATGGGATTTTCTAATGACTAAATGTATGGAGCTCAGATGATTGAAACATAAGTGGAGTTTGTTTTCCTATGTGAAGAGCAGTGAGAGTTACATGCCTTACCCCAATGTTGATTTCATTCTATAGGTTTTTTATCCAGGAGGAGATAACTCAAAGCTTTTGTTATCATTGACTCTCTTGATTGCTTCGTGGTTCTCACCTTGAGGACAAGGTGGATTTCAACCATGGGGTTGATACGGATATAACTATAGAAGATCCCATATCTCTATTATTTCATTTATTACTGATTTAGTATATCTTTCTCATATATCTCTTAAGATCTTTATTATCTTGTTCACCAAGTTAGGGTATTGGTAGGAGTATTATAAATAGGACATATTGTTATTCTCATTAGTCAATCAATGAAATTGTAATTATTTATCTTTTATCTTTATTTAGTTTTCTGTCTAGAATCCTATCGATTGTCGACAGAGCAAAGTTTCTCTGCGACTTTCTTTAGCTTCTTCACTTATTAGGGAAGATCCTTTATCATTATATCTGAAGCAGATCGGACAGATCCAAAAAATGGAGTCCTTCAGCCAACGTCTGCGTGGCAAGGGGGAGAGAGATAGCGTCGCCACAAAGCCGACAAGAGAAGATGATGTTGATTAACTAGAGATAGATAGGCTATGATGGTATGCTTTTTGGTAATGCAAGTCCGACGACTGGCGAGAATGTAAAGCCTGATTATGGACGAGGAGAAAGGCTGAGAAAGGAGGCATTGATGGAGGAACCAACGAAATGGTTGAAGTGCATTGCCGTCGGAGAACAGGTTGTTCTCCGGGATGAGAACACGAAGGAAACGTTGTGATATGTCTGCTTCATTGATAAGTTTCCAAAATGGAAAAGTAAATTAGGGCCTAGTGGTTATTAGGCTCAAGAAAGAAAAGAAATGAAAACAATGGGCTTATAGTTTGAGTTGGAATAGATCGAGAATGGTCCATAGATGGCTCCTAGATACGAGCAAAAACTTTCTAGAATAGCTCCACGACACAAAACTGTCTGAATTAGCTTCTTGACACGAGTTAAAACTGTCAACAAAGAATTGAAGAACTCCATGAAATGAGTCTAAACTTTCAATAATGAATGAAGAACTCCTTGATAAGAGCCTAACTTTCGAAAATGAAGAAGCTCCTTGAAATGAGTTTAAACTTCCAATGAAGAAAAAATAACTCCTTGATACGAGTATAAATTATCAATGATGAACTTAAGAAGCTTTATGATATGAGCATAAACTGTCAATGGAAATTGAAGAACTCTTATATACGAGTATAAACTATTTATCAAACTATAGATCGTGCAAGTTTAGTGTCGAAAACTTGATACTCAACTTAAGGGGTAGTGTTGGAATAAGGAAATCAATTAATTGAAGAACAAGAAGGCAAGAGATGAGTGTTGGAATAAGGAAATCAATTAATTGAAGAACAAGAAGGCAAGAGATTAAGTTACGACAAGAATAAAGAAGGAAATCAATTAAAGATTATGGAAGATCAAATAAAAAAGGATATTAGTATATATAGAATATAATTTCCATGTATAGCTAGAATTAGATCCCTATAAAAGGTGGTGTAATTATTGAGAGAATTAATTCAAGTTTAATATAATGTAGTCCATAAAGCTTTTAGTGTCTTTTATTTTCCGCATTTTACTTTTCAACAGTTTGTGTCGCTATTCATCCGCATCACTAAAATTTGAAATATGCGTGTGAACTCAATTTCACGTTGTACAAAGAAAATCATTACAAGATTAGTTTCTAATTTTTGTAAGTTTGTATGTTGTTCAACTTTCGAATAATGGGAAACAAATTAGTTTGATCAAACTTTATAATTATTGACAGTTTGGGACTCTTCTTCGTCGCTTATCCTCAATGGTTTCGCATTGAATTTGGAGTGTATCCAACTGATCAGGAAGAGATTCCCGACCCAGCTGAGTCGTTGATACGACGACCGAGACCTGACTTCAAACAAATTTCCTCAACCCACTTCTACTGATTAGTATAGCGGAGGTAAGGGTCGAATCCCACGAGGATGGACACGTTTAGATAACTGTGGTGACTTTCTTGGGTGTTTGGTTAGCTACCACGCTTGGGTTGAGATTTTACCTAGACAGGAAACAAAGGTAGTACTCTACTGACTAGTAGGCGGAAAAATAACAGACATGTGGGAGTGTTCGTGAAAATAGGGGACAAGGTGCATCAGAGACATATGGAAAGCAGACAGTTACTAAAACAGAAAAGTTAGACAACAAAGTGTATCTGATGGCTGGGGGCTTTCTGACAAGTCTGGATAGTACCTCTGAAAAGTAGGGAACAAAAGTAAAAAGTGACTTAAAAGTAAAAGTGGTTCAAACTAAAGTTGATTTTGACGTTTTCTTCTTCACCAAGTATTGACAGAATTCAGATAAACACAAACACCATGACTGAACTTCAGATTCACAAATTCAAACTTAAAATCCATCGATTAAAATGCTTAAACTTAAGTTAAACTGTAAGCTGCAATTTTTACTTCTACTGACTGACATGCAAGGTGGTAATCACGGCGCAGAAAAGAAACTCATACATGAAAACTTCACAAAACATATCTACACTTCGAATCAACAACTCTCGATGAGAAAACACTTAGAAATTGAAAGCAATAACTAAATCTAACTTCCCTAGGCAGAATGAAGCAAACTCAAACCAAAGTGACATGCGAAATAGAAACTTCATAATGTAAAAGCTGGAATTTAACAAAGTATTTCAAAAGAGCAACAACAATGAGTGTTTGCAAATAACTAGCAATGAACAAAAGTAAAGTTTAAACTAAGAAAGCGATTAAGATTGTTTGTGCCACTCTGGGCGATGATACTACTACACTGCTACGACAACTGGCTGGAAGGGCGAACTGATGACTTCTCCGGCAGACTTTTGAACGTCAAGTGACCATGGCTGTGGCGAGGAATGAGAGGTAGGATAATGCTGAATGATTGATTTTCTAGAGAGAATTCTACTAAGTATGACTGTCGAGCTTGGCTTACTCCGCGCACCCCTCTCTCTCTCCAAAAATGGCTTCTTTTATAGGGAGGCTTGCCCTTGCTTTTAGGGTAGACTTCCCCCGCATTTTGACCTTTTTGCCCTCGTAAAATAATCATCCCAGCTATCATCCTTCTCCATCTCGAGCCTTTTCTCTGGCATGCATTCTGGTCAGTATCGCACCCTTCTAGTGCCCTCTTCACTTGCGTCACTTGAATCGTCTCCTACTGACTCGGATCCTTCAATCCTGCACACTTAAGCAACTGTTTTGCAGATAATACATGTATTTCACGACATGCTGACCAGTAACCAAGGCTTAGAATACGACTTATCAATTATATAAATAATTAATCATATACTATTAATTAGTACTCCCTCCGTCCCGTCTAAGATGACACATTTTCCTTTTTAGTTTGTCCCAACTAAAATGACACATTTCCTTTTTTGGTAACTTTCTCTCTCCAATTAATACATCCAACCACTTTTTCTCACTCCTATTAAAATATCCATCTTTCTTTATCTCTCTACTTTAATACTTACACCTACCTTCTCTCTCTCCAATTAAATACTTTAACCAATAACTCCTAAAACCCCGTGCCGGCTAAGCAACGTGTCATCTTAGCCGGGACGGAGGGAATAATAATTAATTATTACAAATAATTTTAATAAAAAGACATATATGACTTGGCTCATATGCATTATTATGGATTATTTGAATATATTTAAGTATAAAAATAAATTAACATTATTGATAACTATGGGGTACTAAAAATTAAATTGAAATTGATAAAAATATTCTTCCTATGTATTTACAAATAATCAAAATTAAATTTGTGCATATTTAATAAATATTAATTCAGTTTTATTCTTGTTATATGTAAAACGCCCGAGTTGGACATTCAATTGCTTCGATTTTGAATTATGCGGAGAATACCTTAGGCCATATCCAACCATTTATACCAAACTCAAACCCATTTTTTTTATAAGGGTCACACCAAAAAGTAATGAATCATCTGGGTTGGGATATAGACATAAAATAGAAATGAAAAATGGTTAAAAGAGAGGAGGGTAGAGTACAGAAATTCCATAGATATCATCCACATGTAACTTCTTAATCTCGCCCATTGAAATACCGGGATACATGAGAGCTTTAATTTCTGTGGTGTGACCAAGCCCAAGTATATGACCAAGCTGGTGCATAGCCACCGATTCAAAGTGAATCCCGTCAACATATGTATTCTTTAACGACCATTTCTCGTCCGCGTCGAAGTGGAGACGCCCATCCTCCGGCGCGAAAGCGTGTGCCAGCTTCCCCATCTGCCCATCGAACGCCGCCCCATCTCCATGGTCTCCCTTGAAAAACCCGATCACAATGTCACTCTTTAAGAAGCCCAGGTTCTCGTAGAAGGTGAAAACCGACACGTTGGCCCGCTGCCTAAAGGCCGCCTCCATGAAGGGCTTGGCCCTCTCCGGGAAGCCCTTCGTGTAGGAGTAGGAGAGGCGGGTGTAGGGCCACCTCGGCCTCCCCTTGAAGAAATCATAATAAGACGGAAACTTTGCTTCCGTCTTATTATGATGATTCGATGTTAGGGTTGTAAGCCATTTCTCAATACTTTAATGATTTCTATAATGAAATCTAATTCTAGATTTGAATTAATTCAACTATAGCATTTATACTATAAGTGGAGATAAAATCACCAACCTCCATCCATGCTTTCTTCATTTGATGTAGAGGTTGAAATCCACCAATTGATGGTTGTCCTATCCGACATTGGATCCTCTATAATTGATGTTATCCCCTCTTTGACCTTAAGCCTTCAATGATTCTTTTGATGGATAAAGAATTAATCATTTTATTTATATATATACAAGAACCGAAAGTATATATATAAATATATTGTGACTATATTTCTGTGTATATAGTATTGTACATCTGTATTTATCGTGGATGTGAGCACACATATATATAGGTAATGCAAGTCTCTTCATGAAAGGTGGTGTTCCTTCGCATGCACTAACCGCAACTGATGCATCGATTCTTCCATAAATAACCACCATACAGTTAAACTTTCTGCATGGCTTTAGCATAGACAAAATAACCGATTCCCACCAATATACGCGTCGCTTGGATATTGTGAATTAGTTTACCAATAAACTAATCAGTTTTCTCACAAATCCACCGCAAGCATACATGCATATTAATATATATATGTGTGTAACTAGTCCACACGTAACATATATGCTTATTGATATATTATACATATATCATCATTACTTTATGTACATATATACACATTGATATACCTTTTATATATATACACATAAACACATTATATTATTTTAATAAGAGGCAAGAGATGAGGGTTATCAACACACCCGATTCTAATTCTTTAATCGAAACCGGTCCATCACGGTATCGTCTTTTATATTAGAATCTCTTTTAACTTTTAATATTATGTACTTGAACTTTAATATTAAACCAATAGATACATAGGTCATATAAGAATATAAATATTCTTACATTCTCCCACTTGACCTTTGTATCGTCTTAATGGTTCAATAACCATTATGCGCAATTTTATATCAAGTTCATAAATCCTTTAAATACCATATAAAATTAGAACTAATCGAATCATGGCGGTCACACATCATTAAGCGACATGATCCCTTCCATGTATCACAAACCAATTCTAACTTTATATTGTCCTTTCATTGAGATAGAACTTTTATTCTCAATTTATTATATGTTATCCATGAACCATAATTGTATACAAACTATAATGATAACATATTCAATAAACAGAAACACACTTTAATTGAATTCCAAGTGTCGTACACCTTATGAGCATAATATAATTCGCAAGCAAGGCTTTCTCTATAATACCCATATGTTTTCCATGGCCAATAAACATTTGGGTGATTATCCTTCATTTAACGGATCCGCTCTAATTATATTTGTCCTTATATGCTCAATGGACACTTTATGTTTCTATACTTCTTCCTTTACAGACAAGTACTTCAACATCATGTGTATCACCTTTCAAGTACTTATCTTTCCTTTAGAAGAAGATTTTCTGCGAAATTATCACAATAAAAATCTCAGCGGCTAAGCTATAATGTTAACAATTTCAAGTCTCGAGATTAAATTTTGCAATCACTTTTCATCAAATTTGGCCTCAAAGCATGCCAAAATTCAACTTTCATAGTGGAAATAGCAATGACAAACTATTTTCCACTTTTCCATAATATTGCTCCCACGACTTAAAGGAACAAATAGCCAAACGTCAATTTTCTACTATTGACGCATCCGGCATAGTCTGAATCTGAATTTCCAATGACTTCTAAGTCATCGGATCCCCTTTACATAAGCATGTGCTCTTTGGTGCCTTGCAAATACCTGAGGACTTTTATTTGCAACTTTCTTGTGATCCTTTCTGGGATTACTTTGATATCAACCCAACAATAAATGTAATATTTGGTCGCCTACATATTTGAACATAGTTCAAACTCCCAACCACTGATGCATATGGAATTCTTTTCATTTTCTTACGCTCCAATTCAGTTTTAGAACATTGTCTCCCTTCTGAATTGGAGCTATCCTTATAGAGCAATTTTCCATTCTATATCTCTCTAAAATTTTTATAGATATATCCTTTATGAGACAACTTTAACAATCTTTGTGATCTAGCTCAAAATATTTCTATTTTGATCACATAAAATGTCTCACTCATATCTTTCGTTTCAAAAATCCTTATTCTCCAATTCACTTTTAGGACATTTCATTTACCGAAGTTGTCTCCCTTCTGAATTGGAGCAATCCTTATAGAGAGATACTATTTATTAACATCATGTAACGTACACATGTCATTTGCAACAAGCAAAATATCATCAACATATAAGACTCAATTCATAAACTTGCTCCCACTGATTTTTACATAGATAATCGATCAATAATGATCTCTACAAAATCATATGACATAATGGTATCATTAAACTTTAAAATATCATTTCCAGGAAGCTTGTTTTAGTCCATATATTGACTTACTTAGCTTATATACTAATTTTTCTTGTTATGTGGTCAAGAATCCTTCAAGTAGATCCATATACACTTTCTCTACAATTTCTCCATTCAGAAAGATGTTTTTACATCCATTTGGTGAAGCTCGTGATCAAAATGAGCCACCAAAGCCAAAATTATTCTTAAAGAATAGTCACTTTTCATGGCTCATTGGAATGAGTAAATATTTATCACGGCTTATGTCACATTCACTTTTAATAGTGTAAACCATAGTTATTTGAAACAACATATTTTCTTTTCCTTACTGATCGTTTCAATATTTATTGTGGTTCACTATTCTCTTCTAGAATTGTGATAGGTTCATCCACTTCATTTTCGAATAGTGGGTTTTACACATTATCGTGTTGTTCTATTGTGTCTTTTGATTGTGACACAATAGAACAATAGCCTTAGGTGCAACAATATGTGGATGGACCTTATTAGACTTCATGAACATCCATCTTTCACCACTCCCACTAATTTTCACCATTTCAATGAACCTAACATTTCCCGTTTAAAATATTCTTGTACTATGGTTAGAACAATAAAGTGTATACTCCTTTGATTTTTCCGGATAGCCAATAAAAAAATTCACTGACAATCCTTAAATCAAAATCATTTCATGCGGTATAACATTTCTTATGCTTGACAACCCCAAATACGAATATGCCTTAAGCTAGGTTTCCTTACCGTCCACAGTTCTAAAGAAGTTTTAGGAACTGTCTTACTAGGAACCTGATTAAACATATACATTGTAGTCTTTAAAACATAAATCCCCAACAAATAGGGTAACGTATAACAACATGACATAAATCTAACCATTTCCCTTAAGGTACGATTCCACCTTTCTACTACACCATCCCGTAGCGGAATATTAAGCATTGTATACCGTGCACAAATGTCTCTACTTCGAGAAACTTTACAAATGGACATGGATAATATCTATTATAAAAACTCAACAACTCTATCCGATCTCACAACTTTAACTTTTCTATCTAACTGCCATCCACCTTGTCAATGAATACCTTTAGGACATTCACTGGCTTGGATCTTTTATGCAATAGATATTTATTCAATAATGTGAGTAATCGTCAATAAAGATGATAAAGTAATTCTTATCAATCCAAAAGGAGTATCAAAATGACCACATATATCGGTATGTATTAACTTAATAAGCTAACTGCTTCTCGTGGCTGATTTCTTTATAACGTGTTTAGTTTGCTTCCCTTTAATGCAATCTACACACATATTTAGGACACTAATTTTCAATTTTAAGGAAGACTTTTAGACTTTACCAACCTCATAATCATTTCTTTAGAAATATGACCTACTCTTTAATGCCACAAGAACGCAAAACTTTTACTTGACGAACAACGCTTAACGCCTCAACTTTCAATATTAAATAAGGATTCAGAAAACTTGCATCAAGATTGTATCTATTTAGTGAATCAAATATTGTACCATTACCATAATAGTAATCATTTCGGTACGATGTGGATACACCATATCCAATCTTGATATTAAAACTTAAGTCATCCAATCCACTTACAGAAACAATATTTATAGCACACTCAGACACATAGAGATAACCGTTAAGATCTACATGACATCCGATGTCTAAGATCAATCTCTAAGTCCCAATGCCTTCTTTCCATGCATTTATCATGTTTCTTATGAACAATTATTGTTCAAATCCTTTTGTAGATTGGATCGAACTGAATCCATGTTTAACATGAGAAATATAAGTTGTAGCACCAAAACTGACCACTAAGTATTATTAGGCTCGTCGATAAGATTTAAATTTAAAGTAAACAAAACTATTATGTTCAACTTTCTTATCGAACCAAGCCTTTCTTTTATGACAATCTTTTCTGAAGTGTTCTATTTGCTTGCAAATGAAACACTTCTTTCCTTATGGATATGCTTTTCCGGACCTTTCAGAAAATATTTATCCTTCCTTTTGTCCTACTTACTTAGTTTTCCTTTATTGGTGCCTACACTTCCAAGACCTATGACATTCGCAACTTGATAATTTATCTTCTTTAATCTCCCTTCCTTTTATACCAATATAGCCTTTAATTCTTTAATTGTCCCATTTCTCTTTAATGGTGTTTAATTCACATGGAACTGGCTAAATTCAACATGTAGGGAGTTTATGATAAATGTTGGCCGACAATTGCTCATAAACCTCCATTCTTAAGGTCGTTAACTTTATTGTCCGTCAAGTTAGACATGTTTGTCACATGATCGTGAATCGGCTGAAACCAGTCAAACTACTTTGTAGTAAGCTCGTTCATTATGCTTCTACATTTGACTTATTAGCCAAACCCGATCGTTAACACTCTATAATTTTCTTAATAAATTCCCTTTCTTTTTCTGTCATGGGCAAAGATGACCTCAAATTTTCTGCCATCGTCATTTTCATAAGGCTCAACCTATATGATCACTCCCAAGTCTCATATTGAGATTTTTAGTTACAGAGTGACATCTATAATGGTTGAGGATTCCTCTTCCGTTAGTATGACATGGTCTAATATCTTTACACCCACCTTAAGCTGGATCTATTAGGACCATTCTCTATAATTTTGCCCATTAATTTAATGACAGAGTAAGCATATGCAAACAAATTTTATAAGTTGCAACATTTATACATGCTTATCTATACATGCTTGAGTTCTTTAACACAGATTCATAAACAGTAATAAAAATTTTAAATAACATGCATTCAAGTAACCTTTGGGTAATTGACAAACTCATAGTTTAGGCTTGTTTTATGGATGATTAGAGAGTGCTTTTGATGGTTTAAGATGTTTATAATAGGTTTTCACTCATATAGTCATCAATTAGATGAAGTAATGAGTTTGTCGGAGTTTTGAAGTAAAAACAGGTCAAAACGGAGCAAAATGGAGCAAATGGCTGATTCCAGAGAAGAAACCCGACCGGGTGTTTTCCATTCTCGGAAAACCCGGTCGGGTGTTTCGTGCAACTAGCGGGTTCCAGAGAGAAAACCCGGTCGGGTGTTTTGCCACCTGCAAATCACCCGGTCGGGTGTTTTTGACAGCTTCAAATATAAAAGGGGTTCTCACTCATTTTCGAACCCCAACTTCCCCCACTGCAAATTGAGAGAAAAATCGAGAGATTCAAGAAGATTGAAGGCAAGGAGGCTTCCATCTTCAAGTGATTGAAGAAGAAAGATCCTCCCCAACATCAAGTCTACCTTAGGGAGTTCTATTATCTTTTCTTACTATGTTTTCCTTTGATGTTTTTGTATTTTCCTTTGTCCTAGTTTCTATTATGAGTAGCTAAGTTCTTATTAGGGATATTGGTGAAGTTTGTATGGAATCCATGGGTTAAACCTCGAATTATGCTTATCTATATCTTTTGTGGTGGTTTTGTTGGTTATTGTGTTTGTTTCATTGTCTAATTGATTAGCTACCAATTGGATATGTTTTGTTCTAATTATTGCCATTGAGAGATGCTTGATTAGATTGATAAATAACCAACAACTCCGTGCGTTGTATGTGCTCGAGAGAGGCATAGCTAGAGAGAGGGCTTGGGTCCGTAGGTTTTAGGAGTCGGTTTCGAAGTGTAGGGAGGAGACTCCGACATTAGAGGCCGATCAACGCGTTAGGTGCACCCGAGAGGGGGTCTAGCCAATTAACCCGACCTTCCTAGCCACACATAAGACCATTTAGATGAGCATGATCCCTAGGTGAACACCCGTGATCCATACCAACGGATCCATATCCCTACCTTCCCAATTTGAGTGAAAACTACCCTTATTTGCTTTATTTTCCTAATTTGCTATTTGTTTACTTGTTCTTTGATCTTAGTTAAGAAAAACCCAAAAACCCCTTCTATTAGTCTAGATAGTGTTCAAAGTTGCATCGTAGTACTCAAGCCGGCATTTAGTCTTCGAGGATCGATAATTTCAACTTGCCACGTGCTACATACCCCATACACTTGTGGGTGACATATTTATTGCAAATTTAGCATGAGTCAAGTTTTTGGCGCCGTTGCCGGGGACTAATTTGCTTTTGTGTTTGATATTGTGATAAAATAGAGAATACTAGTTTAGACATTTACTTGCTTTATTTAGTTTAGTTTTCTAGTTTAGCTCTAATTTTCCTTTGTTTCCTCTCTTGTGTTGTGTAGGTTTTTATGCTCACGCGCTCAAGGCATTTACCCCTTGAGCCGATTAATTTAGAGATAGAAGCCGCCAATAGAAGAAGAGGAGGACGAAGGAGGAGAGCACGAGCTCAACATCTAGTTGAGCCAATGGAAAATCCAAATGGGAACAACGAGGAAGTACCACCTCCACCTCCACCTCCCCTTAATCAAGACCAAATCATCCTCCAACTACAACAACAAATGGAGGAGATGAGAAGGGAAAGAGAGGAGGAAAGGAGAAGAGATGCACCGGTTAGAAATGCATTTGGGAACGTTAATATCCCAATGCCACCCATTGATCCAAGAGTGAATGCCAACAATTTTGAGTTGAAGACGGCATTGATCCAATTTGTGGAGCAACGTGTTTTCTCGGGAAGGCCCACGGAGGATCCTAATATGCACTTAGCCAAATTCTTGGAGATTGCCAACACTACCAAGCTTACATTCACGCAACAAAACATCCCATCTTCCATAATTTACGTAATTTGTTGCAAAAAGTAGGCGTTCAACCAATCAGTTCACAAACTGCCGAAACTTGCGGCAACGTTCAGCGCTGCTCTCGGATGTGTCAAGCACGTCCAGCAGTAGCTTCCGTCGGAGCTTGAAACTGATCGTCGTTCAGGCAGCCTTGGTGCTGCTCTCGCCCGAGAATACTCAGTCAGCAGCACCAACCACCAATCGACTCCGTTGGACTCGTGTCTGCCGCAAGAGGCTGCTCTCGGCCAGAAATAATGACCAGCAACTTCCTCCGTCAGCCACATACCACGGGAATCGGCGGCGCCGCTCTCGGCCTGAAAATCAGGCAGCAACGCCGTTCATCTCCTACTAATTCCGCTTCCTTGTCGACCAGCTAGCCCCGTAGCATGGTCGAAACTTGTCGACCATCGGCGCCTGCTTCCCGTCAACAAAACGTGTGTGATCTGGAACTGCCCTCGGCTTTTAAACCGGCAGCTCCCACTGAATTTACATGGCATGGGGCTGTTCTCAGCCATGAACGGCCATCAGCTTCATTTTGTCCATGCGTGAAAAACATACGATCACTTAGGTCATGGTTGTCATGCCATGACCTTGATCAATGCATAATTAATCGTCTTACCCAAGGGCACGATCAATTGAATTCTTTTCGAAAGTTCTAGATTCAACAAATAATTAATTGAACACTAAAACATGCATCGAAAACCACAAACATGCTATTCATACAATCAAAGCACGTAGTAAATCAAACAATCAGAGCCTAAAAACAGGCTCTGATACCAATTGTTGGTTTTGCAGCGGAAATCTATTTAGTTTGATTGAAAGATTTACATCTAAACATGCTTTTTCAGATTGTAAACTAGAAACATGTTCATAAGCATATAATCACAGATCATACTGAATATATGCAATTAATAACAACATACCGTAGGAATTCAAGAGTTGAATTCAGACTCCTTCTTCAATTGATCTCTACCACGGATCTTCTGATCTGTTCCCTTTAACTTGGAATTGACCTTTGTGTGGGCAAAGCTTGTCAAATCCTCAAAAGCCGGAGAAGAATTGAAGAACCCTAAATACCGAAAATTCACTCTCTCTCACAGACTGCAGAGAACGAAAAATATCGGTAGAATTATTATCTGTCTTCTCTTCTTCTCCCTTTTATATTAAGTTAATTATTTTGGGCCAGACCAGGGATCTGTGGAGGATTGGATTGGGCCACAGTTTAGGCTTTCACTAATTAAATTAAAACTAATTTAATTCAAGCCCAAACTTAAATATTATTATCATCCACTATAGATATAATATTGACTGCCCGTCCAAACCGAAATTACGAGTATTCCGGGACTTCCTCTTTAATTAAATCATTTCCCGTGTTAAAGATATAAATATCCATTAATTAATATCAAGTCTGCTATCTGACTTTTATTAATTAATTTCTTTTTCCAAGAGTGGTCTAGTTTAGAAACATTATTTATTATTCATGGAATAAATTCCAACTGGCCAGTTTTCTGAATAATAAAACCTTTTTCTAAACACCTCTTGAGGATATTATCAGACTGGCCTCTCCCAGCACACGATTCATTGCAATAACAATACTAGCACCACTTAGACATTAATGATCACTACCCAATCTATCAAGATTCTTGGGCAACGAAATACCCTCACCATTTGATAAGTCAAAGTAGGTTTCAATTAATATCGTATGCTCAATGTTATGTCAACAATGATTAAGAAATGACAATCACCGAGACCTCGTCTTTCAGTAAATAGCCAAGAAAGACTTATCTCACTGTTTGATCCTTTCAGTGCTATACCACACCGACGTCGTTCATTTCCTTAGGTAAGGAAATTTTCGGACTGACGTCGCAACCTTTCACGATAGGTAGTCAAAGTCTATCTAGGTTGTGAAACATTTTTCTTACTGCAAGAACCGACAAGTTACCTACTGTGAACGCCGCTCACAACTCGTCTACTGTGCAGAAGACTTAGACTCATTTTGCTTAAACTATGTATTTAAATGGAAAACATATTTCAACATCTCATAAATACATAAGTAACCCATAAGCAAAACACATTGTAACAAAATATTCTTTCTCATTAAATGGTAAAAATGGATAGAAGAGTTATTACATATACAAGCATACGAAAGATGCTTTTCCAGTATACTAAACTCTAACAATCTCCCACTTATACTCAAAAACAGCTTTCGAGTATACCAAAACTGCAAAATCCTCCCACTTATACTGAAAGCGGGTCTAGGTCAATCGAACACCTAATCCTTTCACGTGACGTTCAAACGTCCTGGCTGGAAGTGCCTTTGTGAATGGATCTGCCATGTTGTTTTCTGATGCGATCTTGACCACTTCAATGTCTCCTCTCCGCACTATATCACGAATGATGTGATATTTCCTCTCTATGTGTTTGCTTGCCTTGTGGGCACGTGGTTCCCTTGAGTTTGCCACAGCACCAGAGTTGTCACAATAAACAGTGATGCTCTTGGGCATACTCGGAATCACATTCAAATCAATAAGAAAGTTTCTGAACCATACTGCTTCCTTTGCGGCTTCTGATGCTGCCACATATTCAGCTTCCATGGTAGAGTCCGCGATGCATTTCTGCTTCACACTCTTCCAAATTACGGCTCCACCTCCTAAAGTAAACACATATCCAGAGGTTGATTTCCTCGAATCCCGATCAGACTGAAAATCTGAATCAGTGTAACCCAAAGGATACATCTCGGATGCCTGGTAAACTAGAGAATACTCCTTAGTTCTTCTCAGATACTTGAGTATTTTCTTTACCGCAATCCAGTGTCCTTGACCAGGGTTAGACTGATACCTTGCTACCATGCCAACGGCAAAGCAAATATCGGGCCTTGTGCATAACATAGCATACATGAGACTCCCAACTGCTGATGCATAAGGGATCCTTCTCATAGCTTCTATCTCAATAGGTGTTTTGGGACACATATCCTGAGACAGAGTGATTCCATGGCTAAAAGGTAGAAAACCTTTCTTGGAATCTTGCATGCTAAAACGCTTAACTATCGTATCAATGTAAGATTCTTGAGATAGGCACAACATCCTTTTCTGGCGGTTCCTTAGAACTTTAATGCCTAGGATGTGTCCAGCTTCTCCCATATCTTTCATCTCAAATTGACTTGATAGCCAATCTCTCACGTCTGACAACATTTTCTTACTGTTTCCAATCAACAGTATGTCATCTACGTAGAGTACCATAAACACTACATTCTTACCTTCAACTTTCTTGTACACGCAGCTCTCATCTGGGCACTGCTCAAAGCCAAAAGACTTCACAGTTTGGTCGAAACACATGTTCCATGATCGAGATGCTTGCTTGAGGCCATAAATGGCCTTCTTAAGCTTCCACACCATGTGTTCTTTGCCCTTGACTACATATCCCTCGGGTTGTTCCATGTAGATGGTCTCCTCAAGACTTCCATTTAGGAAAGCTGTCTTGACGTCCATCTGCCATACTTCCCAATCCATGTAGGCTGCGATAGACAAAAGAATTCGGATTGACTTGAGCATAGCTACTGGCGAAAAGGTCTCATCGTAATCGATACCTTCTCTCTGGGTATAACCCTTAGCTACTAGTCTTGCTTTGAAGACTTTAACTCGTCCGTCAGGTCCTCGTTTACGTTTGTAAATCCATTTGCTCCCAATGGCAGTACAACCTTCAGGTAGGACTAACAAATCATAAACGTCTTTGTCTATCATTGATTGTAGTTCAGAATCCATTCCTTCTTTCCAGGAATGACTATCTGAATCTGCCATCGCCTCTTTGAAGTTCCATGGGTCTAATACATTGCCGTCCGGGTCTAAGTCAGATGACTCACCCAAACCAATGTACCTTTCTGGTTCACGAGGAACCCTCCCACTACGACGAGGCTCTACAATTTGTGGTACAGAAGTTGATATCTCAGGTATAGATTGTACTTGTGTTATTGGATCTTTGCTTGTGGAAACTGAAGTATCTCTTAGTTCCTCAAGAGCTACTTCACTGCTGGGCTTATGATTCATCACATAGTCTTCTTCTAAGAACTTAGCATTTGTGCTAACAAATACCTTCTTATCTCGTAGACTATAGAATTCATAGCCTTTCGTTCCACTGGGATACCCTACAAACAAACATACCTCAGTACGAGACTCCAACTTCGTTGGATCTTTCTCCAACACGTGTGCTGGACAACCCCACACTCTGAGATGTCTTAGACTAGATTTTCGTCCAGTCCACAACTCATGTGGTGTTGTAGGTACTGATTTGGATGGTAAGTTGTTCAAGGTATAGCTTGCTGTGAGCAACGCGTGTCCCCAGAACGAAATAGGTAACTTAGCATAACTCATCATCGATCGAACCATTTCTAAGAGGGTTCTATTCCTTCGTTCAGCTACGCCGTTCTGCTGGGGTGTGCCAGGCGCAGTCAATTGGGATTCAATTCCCGCCTCTGATAAATAGTCCAAGAACTCACTACTGAGGTACTCACCTCCACGGTCAGACCGTAGAGACTTGATTGTCTTACCATGTCGCGTCTCCACAAGTGCCCTGAATTCTTTGAACTTTTCAAAAGATTCTGACTTGTGACGCATCAAATAGACATATCCAACTTTCGAGTAGTCATCAATGAAGGTGATGAAATACTGAAAGCCGCCTCTAGCTTGAGTAGTCATTGGTCCACACACATCAGAATGAACGAGCTCAAGTACTTCCTTGGCCCTATTACCCTTGACCTTAAATGGTCTCTTAGTCATCTTGCCTTCCAAACATGATTCACAAGTTGTATAAGGTTCTATTTCTAGATCCTTAAGTAGACCTTGGTCTATCAACGCTTGAATAATTAAATTTCTTCTAAATGAAGGTATCAACAAAACATTGTTCAACACTAAAATTCTATCACTAGAAAAACGTAAATAAACGTCTCCCACTGCAACAGCTGCCACTCACGTAGCATCGCCCAGCTGGATTTCGATCTCTGCTTCATTCAACTGCCTTGTTACCTGCATAATATCAGGATCAAAGCAAACATGATCAGTAGCTCCAGTATCAACCACCCATTGCTGAGTAGATACAACTGCTAAACATGATTC